>NC_053399.1:6487876-6805433 GCF_905171765.1 Bufo bufo | reverse complement strand
GTTCCATCATTCAACTGCTTCCTGAGCTGTGACAGGAAGATAGCTCCCACCCTGCTCCTATTCTGATGCACTCCAGTCCCCCAACTGGTCTTGACTACCCCTCTGAACACACAAAGAAAGGACCTCTCAGACAATCACGTTGGTTGCTGGAAGACTTGGCTCTGATCGCTGATCCACTGGGGTCGTTCATACGTATCCTGCAGACGATCTCCATAGGACAGACTTCCCAGTAATGTCACATGAAGCCAATGACTGTAGCATCAAATATTCATGTTGCATGGAGGTATGTATATTTAATGTATAAAGCGCCTCTGCCGGCAGACGTGAGGCGTGGAGACATCGAGGAGCATGGTAAGGTCGTGGCCCCTAATAACTGGACTCAGGTAATAGACATTCTGCTGCGAGGCTGCAGGACGGGGCCCGGTAATGACAGATAACGACATCAAGAGCCATTGAAAAAGTGACTGTAACTGCAGCACGAAGGATTCTGATCGGAGATGGGTGGCAACAACGTAAGAGGTCAGAGACCACCAGAGCACAGCAGGGAGGTCCACAGCACTTTGAAGGGGTTGTGCCACCATTACATGTTATATTACTATAATTCAGCATGAAAAGCAAGTGACCTTTGCAATTTACTTTCTGCTGCAAAAACGCTCCAGTTGTGACATATCATCTTTCTATTTCTCTTTATTCTTTATTTTAATTTTAAAAAAAGAAACACCAAATCAGCCACCAGTAACCTGTCCCA
Organism: Bufo bufo; assembly: GCF_905171765.1. Taxonomy (NCBI): domain Eukaryota; kingdom Metazoa; phylum Chordata; class Amphibia; order Anura; family Bufonidae; genus Bufo; species Bufo bufo. The sequence continues at coordinate 6,804,685 of NC_053399.1, read as the reverse complement.
TTATCTAGATCTCTTCCTACAACCATATGTCCGCACACTCCCTAGTTATCTACACGACTCTTGTCAACTGATCCGCGAACTAAGCGACATTCCATATAAAGACACATACGCTCTGTTCACTATGGACGTCACTGCACTGTATTCCAATATACAACACAACCTAGGGATAAAATGCATAAATAGAGTACTATCAAATGATAAGAAATTAAAACCACCACAGATAAATTTCCTTTTAGAAAGCCTAAAATTCATTTTAGAAAATAACTTCTTCATCTATAACCACACCACATATCGCCAGTGCAGGGGGACCGCGATGGGGACGAAAGTGGCACTGTCCTTCGCTAATCTGTTCATGGGCGAATTCGAAAAGGAATACATCTCGAACATCTCCAAACCTAATAAACACATTGTCTATCACAGAAGATATATAGATGACTTGTTCATCATCTGGGATGGTAATGAAGAGCAAGCCCAAGACTTCTGCACCCAGCTAAACGCCACAGATTGGGGAATTTCTTTTACCCCAAGTTTTAACAAGACACAGATTGACTTTCTCGACATTACAATCACCAGTGCAAACAACCATTTCATAACCAAAACATACTTCAAAACAGTAGACACGAACAGTTACATACATTTCACAAGTTTTCACCATAAAAAATGGCTCAAAAATATCCCCTACAGCCAATACAAACGAATCAGACGAAACTGCACACAAAGGGAAGACTTTATCCTACAAGCTAAAATAATACAAAAAAGATTCAAGGAAAAAGGGTACCCCAAGAAACTAATAAAGGACGCTTCCCCTTCCTTTCTCCTTTCCCCCACTCCTTATCCTTCCATCTCATGACCTAAATATAACTAACATTGTACCCAACTCGTTTTTCAAGTCTAAATAAAAATATATAAACACATTTTAACAAAATGTTGCCATATCAAAACATATTGACAAAATACAACTTCCCTTCCTCCCTGTTGCAGCACCGGTTGCTACATAATAAACGCTAAATACAGCGACACTACCTGCGGACGATATGGCTACTGTCGGCCGTCTTCAGCCCGGAATGCTAGTAATAACACAATCTACAAAAAACAAATAAACAGAAAGAAAAAATATTAATATAAAAAAACATCAAAATTGACCTACAGTGTATTCCCTCCCCCCCCCCCCCCCTCCTCTTCTTTCGGCAAGTGCCAGACCGGCGCACCGAGGCGAACATTACCCATCCCTGGACCTGGCTACAGACCACAACCGATGACCTGCAACTTACAGATCCATTGCCGAAAAACCAGAATACTAGGAACAAACATCACTCTCTCCCACTCGAATACCCATTAAAATATGACTATACAAAACATGATAAGATAGAACCATGGGACTAAAAATGCAATCCCTAACTAAGAATAACCACCGCACTCCTATTATACCTGATCAAAAATCCTAAAAACAATCCCAAAGGATACACCTTCCATCCATAAGGAAATAAACACCGGGACACTGCTGTGTCCACAAAAAATGCGGCTACCTGTGATGCGCCTTCCCCGCTGCCACCTAGTGCCAGATCTGCTCACCCATAAGAACATCGATCACCTTGAGACCTAGCAGCACACCATAGCCCGCTACTTACAGTAAAGCATAGCGCTAACATAGTCCGCCACCTGCAGTACTCTAGTGCGCAACCCAGGACGGACCCTCCTACCTCACCATGCTGTCATTCACAGTAAATTATAGCACTACGATAGTCCGCCACCTGCAGGTATTTAGAGCGCTACCAAGTACTGATCCCCCCTACTTTACAGTGCTGTCAGCAGCTCAATATACACACAACATCAGATTGTTAAATTGAAATATGCCGCATACCACCCTAACATGAAAAGACGGCCAGCACATACAAACACCAATCTAAAGTCACGCATACCATATAGATAACAATCAGCCATTATACAATAGCGATCACCAAATCCCCAGTGACAGTCAGATACCTATGGGCGTTTCTCCACGTGACGTCACGAATAACGTCATGCACACCAGCTCCCCGCCCAGCAAACCACTGGCCTGCGCGCCAAAATCCTTTTTAAAAGACGATGTTTTAATACGACTTAACATATGCTTTTATTGTCCTGATGAAGAGGGCTGTGCGCCCTTGAAACACGTTGACAAAAGAATAAATAGCTACTTCCCTTTTTACAATATTTTATGAGAACTTGCCTCCTGTTTTCAGCGCCATAAAAAAGGTTCAGAAAAACGACTATTTTTTATCTCCAATACTTATTTCTCTTGCCACACTTGGGGCAGAGAAAAATGAACCTTGGCAGCAGTACAGGACCCCGCCTGCTGGACGGGAGAATACCAGCATAAGCATTTTACAGTTGTTGTGGCTCTACGCAACAACATACGGTAAGTGCTTCTTGTATATAGTGCAATAAGACCGTAAATACAGCCACACACACGAGGCGCGGCCTCCTGTCTCTTTTCTCTCCCCTTTCTTTTCTTTATTTTAATGGCACCCCCTGGTGATTAATCTGTATAGCAATGTGCACGTCCACTTATTGATCTGGATGAGCATGGTCACACATGCTCAGTTCCATCCTTCACCTGCCACTAGCCATGTCTAATATTAGAAGGCGTGTAGACAGTTACAGGGAGAGAACTGCAGCATAAAGAAACACGCCCTCTGAGAAAGCTCTGATAGAGAAACACTTGCAGCAGAAAGGACACGCACTCTGAATTGAGTCAGGTAGATAGATGCAGCAGAAAGGACATGCCTGCTGAGCTGTGCTAGGGAGAGATATGCAGCGGAAAAGACATGCCCCCTGAGCTGCAACAGAGAGAAAGATACAGCAGAAAGGATACATCCCCTGAACTGTGATAGGGAGTGAGCTGCAGCAGAAAGGACAAACCCCCTGGGCTGTGATAGGGAGTGAGCTGCAGCAGAAAGGACAAACCCCCTGGGCTGTGATAGGGAGTGAGCTGCAGCAGAAAGGACAAACCCCCCTGGGCTGTGATAGGGAGTGAGCTGCAGCAGAAAGGACAAACCCCCTGGGCTGTGATAGGGAATGAGCTGCAGCAGAAAGGACAAACCCCCTGGGCTGTGATAGGGAGTGAGCTGCAGCAGAAAGGACAAACCCCCTGGGCTGTGATAGGGAGTGAGCTGCAGCAGAAAGGACAAACCCCCTGGGCTGTGATAGGGAGTGAGCTGCAGCAGAAAGGACAAACCCCCCTGGGCTGTGATAGGGAGTGAGCTGCAGCAGAAAGGACAAACCCCCTGGGCTGTGATAGGGAGTGAGCTGCAGCATAAAGGACAAACCCCCTGGGCTGTGATAGGGAGTGAGCTGCAGCAGAAAGGACAAACCCCCTGGGCTGTGATAGGGAGTGAGCTGCAGCAGAAAGGACAAACCCCATGGGCTGTGATAGGGAGTGAGCTGCAGCAGAAAGGACAAACACCCTGGGCTGTGATAGGGAGTGAGCTGCAGCAGAAAGGACAAACCCCCGGGGCTGTGATAGGGAGTGAGCTGCAGCAGAAAGGACAAACCCCCGGGGCTGTGATAGGGAGTGAGCTGGGCTGTATCTTTGAATATGTGACATTGGTGAAGTCTCAGACTAGTAATGATATCCTTAAAGTGAGGGCTATATGAAAAGATCAAGCCTTTGGTACTGCTCGCAGATTTCTATTACTGAAAAGCCAGCAGAAGATTCTAAGCAAATGGTCATTGAATTGAGAAGTGTTGTGTCCGGAGGTAGAGGACCCTCTTCAGGATCGAAAGGGAACAGGCTAACCCGGGTACAGAGCCTAAGAGAGATCTTGTCCAGGGTTAGGCTGTGTTCACATTGAATTTCTGGCCTCCATTGAACATATATGCTGGTAAATGTTCCCAACATATAGAATAAGTGGAGGTCACCCATCACCCATGGGCATTAATGACATCCGGCACAAACACTGCCCAAGTGACATTGCTGCTATAATAAACATTTTTTGAGCAGTGCCAAAGGGCCTGACCTGTGTTACCTTCTCAGATGTAGCCATGACATACCAGAAGACCATTGTGATTGGATGTGCCCATTTTATTGTAAGTCTTTGATATGGAGATGCTGTAGTTGTGGCAGTCGGTCTGTGGGCGATATGGATGGTGCTATGGGTGGCACTATGGGTGCACTTGAAAGGGCAATGATCGGGAGAAGGCACCCACACTTGTATCCATTTCTAGGTTCTGTAGAATGTTCAGCATTGTGTGTTTTTACATGGTGTCTTTTTGTTGCAGACTTGTGAAATAGATTTTATTGAACTAAAGTTAAAACTGAGGCCTCATCCACACGACCGCTGTGTGCATCCGCGTCCGTTCCGTCATTTTTCACAGTTTAGCGGAGGTCCCATTCATTTCTACAGAGCTGTGAAAAAAAACTGATAGTCCTCCATTTTTTCTCCGTGTCCGTGATCCGTGATTCCAGTCCGTCAAAAAAATATAACCTGTCCTATTCTTGTCAGTGGAAAACGGACGACGGACCCATTCAAGTCAATGGGTCCGTCAAAAAAAAACGGATGCACAACTGGTATGCACCTTGGTGCAATAAAAATACACTTTTCATTAACCTTCCTTTTTTCCCCCTGTCAGACAAAAAATAAGGAAGACACAAGGAAACACAACTGAAGCAAAATCGGACACGGACCACTGAAGCCAAATCACTGACAGTGAAAAAACACTGTCGTGTGCATGAGGCCATAAGGGAATGAAAATGATTGATTTGTGGATTTAGTGAAATCTTTGAGTAAAATAAAAAAATAACTCCAAGAGTTAAGTAGTAAGAGCATGTAACGCATCTCCTCCTCCGCCGCAGTAGGTAAGACTTCCACCAGCTCGATGACTCAAGGGCTCGATGAGTCTACACTGGAAATTAATTAAGAAAATAAGATGATTATGATTCAGACTCATTAATCATGTAACAAACTTTTCCAAACAAGTTTTATAAGTTTTCCCATCCTCCACTGCAGCCATGTGTCCCTCTACCATCTCTTCTACCAGGGTGGCCAATCGTCCAGAAATTTCTGGACTGTCGGTAAAAATAGGCAACTTATTTTACAGCTCCCAGTAAATGCTGGTAATGAGTTCTGATCAGTATATTGAGCTATAGACGTGGATTACTTATAACCTTTATCATTCATTGTGCTTTTCCATTTTGTGTGGGAAAAAAGGTTGGCCGTCTGTGAGTTTTGGAAACGTTGTCCAGAAAAAAGACAAATTCTGGTTGGGAACCCTGTCTTCTACAGAAGGGGAACATGTGGCCCCTGCTATTGAATTAAGGCTGTGTTCACATCAGGTTATTGTACCATGTTTAATCTGTACACATGACGTGGCATCAGACATACAGTAGTATCCTCCACCGTAGGGTTCCATTTTAATAAAAAGTATCCATTACCATATATACGTTTTCTTGCTGGACTTCACAGGATGGAAAGGTGTAGTGTACTGTGCTTTTGGATCCTTTTTTATTTACCCACCCTTTATGCTAAACATGGGGCAAAAATGTAATGTGAACAGCTCCTAAAAGAAGCCTGTTGACGGGACTTTATTTTCCGTTCCAAGATAATGAAAACCAGACGATTCCGTCTCACAATTCCATTATTTTCTGCTATAAGCATGTTGTAACGGAAAGCTATAACGGAATTGAAAACGCCCCCCCCCCCCCCCCCCTTAGCTACTGTCTGTCCTGACCATGGACAGCATGAAATCCTGACAGGCTCCTCTTCACAAAAAGCAGATTTTGCCATGAAACGCTGCAAGTGGAGAAGTGCCCACTGGGTGGCTCGATTGTCAGGCTTCTCCCTTTACACAAATAGGGGAGACCTGTCATTCAAATTGAACCCACCACTTTTCCCCATGCCTGGATCATGAGTCCCCTGGTTGCCTTTAGGTTTGGGGATCATTTATTTAGTAAATTTATTTTTTCATATATCGCTTACATATTCTGCAGGGCTGAATAAAGATTGCTATCATGCACTGAACACAAGGGTACCTACACACAGCACGGATTGATCATGGTTATTCTGTGTGGATTTTGTGCAGAAAAAACGCAGTGTAACACAGTACCAGCAAAGTGTGTGAGATTAGACAAATCCCATGTACACTTTGCTTTTTTTCTTAGATGTGGAAATTGACTGGCCATGCGGAAATGTGCCCTGGAACAGGGGGTACTTTGAAGTCTGAACATTTGTGTACATTTGCCTGTTTCCTCTACGCAAAGTCATCAAACTCCTTACTTTATTTCAAGGGTTAATTTGCATTGACTTATACTGCTTAATACCATGTACCTGCATGTTATATGTCTGTTGTCATATATCTGGCTCATTTGCACTGTATTTGCACAGCAATTTGGAATGGGTTAATGATCATTGAGAGACTTTTGGGACTTTCTAGCTAATAATGAGAAGCTGGTAATTTTCCACAGTTACCATAAGAGTTAAAGAAGAATGTGTTTTGGAGGTAAAATCCCAGACTTTGTTTACCACCAAAACCACACAGAGTGACCTTTATAAATGTCTAGTTTAGCTCTGTTGTTATGTCTGAAACATTGAGTATAATTGAAGCTCTAATGTAAGTCTATAAGAGACCGAAAGTGTTACATTGTATTTATTTGATCTGAGTTTCTCCACTCCACCTCTCCCACTAGAACATTCTAGTTCAGCTAGAAACTGCATAAGAAGAGCAGTCAGAGTCCCTAGTGTTAAGTGCTTAGATGAAGAGACTCTGCCAGACTACTTGAGTGACCAGAAGAAAATGCTGAGATAGGCATGCTCTTCCACAGACCATGGGAACAGCTAGCTCAGGCCTTTCCTCAGCATCAAACCCTTCTTCTGCCCGAGAGAAGACTGGAGAAGCCAGCCCTATGCCTCGACTGAATTGTTTTACATAGTAACATAGTATATAAGGCCGAAAAAAGCCCCCTGTCCATCCAGTTCGGCCTGTTATCCTGCAAGTTGATCTAGAAGAAGGCAAAAAAAAATCCTGTGACGTAGAAGCCAATTTTCCCCACTTAAGGGGAAAAAAATTCCTTCCCGACTCCAATCAGGCATCAGAATAACTCCCTGGATCAATGACTAGTGTTGAGCGAACAGTTCGAGCATAGTTCGGGTCCGTACCGAATTTTGGGGTGTTCGTGACACGGACCCGAACCCGAACTTTTTCGTAAAAGTTCGGGTTCGGGTTCGTCGTTCGGCATGTATTTTGGCGCATTTTGAAAGGCTGCAAAGCAGCCAATCAACATGCATCATACTACTTGCCCTAAGATGCCATCGCAGCCATGCCTACTATTGGCAAGGCTGTGATTGGCCAAGTGCAGCATGTGACTCAGCCTCTTTATAAGCTTGTGCGCACGTCGGGACGTGCTCACTCCCGATGTGAATAGAACAGGGATAGACGCAGCTGATGCTAGGGCGAGAATAGGCAGGGATAATTGAATAACTGGAAGCAAATTTCTCTCCTCCACCTGTGATTCATCTGAACAACTGCAGCTGAGCTGCTTTTTTGATAGGGATTGGCTATTTTTAGAGTGGCCAGAGTGATTTTTCCATCCACATGTACCTGGGCTGACCGCCGGCCGCCATTTTGCGACTTGTAGTGCTGCAGCAGAAGCTGCCACAGTGTGCATTCCAAAGCTCCAAACAAGTCAGACATCTACACCTGGGATTCAGACCAATAGCGATTTAGCAGCACAGTCCAAGGCTATTTTTTTTAAAGGTTGTGCAGACCATTTTGTGGCACATGTTACTGGGCTGATAGGCGGCGGCCATCTTGGGACTAGTGCTGCAGCACAATCTCTCCCAACGTCCATTAATCACTTGTAATAGTGGTCTGTGCCATAGAAATCCTACATCAGGGACTTGGGTGTGCTTGTGTCACCCCTACTAATACCAGTCCACCTGTAATCCATACAGTGAAAAGCCATAAAGTATTCCAGTGAGGGAATTTTTTTTTTATTTAAAAAAGGCCAAGTTAGTTTATCTGGCGTTCAATATACTAGATACAGTTAGGCCTGCGTTTCATACATCTGGAATTAGCAAACTAATGTGCTGGGGTTGGGAAAACATATATGTACCCATACTAGAATCTGTCAAAGAAAGCGGTACTCACATATAACAGTCATTCCATCTGTAATCCATACAGTCAAAAGACTGAAAGTATTCCAGTGAGGGGATTTTGCTTATAAAAAATAATATATTTCATTGTGGTGCGAGTTGAATCGCAACAATGAAGAAAAATACTATTAAGGGACGAGGACGCGGTCGTGGTGGTGTCCGTGGAGCCTCTGTTGCTGGTAGAGGACGTGGCCGTTCGGCCCCAGGCGCACACAGTAGGGAACGAACTCCCTCAACTAGCCGGCAGAATGTACCGCAATATCTCGTGGGGCCCAATGCCGCTCTTAGGATGGTAAGGCCTGAGCAGGTACAGGCATTAATCGATTGGGTGGCCGACAGTGCTTCCAGCACGCTCACCACATGGTCTTCCACCCAGTCTTCTGCGGAAAGCGCACAGGTGGCACCTGAAAACCAAGCCCATCAGTCTGTCACATCACCCCCAAGCATATCAGGGAAACGGTCTGAGCCACAAGTTATGCAGCAGTCTCTTCTTCTGTTTGAAGACTCTGCTTCCAGGGTTTCCCAGGGGCGTCCACCTAGCCCTTCCCCAGTGGAGGAAGACATACCATGCACTGACGCACAACCACTTATGTCTCCAGATGAAGAGGACATGGGAATACCACCACAGCAGAGTCACCGACTCTCTGATGATGACGAAACACAGGTGCCCACTGCCGCGTCTTTTTGCAGTGTGCAGACTGAACAGGAGGAGGTCAGGGAGGGAGACTGGGTGGAAGACGATGCAGAGGACGATGAGGTCTTAGACCCCACATGGACTGAAGGTCGTGGCGATGACTTTCACAGTTCAGAGGAAGAGGTAGTGGTGAGACCGAGACAACAGCGAAGCCAAAGAGGGAGCAGGGGGCCAAAGCAGACGAGCCGCCGCCCCCAGAGTTCGCCTGCTACTGGACATCGCCAACAGGGACCCAGCCCCACAAAGGCAGCTTCAAAGAGTTCCCTGGCATGGCACTTCTTTAAACAATGTCCTACCGACAAGACCCGAGTGACTTGCACGCTCTGCCATCAGAGCCTGAGGCGAGGCATTAACGTTCTGAACCTCAGCACAACCTGCATGACCAGGCATCTACATGCAAAGCATGAACTGCAGTGGGGTACACACCTTAAAAACCAGGCACTCGCTGAGGCTCCCCCTGCTCCCTCTACCGCTGCTGCCTCGGCTTCCGCCTCGAGAGGAATGTTGCCACCTGCCGAGCAGCAAACAGAGGATGTGCCACCGACACCACCACCACCGCCACCGTCAACTAGCGTCTCCACTATATCACACAGCAGCGTTCAGCTCTCAATATCTCAAACCTTAGAGAGGAAGCGCAAATTCCCCCCGAGTCACCCTCGAGCCCTTGGCCTGAACGCCAGCATTTCTAAACTGCTGGCCTTTGAAATGCTGTCATTCCGGCTGGTGGACACAGACAGCTTCAAACAGCTGATGGCCATGGCTGTCCCGCAGTATGTGGTTCCCAGCCGCCACTACTTCTCCAAGACAGCCGTGCCTTCCCTGCACATGCAAGTGTCCGATAAAATCAAGTGTGCACTGCGCAACGCCATTTGTGGCAAGGTCCACCTAACCACAGATACGTGGACCAGTAAGCACGGCCAGGGACGCTATATCTCACTAACTGCACACTGGATGAATGTAGTGGCGGCTGGGCCCCCGGCGGACAGTTCCTTGGCGCACGTCCTTCCGCCCCCTAGGATCGCAGGGCATCATTCTCTGCCTCCTGTAGCCTCCTCCTCCTACTCGGCTTCCTCCTCCACTGCTTCCACCAGCTCATCCGGTCAGCCACACACCTTCACCACCAACTTCAGCACAGCCCGGGGTAAACGTCAGCAGGCCATTCTGAAACTCATATATTTGGGGGACAGGCCCCACAGCGCAAAGGAGTTGTGGCGGGGTATTGAACAACAGACCGACGAGTGGTTTCTGCCGGTGGGCCTCAAGCCCGGCCTGGTGGTATGCGATAATGGGCGAAATCTCGTGGCAGCTCTGGGACTAGCCGGTTTGACGCACATCCCTTGCCTGGCGCATGTGCTGAACTTGGTGGTGCAGAGGTTCATTCACCACTACCCCAACATGTCAGAGCTGCTGCATAAAGTGCGGGCCGTCTGTGCGCGCTTCCGCCGTTCATATCCTGCCGCTGCTCGCCTGTCTGCGCTACAGCGGAACTTCGGCCTTCCCGCTCACCGCCTCATATGCGACGTGCCCACCCGGTGGAACTCCACCTTGCACATGCTGGACAGACTGTGCGAGCAGCAGCAGGCCATAGTGGAGTTTCAGCTGCAGCACGCTCGCGTCAGTCGTACTGCCGAACAGCACCACTTCACCACCAATGATTGGGCCTCCATGCGAGACCTGTGTGCCCTGCTGCGCTGTTTCGAGTACTCCACCAACATGGCCAGTGGCGATGACACTGTTATCAGCGTTACAATACCACTTCTATGTCTCCTTGAGAAAACACTTAGGGCAATGATGTTAGAGGAGGTGGCCCAGTGGAGGAGGAGGAGGAGGATGAGGGCTCGTTTCTAACACTTTCGGGCCAGTCTGTTCGAAGTGGCTCAGAGGGAGGTTTGTTTAAGCAGCAGAGGACAGGTTCACAAGTCGCCAGCCAAGGCACTGTACTGGAGGACGAGGAGGATGAGGAGGAGGTGGAGGGGGACGAGGATGACGCAAGTTCACAGCGGGGTGGCAGCCCAGGCCCATCACTGGTGCGTGGCTGGGGGGATACGGTGGACGATGACGATACGCCTCCCACAGAGGACAGCTTGTCCTTACCCATGGGTAGCCTGGCCCACATGAGCGAATATATGCTCCAATGCCTGCGCAACGACAGCAGAGTTGCCCACGTTTTAACGTGTGCAGACTACTGGGTGGCCACCCTGCTGGATCCCCGGTATAAAGACAATGTGCCCACTTTAATTCCTGAACTGGAGCGCGACCGTAAGATGCGCGAGTACAAGCGCACGCTGATAGAGGCGCTCTTGAGAGCATTCCCACATGTCACAGGGGAACAGGTGGAAGGTGAAGGCAGAGGAGTGGCAAGAGGTCGCCAACGCAGCTGTGTCACGGCCAGCTCATCTGAGGGCAGGGTTAGCATGGCAGAAATGTGGAAAAGTTTTGTCTCCACGCCACAGCTATCTGCACCGACACCTGATACGGAACGTGTTAGCAGGAGGCAGCATTTCACTAACATGGTTGAACAGTATGTCTGCACACCCCTCCACATCCTGACGGATGGTTCGGCCCCATTCAACTACTGGGTTTCGAAATTGTCCACGTGGCCAGAGTTAGCATGTTATGCCTTGGAGGTGCTTTCCTGCCCGGCGGCCAGCGTTTTATCTGAACGCGTATTCAGCACGGCAGGGGGCGTCATTACTGACAAGCGCAGCCGCCTGTCCACAGCCAACGTGGACAAGCTGACCTTCATAAAGATGAACCAGGCATGGATCCCACAGGATCTGTCCCTCCCTTGTGCAGAGTAGTCCTTATTAACTGCCTAAAACATGTCTTGTTGTGCTACGGGCCACTTCTTTATTTGATACAAATTTTATGAAACCCACAGTTGAATGAAACTCTTCTCTGTCTGGGCGCCGGGGCCTAACCAGATGAAAGTGGCCGGTTAAACTAACGGGTGACATGAAGCCATAACCTCTGCCATGCTACCTCTGTCTTCTGTCTGGGTGCTGAGGCCTAAGTCAAATAAAGCGGTCTTCTGCTGTGCTGGGGGATATGAAGCTAATCTCTGACCTCTCTCCTCTGTCTGGGTCCAAAGGCCTAAATCACTGAAAGAGGCCTTCTCCTGTGGTGTGTGATATGATGCCAGAATATGTGCTGTGGGGCCTCTCTCCTCTTCCTGGGTGCAGGGGTCAAATAAACTAAATTGTGGCCTACTCCTGTGGTGGTTGATATGATGCCTGATTCTCTGATGTGGAACCTCTCTCCTCTGTTTGGGTGAAGGGGTCAAAGTAACTAAATGGTGGCTTCTCCTGTGGTGGCTGATATGATGCCAGAATATGTGCTGTGGTGCCTCTCTCCTCTTCCTGGGTGCAGGGGTCAAAGTAACTAAATGGTGGCTTCTCCTGTGGTGGCTGATATGATGCCAGAATATGTGCTGTGGGGCCTCTCTCCTCTTCCTGGGTGCAGGGGTCAAAGTAACTCAATGGTGGCTTCTCCTGTGGTGGCTGATATGATGCCAGAATATGTGCTGTGGGGCCTCTCTCCTCTGTCTGGGTCCAAAGGCCTAAATCACTGAAAGAGGCCTTCTCCTGTGGTGTGTGATATGATGCCTGAATATGTGCTGTGGTGCCTCTCTCCTCTTCCTGGGTGCGGGGGTCAAAGTAACTCAATGGTGGCTTCTCCTGTGGTGGCTGATATGATGCCAGAATATGTGCTGTGGGGCCTCTCTCCTCTTCCTGGGTGCAGGGGTCAAAGTAACTCAATGGTGGCTTCTCCTGTGGTGGCTGATATGATGCCAGAATATGTGCTGTGGTGCCTCTCTCCTCTGCCTGGGTGCGGGGGTCAAAGTAACTCAATGGTGGCTTCTCCTGTGGTGGCTGATATGATGCCAGAATATGTGCTGTGGTGCCTCTCTCCTCTTCCTGGGTGCGGGGGTCAAAGTAACTCAATGGTGGCTTCTCCTGTGGTGGCTGATATGATGCCAGAATATGTGCTGTGGTGCCTCTCTCCTCTTCCTGGGTGCGGGGGTCAAAGTAACTCAATGGTGGCTTCTCCTGTGGTGGCTGATATGATGCCAGAATATGTGCTGTGGTGCCTCTCTCCTCTTCCTGGGTGCGGGGGTCAAAGTAACTCAATGGTGGCTTCTCCTGTGGTGGCTGATATGATGCCAGAATATGTGCTGTGGGGCCTCTCTCCTCTTCCTGGGTGCAGGGGTCAAAGTAACTCAATGGTGGCTTCTCCTGTGCTGATTGATATAAAGCTGATGGTTGTGCCATCTGACATGGTTGCCAGGGTCTGATTCAATGGGGGCCTACTCCTGTGGTGGGTGATCTAAATGCCTGATTCTCTGCTGTGAAACCTCTCTCCTCCGTCTGGGTGTAGGGGTCAAAGTCTTTCAAAGTCGCCTTCTCCTGTGCTGATTGATATGAAGCTGATGGTTGTGCCATCTGACATGGTTGCCGGGGTCCCATTAAATTGTGGCCTACTCCTGTGGTGGTTGATATGATGCCTGATTCTCTGATGTGGAACCTCTCTCCTCTGTTTGGGTGAAGGGGTCAAAGTAACTAAATGGTGGCTTCTCCTGTGGTGGCTGATATGATGCCAGAATATGTGCTGTGGGGCCTCTCTCCTCTTCCTGGGTGCAGGGGTCAAAGTAACTCAATGGTGGCTTCTCCTGTGGTGGCTGATATGATGCCAGAATATGTGCTGTGGTGCTCCTCTCTCCTCTTCCTGGGTGCGGGGGTCAAAGTAACTCAATGGTGGCTTCTCCTGTGGTGGCTGATATGATGCCAGAATATGTGCTGTGGTGCCTCTCTCCTCTTCCTGGGTGCAGGGGTCAAAGTAACTAAATGGTGGCTTCTCCTGTGGTGGTTGATATGATGCCTGATTCTCTGCTGTGAAACCTCTCTCCTCCATCTGGGTGTAGGGGTCAAAGTCTTTCAAAGTCGCCTTCTCCTGTGCTGATTGATATAAAGCTGATGGTTGTGCCATCTGACATGGTTGCCAGGGTCTGATTCAATGGGGGCCTACTCCTGTGGTGGGTGATCTAAATGCCTGATTCTCTGCTGTGAAACCTCTCTCCTCCGTCTGGGTGTAGGGGTCAAAGTCTTTCAAAGTCGCCTTCTCCTGTGCTGATTGATATGAAGCTGATGGTTGTGCCATCTGACATGGTTGCCGGGGTCCCATTAAATTGTGGCCTACTCCTGTGGTGGTTGATATGATGCCTGATTCTCTGATGTGGAACCTCTCTCCTCTGTTTGGGTGAAGGGGTCAAAGTAACTAAATGGTGGCTTCTCCTGTGGTGGCTGATATGATGCCAGAATATGTGCTGTGGGGCCTCTCTCCTCTTCCTGGGTGCAGGGGTCAAAGTAACTCAATGGTGGCTTCTCCTGTGGTGGCTGATATGATGCCAGAATATGTGCTGTGGTGCCTCTCTCCTCTTCCTGGGTGCGGGGGTCAAATAAACTAAATTGTGGCCTACTCCTGTGGTGGTTGATATGATGCCTGATTCTCTGATGTGGAACCTCTCTCCTCTGTTTGGGTGAAGGGGTCAAAGTAACTAAATGGTGGCTTCTCCTGTGGTGGCTGATATGATGCCAGAATATGTGCTGTGGTGCCTCTCTCCTCTTCCTGGGTGCAGGGGTCAAAGTAACTAAATGGTGGCTTCTCCTGTGGTGGCTGATATGATGCCAGAATATGTGCTGTGGGGCCTCTACCCTCTTCCTGGGTGCAGGGGTCAAAGTAACTCAATGGTGGCTTCTCCTGTGGTGGCTGATATGATGCCAGAATATGTGCTGTGGTGCCTCTCTCCTCTGTCTGGGTCCAAAGGCCTAAATCACTGAAAGAGGCCTTCTCCTGTGGTGTGTGATATGATGCCTGAATATGTGCTGTGGTGCCTCTCTCCTCTTCCTGGGTGCGGGGGTCAAAGTAACTCAATGGTGGCTTCTCCTGTGGTGGCTGATATGATGCCAGAATATGTGCTGTGGGGCCTCTCTCCTCTTCCTGGGTGCAGGGGTCAAAGTAACTCAATGGTGGCTTCTCCTGTGGTGGCTGATATGATGCCAGAATATGTGCTGTGGGGCCTCTCTCCTCTTCCTGGGTGCGGGGGTCAAAGTAACTCAATGGTGGCTTCTCCTGTGGTGGCTGATATGATGCCAGAATATGTGCTGTGGTGCCTCTCTCCTCTTCCTGGGTGCGGGGGTCAAAGTAACTCAATGGTGGCTTCTCCTGTGGTGGCTGATATGATGCCAGAATATGTGCTGTGGTGCCTCTCTCCTCTTCCTGGGTGCGGGGGTCAAAGTAACTCAATGATGGCTTCTCCTGTGGTGGCTGATATGATGCCAGAATATGTGCTGTGGTGCCTCTCTCCTCTTCCTGGGTGCGGGGGTCAAAGTAACTCAATGGTGGCTTCTCCTGTGGTGGCTGATATGATGCCAGAATATGTGCTGTGGGGCCTCTCTCCTCTTCCTGGGTGCAGGGGTCAAAGTAACTCAATGGTGGCTTCTCCTGTGCTGATTGATATAAAGCTGATGGTTGTGCCATCTGACATGGTTGCCAGGGTCTGATTCAATGGGGGCCTACTCCTGTGGTGGGTGATCTAAATGCCTGATTCTCTGCTGTGAAACCTCTCTCCTCCGTCTGGGTGTAGGGGTCAAAGTCTTTCAAAGTCGCCTTCTCCTGTGCTGATTGATATGAAGCTGATGGTTGTGCCATCTGACATGGTTGCCGGGGTCCCATTAAATTGTGGCCTACTCCTGTGGTGGTTGATATGATGCCTGATTCTCTGATGTGGAACCTCTCTCCTCTGTTTGGGTGAAGGGGTCAAAGTAACTAAATGGTGGCTTCTCCTGTGGTGGCTGATATGATGCCAGAATATGTGCTGTGGGGCCTCTCTCCTCTTCCTGGGTGCAGGGGTCAAAGTAACTCAATGGTGGCTTCTCCTGTGGTGGCTGATATGATGCCAGAATATGTGCTGTGGTGCCTCTCTCCTCTTCCTGGGTGCGGGGGTCAAAGTAACTCAATGGTGGCTTCTCCTGTGGTGGCTGATATGATGCCAGAATATGTGCTGTGGTGCCTCTCTCCTCTTCCTGGGTGCAGGGGTCAAAGTAACTAAATGGTGGCTTCTCCTGTGGTGGTTGATATGATGCCTGATTCTCTGCTGTGAAACCTCTCTCCTCCATCTGGGTGTAGGGGTCAAAGTCTTTCAAAGTCGCCTTCTCCTGTGCTGATTGATATAAAGCTGATGGTTGTGCCATCTGACATGGTTGCCAGGGTCTGATTCAATGGGGGCCTACTCCTGTGGTGGGTGATCTAAATGCCTGATTCTCTGCTGTGAAACCTCTCTCCTCCGTCTGGGTGTAGGGGTCAAAGTCTTTCAAAGTCGCCTTCTCCTGTGCTGATTGATATGAAGCTGATGGTTGTGCCATCTGACATGGTTGCCGGGGTCCCATTCAATTGGGGCCTACTCCTGTGGTGGGTGATCTAAATGCCTGATTCTCTGCTTTGAAACCTCTCTCCTCCGTCCGGGTGTAGGGGTCAAAGTCTGTCAAAGTCGCCTTCTCCTGTGCTGATTGATATAAAGCTTATGCTTGTGCCATCTGACATGGTTGCCGGGGTCTGATTCAATGGTGGCCTACTCCTGTGGTGGGTGATCTAAATGCCTGATTCTCTGCTGTGTAACCTCTCTCCTCCGTCTGGGTGTAGGGGTCAAAGTAACTAAATGGTGGCCTACTCCTGTGGTGGGTGATATGATGCCTGGTTCTCTGCTGTGGGACCTCTCTCCTTTGTCTGGGTGCTGTGGTCAAAATAATAGTAAGTGACCTTCTCCATTGGTGGGTGACTTGAAGCCTGATTCTGTGCTATGGGACCTCACTCCAATTAATATTGTTTAATTTTTATTTATTTTATGTTAACTCATCATTTCCCTATCTACATTTGTTTGCAGGGGATTTAACTACATTTTGCTGCCTTTTGCAGCCCTCTAGCCCTTTCCGGGTGTGTTTTACAGCCTTTTTAGTGCCCAAAAGTTCGGGTCCCCATTGACTTCTATGGGGTTCGGGTTCGGGATGAAGTTCGGGTCGAGTTCGGATCCCGAACCCGAACATTTTTCGAAAGTTCGGCCGAACTCGTCGAACCCGAACATCCAGGTGTTCGCTCAACTCTATCAATGACCCCTCTCTAGTAGCTATAGCCTGTAATATTATTACACTCCAGAAATACATCCAGGCCCCTCTTGAACTCTTATAGTGAACTCCTCATCACCACCTCCTCAGGCAGAGAGTTCCATAGTCTCACTGCTCTTACAGTAAGGAGTCCATAGTCTCACTGCTCTTACAGTAAAGAGTCCATAGTCTCACTGATCTTACAGTATAGAGTCCATAGTCTCACTGCTCTTACAGTAAGGAGTCCATAGTCTCACTGAACTTACAGTATAGAGTCCATAGTCTCACTGCTCTTACAGTATAGAGTCCATAGTCTCACTGCTCTTACAGTAAGGAGTCCATAGTCTCACTGCTCTTACAGTAAAGAGTCCATAGTCTCACTGCTCTTACAGTAAAGAGTCCATAGTCTCACTGCTCTTACAGTAAAGAGTCCATAGTCTCACTGCTCTTACAGTAAAGAGTCCATAGTCTCACTGTTCTTACAGTAAAGAGTCCATAGTCTCACTGCTCTTACAGTACAGAGTCCATAGTCTCACTGCTCTTACAGTAAAGAGTCCATAGTCTCACTGCTCTTACAGTAAAGAGTCCATAGTCTCACTGCTCCTACAGTAAAGAGTCCATAGTCTCACTGCTCTTACAGTAAAGAGTCCATAGTCTCACTGCTCTTACAGTAAAGAGTCCATAGTCTCACTGCTCTTACAGTAAGGAGTACACAGTCTCACTGCTCTTACAGTAAAGAGTCCATAGTCTCACTGCTCTTACAGTAAAGAGTCCGTAGTCTCACTGCTCTTACAGTATAGAGTCCATAGTCTCACTGCTCTTACAGTAAAGAGTCCATAGTCTCACTGCTCCTACAGTAAAGAGTCCATAGTCTCACTGCTCTTACAGTAAAGAGTCCATAGTCTCACTGCTGTTACAGTAAAGAGTACATAGTCTCACTGTTCTTACAGTAAAGAATCCATAGTCTCACTGATCTTACAGTACAGAGTCCATAGTCTCACTGCTCTTACAGTAAAGAGTCCATAGTCTCACTGCTCTTACAGTATAGAGTCCATAGTCTCACTGCTCTTACAGTAAAGAGTCCATAGTCTCACTGCTCTTACCGTATAGAGTCCATAGTCTCACTGCTCTTACAGTATAGAGTCCATAGTTTCACTGCTCTTACAGTATAGAGTCCATAGTCTCACCGCTCTTACCGTAAAGAGTCCATAGTTTCACTGCTCTTACAGTATAGAGTCCATAGTCTCACCGCTCTTACAGTAAAGAGTCCATAGTCTCACTGCTCTTACAGTAAAGAGTCCATAGTCTCACTGCTCTTACAGTATAGAGTCCATAGTCTCACTGCTCTTACAGTATAGAGTCCATAGTCTCACTGATCTTACAGTAAAGAGTCCATAGTCTCAGTGCTCTTACCGTAAAGAGTCCATAGTCTCACTGCTCTTACAGTAAAGAGCCCATAGTCTCACTGCTCTTACAGTATAGAGTCCATAGTCTCACTGCTCTTACAGTATAGAGTCCACAGTCTCACTGCTCTTACAGTATAGAGTCCATAGTCTCACTGTTCTTACAGTAAAGAATCCATAGTCTCACTGATCTTACAGTACAGAGTCCATAGTCTCACTGCTCTTACAGTAAAGAGTCCATAGTCTCACTGCTCTTACAGTAAAGAGTCCATAGTCTCACTGCTCTTACAGTAAGGAGTACACAGTCTCACTGCTCTTACAGTAAAGAGTCCATAGTCTCACTGCTCTTACAGTAAACAGTCCACAGTCTTACTGCTCTTACAGTATAGAGTCCATAGTCTCACTGCTCTTACAGTAGAGTCCATAGTCTCACTGCTCTTACAGTAAAGAGTCCATAGTCTCACTGCTCTTACAGTAAAGAGTCCATAGTCTCACTGCTCTTACAGTAAAGAGTCCATAGTCTCACTGCTCTTACAGTAAAGAGTCCACAGTCTCACTGCTCTTACAGTAAAGAGTCCATAGTCTCACTGCTCTTACAGTAAAGAGTCCATAGTCTCACTGCTCTTACAGTATAGAGTCCATAGTCTCCCTGCTCTTACAGTATAGAGTCCATAATCTCACTGCTCTTACAGTAAAGAGTCCATAGTCTCACTGCTCTTACAGTAAAGAGTCCACAGTCTCACTGCTCTTACAGTAAAGAGTCCATAGTCTCACTGCTCTTACAGTAAAGAGTCCATAGTCTCACTGCTCTTACAGTAAAGAGTCCATAGTCTCACTGCTCTTACAGTAAGGAGTCCATACAGGGAGTGCAGAATTATTAGGCAAGTTGTATTTTTGAGGATTAATTTTATTATTGAACAACAACCATGTTCTCAATGAACCCAAAAAACTCATTAATATCAAAGCTGAATATTTTTGGAAGTAGTTTTTAGTTTGTTTTTAGTTTTAGCTATTTTAGGGGGATATCTGTGTGTGCAGGTGACTATTACTGTGCATAATTATTAGGCAACTTAACAAAAAACAAATATATACCCATTTCAATTATTTATTTTTACCAGTGAAACCAATATAACATCTCAACATTCACAAATATACATTTCTGACATTCAAAAACAAAACAAAAACAAATCAGTGACCAATATAGCCACCTTTCTTTGCAAGGACACTCAAAAGCCTGCCATCCATGGATTCTGTCAGTGTTTTGATCTGTTCACCATCAACATTGCGTGCAGCAGCAACCACAGCCTCCCAGACACTGTTCAGAGAGGTGTACTGTTTTCCCTCCTTGTAAATCTCACATTTGATGATGGACCACAGGTTCTCAATGGGGTTCAGATCAGGTGAACAAGGAGGCCATGTCATTAGATTTTCTTCTTTTATACCCTTTCTTGCCAGCCACGCTGTGGAGTACTTGGACGCGTGTGATGGAGCATTGTCCTGCATGAAAATCATGTTTTTCTTGAAGGATGCAGACTTCTTCCTGTACCACTGCTTGAAGAAGGTGTCTTCCAGAAACTGGCAGTAGGACTGGGAGTTGAGCTTGACTCCATCCTCAACCCGAAAAGGCCCCACAAGCTCATCTTTGATGATACCAGTACTCCACCTCCACCTTGCTGGCGTCTGAGTCGGACTGGAGCTCTCTGCCCTTTACCAATCCAGCCACGGGCCCATCCATCTGGCCCATCAAGACTCACTCTCATTTCATCAGTCCATAAAACCTTAGAAAAATCAGTCTTGAGATATTTCTTGGCCCAGTCTTGACGTTTCAGCTTGTGTGTCTTGTTCAGTGGTGGTCGTCTTTCAGCCTTTCTTACCTTGGCCATGTCTCTGAGTATTGCACACCTTGTGCTTTTGGGCACTCCAGTGATGTTGCAGCTCTGAAATATGGCCAAACTGGTGGCAAGTGGCATCGTGGCAGCTGCACGCTTGACTTTTCTCAGTTCATGGGCAGTTATTTTGCGCCTTGGTTTTTCCACACGCTTCTTGCGACCCTGTTGACTATTTTGAATGAAACGCTTGATTGTTCGATGATCACGCTTCAGAAGCTTTGCAATTTTAAGAGTGCTGCATCCCTCTGCAAGATATCTCACTATTTTTGACTTTTCCGAGCCTGTCAAGTCCTTCTTTTGACCCATTTTGCCAAAGGAAAGGAAGTTGCCTAATAATTATGCACACCTAATATAGGGTGTTGATGTCATTAGACCACACCCCTTCTCATTACAGAGATGCACATCACCTAATATGCTTAATTGGTAGTAGGCTTTTGAGCCTATACAGCTTGGAGTAAGACAACATGCATAAAGAGGATGATGTGGTCAAAATACTCATTTGCCTAATAATTCTGCACGCAGTGTAGTCTTACTGCTCTTACAGTATAGAGTCCATAGTCTCACTGCTCTTACAGTAAAGAGTCCATAGTCTCACTGCTCTTACAGTAAAGAGTCCATAGTCTCACTGCTCTTACAGTAAAGAGTCCATAGTCTCACTGCTCTTACAGTAAAGAGTCCATAGTCTCACTGCTCTTACAGTAAAGAATCCTCTTCTATGTTTGTGTACAAACCTTCTTTCCTCCAGACGGACAGGATGTCCCCTCGTCACAGTCACAGTCCTGGGGATAAATAGATGATGGGAGTGATCTCTGTACTGACCCCTGATATATTTATACATAGTAATTAGATCTCCCCTCATTTAGTTGCCCTCCTCTGGACCCTCTCCAGCTCTGCTATGTCTGCCTTGTTCACAGGAGCCCAGAACTGTACACAGTCCTCCATGTGTGGTCTGACTAGTGATGTGTAAAGTGGTAGGACTATGTTCTCATCACGGGCATCTATGCCCCTTCTGATGCAACCCATTATCTTATTGGCCTTGGCAGCAGCTGCCTGACACTGTTTTTTGCTGCTTAGTTTGCTGTTTATTAAAATTCCTAGATCCATTTCCATGTCAGTGTTACCCAGTGTTTTACCATGTAGTATGTACGGGTGACTTGCATTATTCCTTCCCATGTGCATAACCTTACATTTGTCAGTGTTAAACCTCATCTTCCACTTCTCTGCAGAAGCCTCCAATCTATCCAGATCCCTCTGTAGTAGTATACTGTCCTCTATAGTATATATAAAGTATACTGTCCTCTGTACTATATATACAGTATACTATCCTCTATATAGTATATATAAAGTATACTGTTCTCTGTAGTATATATACAGTATACTGTCCTCTGTAGTATATATACAGTATACTGTCCTCTGTAGTGTATATACAGTATACTGTCCTCTGTAGTGTATATATACAGTATACTGTCCTCTGTAGTATATATACAGTATACTGTCCTCTGTAGTATATATACAGTATACTGTCCTCTGTAGTGTATATACAGTATACTGTCCTCTGTAGTATATATACAGTATACTGTCCTCTGTAGTATATTTACAGTATACTGTCCTCTGTAGTATATATACAGTATACTGTCCTCTGTAGTATATATACAGTATACTGTCCTCTGTAGTATATATACAGTATACTGTCCTCTGTAGTATATTTACAGTATACTGTCCTCTGTAGTATATATACAGTATACTGTCCTCTGTAGTGTATATATACAGTATACTGTCCTCTGTAGTATATATACAGTATACTGTCCTCTGTAGTATATATACAGTATACTGTCCTCTGTAGTATATTTACAGTATACTGTCCTCTGTAGTATATATATATACAGTATACTGTCCTCTGTAGTGTATATACAGTTGTGTTCCAAATTCTTCAACCCCCAATGCTGTAAAGGGTTTTAGGGAGTTTAGTGTACATTTGTAATTGTGTTCAGAATGAAATCTTACAAGGACTTTTTAAAGAACCAAATGCAACTAAAATGACATCAATTGTTTTTGTAATACAGTATTAAATGTTTTTTTTGTGATTTCTTCATTGACACAATTATTCAACCCCTTAAAGACTACCACTCGTAAGAACAGAGGTTCATTCAAGTGTTTTCGATCAGGTATTGAAAACACCTGTGGATGTCAAGGAGCAGCAATCAAGCATAATAAGCCCCAATTAGGCCGATGTAAAAGGACTGTGATACTCGGCTCCTTCTAGACATTCACTGGTGTGTTTACAAACATGGTGAAGTCAAGAGAATGGTCCAGGAAGACAAGAGAAGAGGTGATTTATCTTCACAGGAAGGGCAATGGCTATAAGAAGATTGCACAGATGTTAAACATACCAAGAGACACCATAGGAAGCATCATCCGCAAATTCAAGGCAAAGGGCACTGTTGAAACGCTACCTGGTCGTGGCAGAAAGAAGATGCCGACTCCGACTGCTGTGCGCTACCTGAAGCGCAAAGTGGAGAAAAGTCCCCGTGTGACTGCTGAGGAACTGAAGAAAGATCTGTCAGATGTGGGCACTGAAGTTTCAGCTCAGACAATAAGGCGCACACTGCGTAATGAAGGCCTCCATGCCAGAAATCCCAGGCGCACCCCCTTGTGTCTCCAAAGAGTAAGAAGAGCCGACAGCAGTATGCCAAAAGTCATGTGGACAAACCACAAAAGTGTTCTGTGGACTGATGAAACAAAATGAGAACTGTTTGGGCCCATGGATCAACGCTATGTTTGGAGGAGGAAGAACAAGGCCTATGAAGAAAAGAACACCTTGCCTACTGTGAAGCATGGCGGGGGTCAATCATGCTTTGGGGCTGTTTTGCTTCTACAGGTGCAGGGAAGCTTCAGCGTGTGCAAGGTACCATGAATTCTCTTCAGTACCAGGAGATATTGGATGAAAATGTGATGCAGTCCGTCACAAACCTGAGGCTTGGGAGACGTTGGACCTTTCAACAGGACAATGATCCCAAGCATACCGCCAAGTCCACTAGAGCATGGCTGCAGATTAAAGGATGGGACATTGTGAAGTGGCCATCGCAGTCACCAGACTTAAATCCGATTGAGAACCTCTGGTGGGACTTAAAGAAAGCAGTTGCAGCGCGCAAGCCTAAGAATGTGACTGAACTGAAGGCTTTTGCCCATGAAGAATGGGCGAAGATACCCGTAGATCGCTGCAAGACACTTGTGTCAAGCTATGCTTCACGTTTAAAAGCTGTTATAACTGGAAAAGGATGTTGTACTAAGTACTAAGATTGAATGTCACTTGGGGGTTGAATAAAACTGATAATGATGTGAGCACAGAAAAGACATTTGTGGTTATTTCATTATAAATGTTCTGTTATATTTGTCTGACTTACAAGGGCCTCTTTGATGTAATTGTACACAAGATGACGGAAATGATCAAAATCAATGTCAAACTGGGCAAAACACTCAATTTCAGTGGGGGTTGAATAATTTTGAACACAACTGTACAGTATACTGTCCTCTGTAGTATATGTAGTTAAGGCTGCCGTGCAGCCTGTATTTGTGGGAGGGGCAGAGGCCACGCCCCTTGGCTATATTAACCCACACGCAGGTCAGGGGACGGGACGTGCGGCCAGGTACCTGGTACTTCCGGTTCACGTCTGGTTCCTGCACGTCCCGCTCTTTTTTCGTCTCGGCTGGGTGAGTATTGGCTGCGGCGGCTCGTCCGGCGGCTCGGCAGGTAAGCAGGGGGTATCCGAGGCCGGGGCAGCAGCGTGGGGACCGCGCGGCGGGTCGGGTCCTCACCCTAGGGGGGGGGGGGCAGCGCTCGGCTGGCCGTGATCTACTGCTACATATCTTGCATCTATCCGTAGCATACACAGACTCCCGGTGCGTTCCACGGTGGAACGCATCGGCATGTACAAATCCACCCACCTCCCGGAGCTCCACTACTTCCCCGATGCGTTCCACGGTGGAACGCATCGGCATGTACAAATCCACCCACCTCCCGGAGCTCCACTACTTCCCCGATGCGTTCCACGGTGGAACGCATCGGCAGGTACAAGTCCGCCCACCTCCCGGAACTCCACTACTTCCCTGGTGCGTTCCACGGTGGAACGCATCGGCATTTATAATCGCTTTGATCATGAGGAAGCCTTCCAGTCCACAACTCTATTATAGTAAATACGACGGACTGCAGGAAGCCACTTTTGAAATGTGGCAAAACAAGTGAAAAGTCACAAATTATGCTCTAAACATGGCGGGCAATTTAATTCATGACTTTTACGCCAAATATTAGAACTGTACATGTGTGCTAAAGATATCACCAACCTTCCCTGCACTCCACCGTGGGGGCACACAGGGGAACCCCATATACTATTACCCTGTGCTCCAATATGGAAGGCATACCACGCCCACTCCCGGTTCCTTGACTGCTTTATTTCTCACATGTATTCAATGCAGTGTTACATGAAAAGTTCAGAATAAGCTTTGGGCGGGGATGCCGTGGCCGGGCGGCGCGGGCTTGTTGTGCGGGCGGGCGTTCCGGGGGCAGCCGCGTGTGCCGGTTGCTAGGCACGATCTGCGGCTTCGCCCCTGGTAACGCTCGCAACGGCTGGGAATCCCGCCAACTGTGTTGTGCAAGTACCGACTGGCCAGAGGTCACATAGCGGTTACACATGAGGTAACCACAGTCATATAATTAGTCTCCTCAGAGGGCTAGAACCGGCATAGGTCCCTTACAACCATGATATTCATTTGTTCCATCATTTTATTATAACAAGGGTGGGGGAGGAGAACACAGAGCGTGCAAGGTATGACATTCAGTCCGTGTACTGTCACTTTAAGGAATCTGGTCTGATTATGTGGTTGTCAGTCGGCGGACCATGTGGTCATAGTTCTGGGTATATGTGGCCACTGGCGGTAGGTGTCTTTTTGGTATTTCGCAAGATTCTAGAGTTATCGCTCTCCGTGCGGGAGCAGCAGTGCCGAGGATCTGTTAAAAAAAATAAAAATAAAAATAAAAAATTCAAAAAAAAAAAAAACCCTTACCTTTTGTTTATGTTTCCACTGTTTCCATCAGGCACGTTGCAGATCATCATTGGGGGAACATTCTGTTGTTCCCCACTCACTGTTCCAGTCTCGCTTCAATTGTGGCCAAATATGTGACGTTTGCATGCCTACTTGGCAGTCCTGGGGCTCGCACGGTATTGGTAACCCCGCCGCCGGCCGGGGGGTCTGCAGTCGCACGTACAGAGGCGCAGGTACACCAGCACGGGCACATTCCTAGGCTCGGGGCTGGTTTCATGGGAGCTGTCACCCATTTACCCGGTTCCCAGTGTTCCATAGATGTGTATTATTGTTATAGGTGCTCTACATTACTGAACACCACCTCTTTCAAATCTAATGGGGCATGATATTGTGTCTGGGATTTTAGCTTATTCACATGCATATTCGCTCAAACGTATGCCACTGTCTACCTACATACCACATAGATCTGCTATTAGTTCCCATAGGGTAATGTTGTGCAGTCAAGACACAGTTAATATTCAGTATACTTCCTAAACACCACATTTAGTTGAATTGGCGGGTCAGAGAAATATGACACACGTCGGGGAACCCAGACATGAATTCATGGTGGCACAGTTCTCACTTGGATCATGTGCTTACATTCACGGTAGGATCGGACTTGGTTCCACGGTCCGTGACTTGTAGCGCTCTGGGCGAGGGGAGTTGGGCTCCATGGTCAGAGGATCGTGGTTAGGATTGTTACCTTCAAGCTACAGCCGTGTGTCTGCTTTACATTTTTGTCCTATACGCCATTCACTTCCAGAGCAGCGGTTGCATTACATTTATACTTGGTTCCTTTCAGCTTGCACTCATACAGCTGCGTTATACCATGCTCCTCATGCTCATACTCAGAGCTGTGCCCATACCATGTTTTAGGCACCTCTCACATCCAGAGCTGCATTTACCCACTTGTTCTTGCATCATGTGTTCTACTCTGCTTCCACATTAAGCTGCATTTCTTTCGTTTCTATATCATGGTTACTCAGTATTGTTGCCAGGGCTATCAGCGCACCGCTCTACTTCTGCTCTTCCGCTAAACATAGCTGCTTCTTCAGGCTGGAGTTCTTTCCTCGGTGGTGGGGACGCAGACTGATCTCCGGTACTTCTGGTTCGCATTCACGCAGTTGGATCTCCCGCCCCAGTTAACCAAATAGCTCCCTAGCGGACAGTGGGCTGATAGGAATAAGTTACTACTATGTTTCACAGTTATTCACGTGTTTGTCACGACTAGGGGCTTTTCTTAGCTAACTGATATGCCTCTGGCTCTGGTTTTCTCCCATCTGTTTAAAAAAAAAAAAAAAAAAAAAAAATTTTCACGGTTGGTTAATGTTTCATTCATGCAAGTGGTTCGGATCACTAATATCTATGCATTTGCCTTTAGGTCGGGCTCACGTTTAATTACTTATCATCACGGTGAGGTCTTCCGGGTCGATCCCTTGGCTTCGGGCGGCTTCGGGGGCCCGGTGTTCGTTCTTCATGTTGTTCGGTGGGGGGCAATATGGTTGTAGGCTGGGTAGCGTCCTAGGTCATTGTCGGAGAGGATAATGGTTATGCGAGTTCCCAAGTCATACTGGTGCGGCATGGTGGTTGGTAATTAATTAAGAGGGAATTAAGCCGCCATATGACTCCGCCATTAGGGTCTCTCACGCATGGCTTCTCCCTTTCAGTGTTGCATATAACTCCGCCATTAGAGTCTCTCACGCATGGCTTTTCCATTAGAGTCTCTCACGCATGGCTTCTCCCTTTCAGTGTTGCATATAACTCCGCCATTAGAGTCTCTCACGCATGGCTTTTCCATTAGAGTCTCTCACGCATGGCTTCTCTCTTTGTTTTTAGGGTCACGTATGACTCCGCCATTTGAATCTCTCACGCATGGCTTCTCCCTTTAGTGTTACATATGACTCCGCCATTAGAGTCTCTCACGCATGGCTTCCCCCTTTTTAGTGTTACATATAACTCCGCCATTAGAGTCTCTCACGTATGGCTGTGCCATTAGAGTCTCTCACGCATGGCTTCTCCCTTGTTAGTGTCACATATGACTCCGCCATTAGAGTCTCTCACGTATGGCTTCTCCCTTTAAGGGTTACATATGCCCCCGCCATTAGAGTCTCTCACGTGTGGCTTTTCCTTTTGAGTGTTACACATGACTCCGCCATTAGAGTCTCTCACGCATGGCTTCTCCCTTGTTAGTGTCACATATGACTCCGCCATTAGAGTCTCTCACGTATGGCTTCTCCCTTTAAGGGTTACATATGCCCCCGCCATTAGAGTCTCTCACGTGTGGCTTTTCCTTTTGAGTGTTACACATGACTCCGCCATTAGAGTCTCTCACGCATGGCTTCTCCCTTGTTAGTGTCACATATGACTCCGCCATTAGAGTCTCTCACGTATGGCTTCTCCCTTTAAGGGTTACATATGCCCCCGCCATTAGAGTCTCTCACGTGTGGCTTTTCCTTTTGAGTGTTACACATGACTCCGCCATTAGAGTCTCTCACGCATGGCTTTGCCATTTGAGTCTCTCACGTATGGTTACCCCCTTCAGTGTCACATAAGACTCCGCCATTGGAGTCTCACGCATGCCTTCTCAGTTTTAGGCTTCACGTAGGACTCTGCCATTAGTCTCTCATGCATGGCTTCTCCATTCTAGTGTTGCACATATGACTCTGCCATTAGTCTCTCGCACACGGCTTCTCCCCTTTGGTGTTACACATGTGAAGTCACCATTAGTCTCTCTCGCAGGGCTTCTCCCTTTTAGGGTTACACATGTCTCTGCCATTAGAGTCTCTCATGCATGGCTTCCCTATTTAGTCTTACACGTATGACTCCGCCGTTAGTCTCCCACGCATGGCTTCATTTTAGTGTTACACATATGTCTCCGCCATTAGTGTCCGTCGCATGGCTTCTCCGTGTTAGTTTACACATATGACGCCGCCATTAGTCTCTCACGCTTGGCTTCCCCCTTTTAGGGTGACACATGTGTTTTGCCATTAGAGTCTCTCACGCATGGCTTCTCAGAAAAAAATAAATAAAATTACACACACACAACGCCAGTCGAGGCCGGCTGCGTGGTCCCATAACAAGTAAGTTCCATGTCTTTTCTGTCCTCAGACCCGCTCGCATGGCTCGGTCATCTGTGGCTCGCAATACAATTTTCTTGGGGTGGCTCACACGTGTGGCTGGTGCCATTAGAGTCCCACTCTCGTGATTGTTTTCTCTGACTCTTTTTATTTTCTAGGTTGTTGGGTTTTCATTGTTTTCTTTGTAAGCAGTCATTCTAAGCCGGCCTTTGCGGACGTCATCTTCTCCCAGGCAGGCTTACTTCATCTACAACTCGGGCTGAGGGTGTTGGTGTCCGGCCTAAGTCCTGGGTATCGGTCCATCTTCCAGTAGGAGGTACAGTATAAGGCGCAAGTTTACGAAGTCTGTCGGGTCGCCTGACAAGTCCTATCACGACTACAGGCGCAGCATACATAGTTTATCACGACCTTAAGCATTTTCTGTCACAACTGCAGGTATTGGGGTACGTCCTGTCCTTAGTACAAGCACATTAGGTCATTATTCGTAATAGCCATATATTTCTGTGGATGGTTCCCCAGGCCTGGTGGGTTTACACTTCACTGAGTTTGCTACGTCGGTAGGACAACAGGCACCATGTTCTGTCTTTTTGGCCTTATTAGGAAGTGTGGCCTGGGGAATAAGTAGAGGTAAGTATTTTGGCCACCAGGAACAGTTGGTGCCCGATCGGGGCCCTTGGTGGATGGTTGGGGTTCATCTGGGCCGGGGGTTGGGGGCTGCGGCCCTCAGGCAGTTGCGGGTTGTGGCTCCCGCGGTGCCCGGACAGCCTGCAGGTATCTGCCTGCAGCAGGGCGTTATGGGGGTTGTGGTTGCGGCAGCTGAGGGGCCGCGGTTTGGGATGCCTGATCTAGGCACTTCCAACCGTTTCACCATTGTTTGTTTCAGTCTGCAGCTCTAAGGATTCAGACCTTCTCGTATAGGGTCATCTGTTAGTCAACATAGGAGTAAATCGTTCCTGGTTCCAGACACTCTTTCAATTGCATCAGCATTTAACCAGCTCCAAGAACGGTGTGGCGGTACACATGACGAGGAGGTAAGGTAAATGGAAGTCACTGTGATATGAGACGGTATATTCCGCACCTCCATCGTGAAGGGTCTTTTTGTTCAAAACGGGGGTCGTACGGTAGGATATATTTACTCTATACAGGGTCTGCTTCACTCCTTTCATTTTGAGGCAGTGTCTAAGCACCAGATGCCTCCTCAGGTTATCAGGTGCATGGGACGTTGGAGGTAGTCGTGTTCTCCAGATATGGTCCAAATCCTCTGATCGGAGATCCGTGATGCTTTCTGTTCACTTGCCCTGTTCGGTGCAATGAGTGTTTGATGGTATGGTTGGGTCTCCTTTTTGGCCCCTTTTAGGCCTATCCTCGCTACAGGCTCCCGGCATTTCCCAGCCTGAGGTTAGCTCTAGTTCCTTCGTCCAGGGGCCGTCGCCCTGACCACAAGTAGTTAAGGCTGCCGTGCAGCCTGTATTTGTGGGAGGGGCAGAGGCCACGCCCCTTGGCTATATTAACCCACACGCAGGTCAGGGGACGGGACGTGCGGCCAGGTACCCCTCCCTCCCTTCCCTTTTCTTAGCTCTTCCTTAAGGATAGGCCCCCTTTTAGGCCTATCCTCGCTACAGGCTCCCGGCATTTCCCAGCCTGAGGTTAGCTCTAGTTCCTTCGTCCAGGGGCCGTCGCCCTGACCACAAATATATATATATATATATATACTGTATACTGTCCCCTGTAGTATATATACAGTATACTGTCCTCTATAGTTTATATATATAAAGTATACTGTCCTCTGTAGTATATATACAGTATACTGTCCTCTGTGGTGTATAGACAGTATACTGTCCTCTGTAGTATATATATAAAGTATACTGTCCTCTGTAGTGTATATACAGTATATTGTCCCCTGTAGGATATATATACAGTATACTGCCCTCTGTAGTATACATATACAGTATACTGT
This sequence comes from Bufo bufo, assembly GCF_905171765.1. Taxonomy (NCBI): domain Eukaryota; kingdom Metazoa; phylum Chordata; class Amphibia; order Anura; family Bufonidae; genus Bufo; species Bufo bufo. The sequence continues at coordinate 6,774,301 of NC_053399.1, read as the reverse complement.
CCCCTGTAGTATATATATACAATATACTGTCCTCTGTAGTGTATATACAGTACACTGTCCTCTGTAGTGTATATACAGTATACTGTCCCCTGTAGGATATATATATATATATATATATATATATAGTATACTGTCCCCTGTAGTATATATACAGTATACTGTCCTCTGTATTATATATATAGTATACTGTCCTCTGTAGTGTATATACAGTATACTGTCCCCTGTAGGATATATATATATATATATATACAGTATACTGTCCCCTGTAGTATATATACAGTATACTGTCCTCTGTAGTATATATACAGTATACTGTCCTCTGTAGTGTATATATACAGTATACTGTCCTCTGTAGTGTATATATACAGTATACTGTCCTCTGTAGTGTATATACAGTATACTGTCCCCTGTAGTATATATATATACAGTATACTGTCCCCTGTAGTATATATACAGTATACTGTCCCCTGTAGTATTTATACAGTATACTGTCCCCTGTAGTATATATATATATATATATATATAGAGAAGAAAAAGTCCAGTGGGAGCACCAGCCAGCATGTGGGTGCAAGGTCCAACGTAGGGTAACGGCAATCCCCAATGGTATAGAGAACAAAGAAGTAGGACTGCACTCCAAGATAGTGATAAAATCAGCAAGTGGTTTATTCACCCATAATATGGCAAGTCTTGCGACGTTTCGGCTCACAAGAGCCTTCCACAAGAGCCTTGAGGAAGGCTCTTGTGAGCCGAAACGTCGCAAGACTTGCCATATTATGGGTGAATAAACCACTTGCTGATTTTATCACTATCTTGGAGTGCAGTCCTACTTCTTTGTTCTCTATATATATATATATATATATATATATACAGTATACTGTCCCCTGTAGTATATATAAAGTAAACTGTCCTCTGTAGTATATATACAGTATACTGTCCTCTGTAGTATATATACAGTATACTGTCCCCTGTAGTATATATACAGTATACTGTCCTCTGTAGTATATATACAGTATACTGTCCTCTATAGTATATATACAGTATACTGTCCTCTGTAGTATATATATATATATATATACAGTATACTGTCCTCTGTAGTATATATACAGTATACTGTCCTCTGTAGTATATATACAGTATACTGTCCCCTGTAGTATATATACAGTATAATGTCCTCTGTAGTATATATACAGTATACTGTCCTCTGTAGTATATATACCGTATACTGTCCTCTATAGTATAAATACAGTATACTGTCCTCTGTAGTATATATACAGTATACTGTCCTCTGTAGTGTATATATATATATAGTATAATGTCCCCTGTAGTATAAATATATATATATACACAATATACTGTCCTCTGTAGTATATATACAGTATACTGTCCTCTGTAGTATATATACAGTATACTGTCCTCTGTAGTATATATACAGTATACTGTCCTCTATAGTATATATACAGTATACTGTCCTCTGTAGTATATACACAGTATACTGACCCCTGTAGTATATGTATACAGTATACTGTCCTCTGTAGGATATATATATATGTATACAGTATACTGTCCTCTGTAGGATATATATATATATATATATATATATATACAGTATACTGTCCCCTGTAGGATATATATATATATATATATATATATATATATACAGTATACTGTCCTCTGTAGTATATATACACAGTATACTGTCCTCTGTAGTATATATACAGTATACTATCCTCTGTAGTATATATACACAGTATACTGTCCTCTGTAGTATATATACAGTATACTGTCCTCTGTAGTATATACACAGTATACTGTCCTCTGTAGTATATATATATATACAATATACTGTCCCCTGTAGTATATATACAGTATACTGTCCTCTGTAGTGTATATACAGTATACGGTCCTCTGTAGTATATACACAGTATACTGTCCTCTGTAGTGTATATACAGTATACTGTCCCCTGTAGTATATATATATACAGTATACTGTCCCCTGTAGTATATATACAGTATACTGTCCCCTGTAGTATTTATACAGTATACTGTCCCCTGTAGTATATATATATATATATATATATATATATACAGTATACTGTCCCCTGTAGTATATATAAAGTAAACTGTCCTCTGTAGTATATATACAGTATACTGTCCTCTGTAGTATATATACAGTATACTGTCCCCTGTAGTATATATACAGTATACTGTCCTCTGTAGTATATATATATATATATATATATATACACAGTATACTGTCCTCTGTAGTATATATACAGTATACTGTCCCCTGTAGGATATATATATACAGTGGAGGAAATAATTATTTGACCCCTCACTGATTTTGTAAGTTTGTCCAATGACAAAGAAATGAAAAGTCTCAGAACAGTATCATTTCAATGGTAGGTTTATTGTAACAGTGGCAGATAGCACATCAAAAAGAAAATCGAAAAAATAACTTTAAATAAAAGATAGCAACTGATTTGCATTTCATTGAGTGAAATAAGTATTTGAACCCTCTAACAAAAAAAGACTTAATACTTGGTGGAAAAACCCTTGTTTGCAAGCACAGAGGTCAAACGTTTCTTGTAATTGATGACCAAGTTTGCGCACATTTTAGGAGGAATGTTGGTCCACTCCTCTTTGCAGATACCTCCTCATAGAAACTGATGAAATTAGTCAGACATGACCGATCCCTCATGAAGCCATGCTGATATGGCGGTATTTGCTTGTTTTCCTTGAGGTACCCCAAAATGGCATCTCTCAGAAAACCTTCATACAGTTTACCCACAACGGATGTTGTTTCCGGGCCCTGTTTTTGGACCCTTTTTGTATATTGGCACCACATTTGCCATGCGCCAATCGGACTTGCTATGCACCTGATTTCCTCCAGTAAAGACGCAAACTGGTTTACTGCAGACCCCGACTCTCTGCACTTATTTCCCATTGGGGTGCACCACGCCTTACCAAACCTTCCAGAGAGCAGCATCACGTGGTGACACCTCGACGGTGTCCGGGGGACCCAGCGTAGCGTTAGGACACTGGATTGTTGAAATTTTCATGTGCGGATTTCACCCTTTTCAATGGAAGGATGAGATCTGTGGCAAATATACACCAAAATCTGCATAAAAACTGCACAAAAAAACCCAAAAATGCAATAATTAGTGTAGATTTATGTGTGGTTGTGGTGAGGATTTTCTGCACCTTGTGCAGCCGCCGCGGGGGAAGATCTCTGTATGTTTTAGGACCAAGGGAGGAAGTTGGAGAATCCAGAAGAAATCCATGTAAACATACAAAATCTCCATGCAAATGTTGTCGTTGGTCATTTAAATCCAGGATCCGGACCCTGCAAGCCAAGAATGCTAACCACTGAGCTACCACTAATCACTGAGCCACTGCTAACCACTGAGCCACCACTAACCACTGAGCTACAACTACTCACTGAGTCACCACTACCCACTGAGCCACCAATAACCATTGGGGCACTGCTAATCAGTGAGCCAATGATAACCACTGAGCTACCACTAACCACTGAACTACTAGTATATAGAGTACAGTATGTAGTATATGTATAATAGAATACAGCATATAGTATTTGTATAATATAGCACAGTATATAGTATATGTATAATACAGCACAGTATATAGTATATGTATAATACAGCACAGTATATAGTATATGTATAATACAGCACAGTATATAGTATATGTATAATACAGCACAGTATATAGTATATGTATAATAGAGCACAGTATATAGTATATGTATAATAGAGCACAGTATATAGTATATGTATAATACAGCACAGTAGATAGTATATGTATAATACAGCACAGTATATAGTATATGTATAATACAGCACAGTATATAGTATATGTATAATAGAGCACAGTATATAGTATATGTATAATAGAGCACAGTAGATAGTATATGTATAATACAGCACAGTATATAGTATATGTATAATATAGCACAGTATATAGTATATGTATAATACAGCACAGTATATAGTATATGTATAATAGAGCACAGTATATAGTATATATATATAATACAGCACAGTATATAGTATATGTATAATAGATTACAGTATATAGTATATGTATAATACAGCACAGTATATAGTATATGTATAATACAGCACAGTATATAGTATATGTATAATACAGCACAGTATATAGTATATGTATAATATAGTACAGTATATAGTATATGTATAATACAGCACAGTATATAGTATATGTATAATACAGCACAGTATATAGTATATGTATAATACAGCGCAGTATATAGTATATGTATAATACATCACAGTATATAGTATATGTATAATAGAGTACAGTATATAGTATATGTATAATACATCACAGTATATAGTATATGTATAATAGAGCACAGTATATAGTATATGTATAATACAGCACAGTATATAGTATATGTATAATACAGCACAGTATATAGTATATGTATAATAGAGTACAGTATATAGTATATGTATAATACATCACAGTATATAGTATATGTATAATACAGCACAGTATATAGTATATGTATAATACAGCACAGTATATAGTATATGTATAATAGAGTACAGTATATAGTATATGTATAACACATCACAGTATATAGTATATGTATAATACAGCACAGTATATAGTATATGTATAATAGAGCACAGTATATAGTATATGTATAATACAGCACAGTATATAGTATATGTATAATACAGCACAGTATATAGTATATGTATAATACAGCACAGTATATAGTATATGTATAATACAGCACAGTATATAGTATATGTATAATACAGCACAGTATATAGTATATGTATAATACATCACAGTATATAGTATATGTATAATACAGCACAGTAGATAGTATATGTATAATACAGCACAGTATATAGTATATGTATAATACAGCACAGTATATAGTATATGTATAATACAGCACAGTATATAGTATATGTATAATACAGCACAGTATATAGTATATGTATAATACAGCACAGTAGATAGTATATGTATAATACAGCACAGTATATAGTATATGTATAATACAGCACAGTATATAGTATATGTATAATACAGCACAGTATATAGTATATGTATAATACAGCACAGTATATAGTATATGTATAATACAGCACAGTATATAGTATATGTATAATACAGCACAGTATATAGTATATGTATAATACAGCACAGTATATAGTATATGTATAATACAGCACAGTATATAGTATATGTATAATACAGCACAGTATATAGTATATGTATAATACAGCACAGTAGATAGTATATGTATAATACAGCACAGTAGATAGTATATGTATAATACAGCACAGTATATAGTATATGTATAATACAGCACAGTATATAGTATATGTATAATACATCACAGTATATAGTATATGTATAATACAGCACAGTAGATAGTATATGTATAATACAGCACAGTATATAGTATATGTATAATACAGCACAGTATATAGTATATGTATAATACAGCACAGTAGATAGTATATGTATAATACAGCACAGTATATAGTATATGTATAATACAGCACAGTATATAGTATATGTATAATACAGCACAGTAGATAGTATATGTATAATACAGCACAGTATATAGTATATGTATAATACAGCACAGTATATAATATATGTATAATAGATTACAGTATATAGTATATGTATAATACAGCACAGTATATAGTATATGTATAATACAGCACAGTATATAGTATATGTATAATAGAGCACAGTATATAGTATATGTATAATACAGCACAGTATATAGTATATGTATAATACATCACAGTATATAGTATATGTATAATACAGCACAGTAGATAGTATATGTATAATACAGCACAGTATATAGTATATGTATAATACAGCACAGTATATAGTATATGTATAATACAGCACAGTAGATAGTATATGTATAATAGAGTACAGTATATAGTATATGTATAATACAGCACAGTATATAGTATATGTATAATACAGCACAGTATATAGTATATGTATAATACAGCACAGTATATAGTATATGTATAATAGAGCACAGTATATAGTATATGTATAATACAGCACAGTATATAGTATATGTATAATACAGCACAGTATATAGTATATGTATAATACAGCACAGTATATAGTATATGTATAATACAGCACAGTATATAGTATATGTATAATACAGCACAGTATATAGTATATGTATAATACAGCACAGTATATAATATATGTATAATAGAGCACAGTATATAGTATATGTATAATACAGCACAGTATATAGTATATGTATAATACAGCACAGTATATAATATATGTATAATAGAGCACAGTATATAGTATATGTATAATACAGCACAGTATATAGTATATGTATAATACAGCACAGTATATAGTATATGTATAATACAGCACAGTATATAGTATATGTATAATAGAGCACAGTATATAGTATATGTATAATACAGCACAGTATATAGTATATGTATAATACAGCACAGTATATAGTATATGTATAATACAGTACAGTATATAGTATATGTATAATACAGCACAGTATATAGTATATGTATAATACAGTACAGTATATAGTATATGTATAATACAGCACAGTATATAGTATATGTATAATACAGCACAGTATATAGTATATGTATAATACAGCACAGTATATAGTATATGTATAATACAGCACAGTAGATAGTATATGTATAATACAGCACAGTATATAGTATATGTATAATAGAGTACAGTATATAGTATATGTATAATAAGGCACAGTATATAATATATGTATAATAGAGCACAGTATATAGTATATGTATAATACAGCACAGTATATAGTATATGTATAATACAGCACAGTATATAGTATATGTATAATACAGCACAGTATATAGTATATGTATAATACAGCACAGTATATAGTATATGTATAATACAGCACAGTATATAGTATATGTATAATACAGCACAGTATATAGTATATGTATAATAGAGCACAGTAGATAGTATATGTATAATACAGCACAGTATATAGTATATGTATAATACAGCACAGTATATAATATATGTATAATAGAGCACAGTATATAGTATATGTATAATACAGCACAGTATATAGTATATGTATAATACAGTACAGTATATAGTATATGTATAATACAGCACAGTATATAGTATATGTATAATACAGCACAGTATATAGTATATGTATAATAGAGCACAGTAGATAGTATATGTATAATACAGCACAGTATATAGTATATGTATAATAGAGCACAGTAGATAGTATATGTATAATACAGCACAGTATATAATATATGTATAATAGAGCACAGTATATAGTATATGTATAATACAGCACAGTATATAGTATATGTATAATACAGTACAGTATATAGTATATGTATAATACAGCACAGTATATAGTATATGTATAATACAGCACAGTATATAGTATATGTATAATAGAGCACAGTAGATAGTATATGTATAATACAGCACAGTATATAGTATATGTATAATACAGCACAGTATATAATATATGTATAATAGAGCACAGTATATAGTATATGTATAATACAGCACAGTATATAGTATATGTATAATACAGTACAGTATATAGTATATGTATAATACAGCACAGTATATAGTATATGTATAATACAGCACAGTATATAGTATATGTATAATAGAGCACAGTAGATAGTATATGTATAATACAGCACAGTATATAGTATATGTATAATACAGCACAGTATATAATATATGTATAATAGAGCACAGTATATAGTATATGTATAATACAGCACAGTATATAGTATATGTATAATACAGTACAGTATATAGTATATGTATAATACAGCACAGTATATAGTATATGTATAATACAGCACAGTATATAGTATATGTATAATACAGCACAGTATATAATATATGTATAATAGAGCACAGTATATAGTATATGTATAATACAGCACAGTATATAGTATATGTATAATACAGCACAGTATATAGTATATGTATAATACAGCACAGTATATAGTATATGTATAATACAGCACAGTAGATAGTATATGTATAATACAGCACAGTATATAGTATATGTATAATAGAGTACAGTATATAGTATATGTATAATAAGGCACAGTATATAATATATGTATAATAGAGCACAGTAGATAGTATATGTATAATACAGCACAGTGTATCTACAGGGTGGGCCATTTATATGGATACACCTTAATAAAATGGGAATGGTTGGTGATATTAACTTCCTGTTTGTGGCACATTAGTATATGTGAGGGGGGAAACTTTTCAAGATGGGTGGTGACCATGGTGGCCATTTTGAAGTCGGCCATTTTGAATCCAACTTTTGTTTTTTCAATAGGAAGAGGGTCATGTGACACATCAAACTTATTAGGAATTTCACACGAAAAACAATGGTGTGCTTGGTTTTAACGTAACTATATTCTTTCATGAGTTATTTACAAGTTTCTCTTTGTTTACTGCCATTGACATGTCGCCGAGGTTAACACGTGAGGAGCGGATAGAAATTGTGTTGATGTCTGGTGAACGCAGTAACCGGGTCATTGCAGCAGATTTCAATGCAAGACACCCTACGAGACCACCCATCTCCCATGCTACAGTTAGCAAACTGCTTGCTAAGTTTCGTGAAACTGGTTCAGTGTTGGATTTGCCAAAATGTGGAGGCATGAAATCTGTCTCTAATGAAGAAACGTCAGTGGCTGTCCTAGCTTCATTCAGCAAGAGCCCACAGCGTAGCACTCGCCGCATGTCACTGGAGAGTGGCATTAGTCGAACATCCCTTCGGCGGATATTAGCTACTCACAAATGGCAGCCTTAAAAACTCCAGCTACTGCCGCATCTCAACGAGGATGACCCAGATCGGCGCACTGACTTTGCAGAATGGGCAAAACAAAAATTGGAACAGGACCCTCAGTTTATGCAGAAGATTTTGTTCAGTGATGAGGCAAACTTTTATGTGAATGGTGAAGTTAACAAACAAAACCACCGCTATGGGTCTGACACTAACCCACATTGGATAGATCCCTCCAAGACTGGTATGGTGCGGTATATGGGGTACAAAGATAGTGGGGCCATTCTTCATCAATGGAAACCTCAAGGCCACTGGATATGCGAAATTGCTACATGATGATGTGTTTCCCTCTTTATGCACTGAAGCTGGCACGTTCCCTGAGTTTTTCCAGCAAGATGGTGCACCACCACATTATGGGTGTCAGGTCCGAGCATTCCTAGATGAACAGTTTCCTGGAAAGTGGATTGGTCGTTGTGGGCCAGTTGAATGGCCCCCAAGGTCTCTCGATCTGACCCCCTTAGACTTTTGTCTTTGGGGTCATCTGAAGGCATTTGTCTATGCTGTGAAGATACGAGATATGCAGCACCTGAAACTACGGATACTGGAAGCCTGTGCTAGCATTTCTCCTGCGGTGTTGCTATCAGTGTGTGAAGAGTGGGAGAAGAGGGTCGCATTGACAATCCAACACAATGGGCAGCACATTGAACACATTTTATAAGTAATCAGAAACTTGTACATAACTCATGAAAAAATAAAGTTACGTTAAAACCAAGCACACCATTGTTTTTCGTGTGAAATTCCCAATAAGTTTGATGTGTCACATGACCCTCTTCCTATTGAAAAAACAAAAGTTGGATTCAAAATGGCCGACTTCAAAATGGCTGCCATGGTCACCACCCATCTTAAAAAGTTTCCCCCCTCACATATACTAATGTGCCACAAACAGGAAGTTAATATCACCAACCATTCCCATTTTATAATAGAGCACCATATATAGTATATGTAAAATATAGTACAGTATATAGTATATGTATAATAGAGCACAGTATTTAGTATATGTATAATACAGCACAGTATTTAGTATATGTATAATACAGCACAGTATATAGTATATGTATAATACAGCACAGTATATAGTATATGTATAATAGAGCACAGTATATAGTATATGTATAATACAGCACAGTATATAGTATATGTATAATAGAGCACAGTATATAGTATATGTATAATACAGCACAGTATATAGTATATGTATAATACAGCACAGTATATAATATACGTATAATACAGCACAGTATATAGTATATGTATAATACAGCACAGTATATAATATATGTATAATACAGCACAGTATATAGTATATGTATTATACAGCACAGTATATAGTATATGTATAATACAGCACAGTATATAGTATATGTATAATACAGCACAGTATATAGTATATGTATAATAGAGCACAGTATATAGTATATGTATAATACAGCACAGTATATAGTATATGTATAATATAATACAGTATATAGTATATGTATAATACAGCACAGTATATAGTATATGTATAATAGAGCACAGTATATAGTATATGTATAATAGAGCACAGTAGATAGTATATGTATAATACAGCACAGTATATAGTATATGTATAATAGAGCACAGTAGATAGTATATGTATAATACAGCACAGTATATAGTATATGTATAATACAGCACAGTATATAGTATATGTATAATATAGCACAGTATATAATATATGTATAATAGATTACAGTATATAGTATATGTATAATACAGCACAGTATATAGTATATGTATAATACAGCACAGTATATAGTATATGTATAATACAGCACAGTAGATAGTATATGTATAATAGAGTACAGTATATAGTATATGTATAATAGAGCACAGTATATAGTATATGTATAATAGAGCACAGTATATAGTATATGTATAATACAGCACAGTATATAGTATATGTATAATACAGCACAGTATATAGTATATGTATAATACAGCACAGTATATAGTATATGTATAATAGAGCACAGTATATAGTATATGTATAATACAGCACAGTATATAGTATATGTATAATACAGCACAGTATATAGTATATGTATAATACAGCACAGTAGATAGTATATGTATAATAGAGCACAGTATATAGTATATGTATAATACAGCACAGTATATAGTATATGTATAATACAGCACAGTATATAGTATATGTATAATAGAGCACAGTATATAGTATATGTATAATACAGCACAGTATATAGTATATGTATAATACAGCACAGTATATAGTATATGTATAATAGAGCACAGTAGATAGTATATGTATAATAGAGCACAGTATATAGTATATGTATAATAGAGCACAGTATATAGTATATGTATAATACAGCACAGTATATAGTATATGTATAATACAGCACAGTATATAGTATATGTATAATACAGAACAGTATATAGTATATGTATAATACAGCACAGTATATAGTATATGTATAATACAGCACAGTATATAGTATATGTATAATAGAGTACAGTATATAGTATATGTATAATAGAGCACAGTATATAGTATATGTATAATAGAGCACAGTATATAGTATATGTATAATACAGCACAGTATATAGTATATGTATAATACAGCACAGTATATAGTATATGTATAATACAGCACAGTATATAGTATATGTATAATAGAGCACAGTATATAGTATGTATAATACAGCACAGTATATAGTATATGTATAATACAGCACAGTATATAGTATATGTATAATAGAGCATAGTATATAGTATATGTATAATAGAGCACAGTATATAGTATATGTATAATACAGCACAGTATATAGTATATGTATAATACAGCACAGTATATAGTATATGTATAATAGAGCACAGTAGATAGTATATGTATAATACAGCACAGTATATAGTATATGTATAATACAGCACAGTATATAGTATATGTATAATAGAGCACAGTATATAGTATATGTATAATACAGCACAGTATATAATATATGTATAATACAGCACAGTATATAGTATATGTATAATAGAGCACAGTATATAGTATATGTATAATAGAGCACAGTAGATAGTATATGTATAATACAGCACAGTATATAGTATATGTATAATATAGTACAGTATATAGTATATGTATAATACAGCACAGTATATAGTATATGTATAATAGAGCACAGTATATAGTATATGTATAATACAGCACAGTATATAGTATATGTATAATACAGCGCAGTATATAGTATATGTATAATACAGCACAGTATATAGTATATGTATAATACAGCACAGTATATAGTATATGTATAATAGAGCACAGTATATAGTATATGTATAATACAGCACAGTATATAGTATATGTATAATACAGCACAGTATATAGTATATGTATAATACAGCACAGTATATAATATATGTATAATACAGCACAGTATATAGTATATGTATAATAGAGCACAGTATATAGTATATGTATAATAGAGCACAGTAGATAGTATATGTATAATACAGCACAGTATATAGTATATGTATAATAGATTACAGTATATAGTATATGTATAATACAGCACAGTATATAGTATATGTATAATACAGCGCAGTAGATAGTATATGTATAATATAGTACAGTATATAGTATATGTATAATACAGCACAGTATATAGTATATGTATAATACAGCACAGTATATAGTATATGTATAATACAGCACAGTATATAGTATATGTATAATATAGCACAGTATATAGTATATGTATAATAGATTACAGTATATAGTATATGTATAATAGAGCACAGTATATAGTATATGTATAATATAGCACAGTATATAATATATGTATAATAGATTACAGTATATAGTATATGTATAATACACCACAGTATATAGTATATGTATAATACAGCACAGTATATAGTATATGTATAATACAGCACAGTATATAGTATATGTATAATACAGCACAGTAGATAGTATATGTATAATACAGCACAGTATATAGTATATGTATAATACAGCACAGTATATAGTATATGTATAATACAGCACAGTATATAGTATATGTATAATACAGCACAGTATATAGTATATGTATAATAGAGCACAGTATATAGTATATGTATAATACAGCACAGTATATAGTATATGTATAATACAGCACAGTATATAGTATATGTATAATACAGCACAGTATATAGTATATGTATAATACAGCACAGTATATAATATACGTATAATACAGCACAGTATATAGTATATGTATAATACAGCACAGTATATAATATATGTATAATACAGCACAGTATATAGTATATGTATTATACAGCACAGTATATAGTATATGTATAATACAGCACAGTATATAGTATATGTATAATACAGCACAGTATATAGTATATGTATAATAGAGCACAGTATATAGTATATGTATAATACAGCACAGTATATAGTATATGTATAATATAATACAGTATATAGTATATGTATAATACAGCACAGTATATAGTATATGTATAATAGAGCACAGTATATAGTATATGTATAATAGAGCACAGTAGATAGTATATGTATAATACAGCACAGTATATAGTATATGTATAATAGAGCACAGTAGATAGTATATGTATAATACAGCACAGTATATAGTATATGTATAATACAGCACAGTATATAGTATATGTATAATATAGCACAGTATATAATATATGTATAATAGATTACAGTATATAGTATATGTATAATACAGCACAGTATATAGTATATGTATAATACAGCACAGTATATAGTATATGTATAATACAGCACAGTAGATAGTATATGTATAATAGAGTACAGTATATAGTATATGTATAATAGAGCACAGTATATAGTATATGTATAATAGAGCACAGTATATAGTATATGTATAATACAGCACAGTATATAGTATATGTATAATACAGCACAGTATATAGTATATGTATAATACAGCACAGTATATAGTATATGTATAATAGAGCACAGTATATAGTATATGTATAATACAGCACAGTATATAGTATATGTATAATACAGCACAGTATATAGTATATGTATAATACAGCACAGTAGATAGTATATGTATAATAGAGCACAGTATATAGTATATGTATAATACAGCACAGTATATAGTATATGTATAATACAGCACAGTATATAGTATATGTATAATAGAGCACAGTATATAGTATATGTATAATACAGCACAGTATATAGTATATGTATAATACAGCACAGTATATAGTATATGTATAATACAGCACAGTAGATAGTATATGTATAATAGAGCACAGTATATAGTATATGTATAATAGAGCACAGTATATAGTATATGTATAATACAGCACAGTATATAGTATATGTATAATACAGCACAGTATATAGTATATGTATAATACAGAACAGTATATAGTATATGTATAATACAGCACAGTATATAGTATATGTATAATACAGCACAGTATATAGTATATGTATAATAGAGTACAGTATATAGTATATGTATAATAGAGCACAGTATATAGTATATGTATAATAGAGCACAGTATATAGTATATGTATAATACAGCACAGTATATAGTATATGTATAATACAGCACAGTATATAGTATATGTATAATACAGCACAGTATATAGTATATGTATAATAGAGCACAGTATATAGTATATGTATAATACAGCACAGTATATAATATATGTATAATACAGCACAGTATATAGTATATGTATAATAGAGCACAGTATATAGTATATGTATAATAGAGCACAGTAGATAGTATATGTATAATACAGCACAGTATATAGTATATGTATAATATAGTACAGTATATAGTATATGTATAATACAGCACAGTATATAGTATATGTATAATAGAGCACAGTATATAGTATATGTATAATACAGCACAGTATATAGTATATGTATAATACAGCGCAGTATATAGTATATGTATAATACAGCACAGTATATAGTATATGTATAATACAGCACAGTATATAGTATATGTATAATAGAGCACAGTATATAGTATATGTATAATACAGCACAGTATATAGTATATGTATAATACAGCACAGTATATAGTATATGTATAATACAGCACAGTATATAATATATGTATAATACAGCACAGTATATAGTATATGTATAATAGAGCACAGTATATAGTATATGTATAATAGAGCACAGTAGATAGTATATGTATAATACAGCACAGTATATAGTATATGTATAATAGATTACAGTATATAGTATATGTATAATACAGCACAGTATATAGTATATGTATAATACAGCACAGTATATAGTATATGTATAATAGAGCACAGTAGATAGTATATGTATAATACAGCACAGTATATAGTATATGTATAATAGATTACAGTATATAGTATATGTATAATACAGCACAGTATATAGTATATGTATAATACAGCACAGTATATAGTATATGTATAATACAGCGCAGTAGATAGTATATGTATAATATAGTACAGTATATAGTATATGTATAATACAGCACAGTATATAGTATATGTATAATACAGCACAGTATATAGTATATGTATAATACAGCACAGTATATAGTATATGTATAATATAGCACAGTATATAGTATATGTATAATAGATTACAGTATATAGTATATGTATAATACAGCACAGTATATAGTATATGTATAATAGAGCACAGTATATAGTATATGTATAATATAGCACAGTATATAATATATGTATAATAGATTACAGTATATAGTATATGTATAATACACCACAGTATATAGTATATGTATAATACAGCACAGTATATAGTATATGTATAATACAGCACAGTATATAGTATATGTATAATACAGCACAGTAGATAGTATATGTATAATACAGCACAGTATATAGTATATGTATAATACAGCACAGTATATAGTATATGTATAATACAGCACAGTATATAGTATATGTATAATACAGCACAGTATATAGTATATGTATAATAGAGCACAGTATATAGTATATGTATAATACAGCACAGTATATAGTATATGTATAATACAGCACAGTATATAGTATATGTATAATACAGCACAGTATATAGTATATGTATAATACAGCACAGTATATAGTATATGTATAATACAGCACAGTATATAGTATATGTATAATAGAGCACAGTATATAGTATATGTATAATATTGTACAGTATATAGTATATGTATAATACAGCACAGTATATAGTATATGTATAATACAGCACAGTATATAGTATATGTATAATACAGCACAGTATATAGTATATGTATAATAGAGCACAGTATATAGTATATGTATAATAGAGCACAGTATATAGTATATGTATAATAGAGCACAGTATATAGTATATGTATAATACAGCACAGTATATAGTATATGTATAATACAGCACAGTATATAGTATATGTATAATATAGTACAGTATATAGTATATGTATAATGGAGCACAGTATATAGTATATGTATAATACAGCACAGTATATAGTATATGTATAATACAGCACAGTATATAGTATATGTATATTATTGTACAGTATATAGTATATGTATAATACAGCACAGTATATAGTATATGTATAATACAGCACAGTATATAGTATATGTATAATACAGCACAGTATATAGTATATGTATAATAGAGCACAGTATATAGTATATGTATAATAGAGCACAGTATATAGTATATGTATAATAGAGCACAGTATATAGTATATGTATAATACAGCACAGTATATAGTATATGTATAATACAGCACAGTATATAGTATATGTATAATATAGTACAGTATATAGTATATGTATAATGGAGCACAGTATATAGTATATGTATAATACAGCACAGTATATAGTATATGTATAATACAGCACAGTATATAGTATATGTATAATACAGCACAGTAGATAGTATATGTATAATACAGCACAGTATATAGTATATGTATAATACAGCACAGTAGATAGTATATGTATAATACAGCACAGTATATAGTATATGTATAATGGAGCACAGTATATGTATAATACAGCACAGTATATAGTATATGTATAATACAGCACAGTATATAGTATATGTATAATAGAGCACAGTATATAGTATATGTATAATACAGCACAGTATATAGTATATGTATAATACAGCACAGTATATAGTATATGTATAATACAGCACAGTATATAGTATATGTATAATACAGCACAGCAGATAGTATATGTATAATACAGCACAGTATATAGTATATGTATAATACAGCGCAGTATATAGTATATGTATAATAGAGCACAGTATATAGTATATGTATAATACAGAACAGTATATAGTATATGTATAATACAGCACAGTATATAATATATGTATAATAGAGCACAGTAGATAGTATATGTATAATACAGCACAGTATATAGTATATGTATAATACAGCACAGTATATAGTATATGTATAATACAGCACAGTATATAGTATATGTATAATACAGCACAGTATATAGTATATGTATAATACAGCACAGTATATAGTATATGTATAATAGAGCACAGTATATAGTATATGTATAATACAGCACAGTATATAGTATATGTATAATACAGCACAGTATATAGTATATGTATAATACAGCACAGTATATAGTATATGTATAATACAGCACAGTAGATAGTATATGTATAATACAGCACAGTATATAGTATATGTATAATACAGCACAGTATATAGTATATGTATAATAGAGCACAGTATATAGTATATGTATAATACAGCACAGTATATAGTATATGTATAATACAGCACAGTATATAGTATACGTATAATAGAGCACAGTATATAGTATACGTATAATACATCACAGTATATAGTATATGTATAATACAGCACAGTATATAGTATATGTATAATACAGCACAGTATATAGTATGTGTATAATACAGCACAGTATATAGTATATGTATAATACAGCACAGTATATAGTATATGTATAATACAGCACAGTATATAGTATATGTATAATACAGCACAGTAGATAGTATATGTATAATACAGCACAGTATATAGTATATGTATAATACAGCACAGTATATAGTATATGTATAATACAGCACAGTATATAGTATATGTATAATACAGCACAGTATATAGTATATGTATAATACAGCACAGTATATAGTATATGTATAATACAGCACAGTATATAGTATATGTATAATACAGCGCAGTATATAGTATATGTATAATACAGCACAGTATATAGTATATGTATAATACAGCGCAGTATATAGTATATGTATAATTCAGCACAGTATATAGTATATGTATAATAGAGCACAGTATATAGTATATGTATAATACAGCGCAGTATATAGTATATGTATAATACAGCACAGTATATAGTATATGTATAATACACCACAGTATATAGTATATGTATAATATAGTACAGTATATAGTATATGTATAATACAGCACAGTAGATATACTATATACTGTACTCTATTATACATATACTATCTACTGTGCTGTATTATACATATACTATATACTGTACTATATTATACATATACTATATACTGTGGTGTATTATACATATACTATATACTGTGCTGTATTATACATATACTATATACTGCGCTGTATTATACATATACTATATACTGTGCTCTATTATACATATACTATATACTGTGCTGTATTATACATATACTATATACTGCGCTGTATTATACATATACTATATACTGTGCTGTATTATACATATACTATATACTGCGCTGTATTATACATATACTATATACTGTGCTGTATTATACATATACTATATACTGTGCTGTATTATACATATACTATATACTGTGCTGTGTTATACATATACTATATACTGTGCTGTATTATACATATACTATATACTGTACTCTATTATACATATACTATGTATAATACAGCACAGTATATAGTATATGTATAATAGAGCACAGTATATAATATATGTATAATACAGCACAGTATATAGTATATGTATAATACAGCACAGTATATAGTATATGTATAATACAGCACAGTATATAGTATATGTATAATACAGCACAGTATATAGTATATGTATAATAGAGCACAGTATATAGTATATGTATAATAGAGCACAGTATATAGTATATGTATAATACAGCACAGTATATAGTATATGTATAATACAGCACAGTATATAGTATATGTATAATACAGCACAGTATATAGTATATGTATAATACAGCACAGTATATAGTATATGTATAATATAGTACAGTATATAGTATATGTATAATGGAGCACAGTATATAGTATATGTATAATACAGCACAGTATATAGTATATGTATAATACAGCACAGTATATAGTATATGTATAATACAGCACAGTAGATAGTATATGTATAATACAGCACAGTATATAGTATATGTATAATACAGCACAGTAGATAGTATATGTATAATACAGCACAGTATATAGTATATGTATAATGGAGCACAGTATATGTATAATACAGCACAGTATATAGTATATGTATAATACAGCACAGTATATAGTATATGTATAATAGAGCACAGTATATAGTATATGTATAATACAGCACAGTATATAGTATATGTATAATACAGCACAGTATATAGTATATGTATAATACAGCACAGTATATAGTATATGTATAATACAGCACAGTAGATAGTATATGTATAATACAGCACAGTATATAGTATATGTATAATACAGCGCAGTATATAGTATATGTATAATAGAGCACAGTATATAGTATATGTATAATACAGAACAGTATATAGTATATGTATAATACAGCACAGTATATAATATATGTATAATAGAGCACAGTAGATAGTATATGTATAATACAGCACAGTATATAGTATATGTATAATACAGCACAGTATATAGTATATGTATAATACAGCACAGTATATAGTATATGTATAATACAGCACAGTATATAGTATATGTATAATACAGCACAGTATATAGTATATGTATAATAGAGCACAGTATATAGTATATGTATAATACAGCACAGTATATAGTATATGTATAATACAGCACAGTATATAGTATATGTATAATACAGCACAGTATATAGTATATGTATAATACAGCACAGTAGATAGTATATGTATAATACAGCACAGTATATAGTATATGTATAATACAGCACAGTATATAGTATATGTATAATAGAGCACAGTATATAGTATATGTATAATACAGCACAGTATATAGTATATGTATAATACAGCACAGTATATAGTATACGTATAATAGAGCACAGTATATAGTATACGTATAATACATCACAGTATATAGTATATGTATAATACAGCACAGTATATAGTATATGTATAATACAGCACAGTATATAGTATATGTATAATACAGCACAGTATATAGTATATGTATAATACAGCACAGTATATAGTATATGTATAATACAGCACAGTATATAGTATATGTATAATACAGCACAGTAGATAGTATATGTATAATACAGCACAGTATATAGTATATGTATAATACAGCACAGTATATAGTATATGTATAATACAGCACAGTATATAGTATATGTATAATACAGCACAGTATATAGTATATGTATAATACAGCACAGTATATAGTATATGTATAATACAGCACAGTATATAGTATATGTATAATACAGCGCAGTATATAGTATATGTATAATACAGCACAGTATATAGTATATGTATAATACAGCGCAGTATATAGTATATGTATAATACAGCACAGTATATAGTATATGTATAATAGAGCACAGTATATAGTATATGTATAATACAGCGCAGTATATAGTATATGTATAATACAGCACAGTATATAGTATATGTATAATACACCACAGTATATAGTATATGTATAATATAGTACAGTATATAGTATATGTATAATACAGCACAGTAGATATACTATATACTGTACTCTATTATACATATACTATCTACTGTGCTGTATTATACATATACTATATACTGTACTATATTATACATATACTATATACTGTGGTGTATTATACATATACTATATACTGTGCTGTATTATACATATACTATATACTGCGCTGTATTATACATATACTATATACTGTGCTCTATTATACATATACTATATACTGTGCTGTATTATACATATACTATATACTGCGCTGTATTATACATATACTATATACTGTGCTGTATTATACATATACTATATACTGCGCTGTATTATACATATACTATATACTGCGCTGTATTATACATATACTATATACTGTGCTGTATTATACATATACTATATACTGTGCTGTATTATACATATACTATATACTGTGCTGTATTATACATATACTATATACTGTGCTGTATTATACATATACTATATACTGTGCTGTATTATACATATACTATATACTGTACTCTATTATACATATACTATGTATAATACAGCACAGTATATAGTATATGTATAATAGAGCACAGTATATAATATATGTATAATACAGCACAGTATATAGTATATGTATAATACAGCACAGTATATAGTATATGTATAATACAGCACAGTATATAGTATATGTATAATAGAGCACAGTATATAGTATATGTATAATACAGCACAGTATATAGTATATGTATAATACAGCACAGTATATAGTATATGTATAATACAGCACAGTATATAGTATATGTATAATAGAGCACAGTATATAGTATATGTATAATAGAGCACAGTATATAGTATATGTATAATACAGCACAGTATATAGTATATGTATAATACAGCACAGTATATAGTATATGTATAATACAGCACAGTATATAGTATATGTATAATACAGCACAGTATATAGTATATGTATAATACAGCACAGTATATAGTATATGTATAATACAGCACAGTATATAGTATATGTATAATAGATTACAGTATATAGTATATGTATAATAGATTACAGTATATAGTATATGTATAATACAGCACAGTAGATAGTATATGTATAATACAGCACAGTATATAGTATATGTATAATAGAGCACAGTATATAGTATATGTATAATAGAGTACAGTATATAGTATATGTATAATACAGCACAGTATATAGTATATGTATAATACAGCACAGTATATAGTATATGTATAATACAGCACAGTATATAGTATATGTATAATATAGTACAGTATATAGTATATGTATAATACAGCACAGTATATAGTATATGTATAATAGAGCACAGTATATAGTATATGTATAATAGAGCACAGTATATAGTATATGTATAATACAGCACAGTAGATAGTATATCTTTAAGAAACTGCACAGGGAAATCCAATTACACAAAGTCATTACTGTCTATGTTGTCACTTGCACATTTGCAAAATATGGAGAATATACCATTTAGTAAAGTACTCAAGCAGAAAGACATTCTCTGCCTCCTCCAAATACTGTGGTCAGAAGAATGTTAGTGAATACTCACCTGGCTGTTCTCACGCCCCTCTGAAGGCGCTGGTGGTAGTATAAATAGAAAACTGCAGAGATGAACTGGTCACCCGCAGTAACTACAAATTTTCTATTTCCAGCAAGAATCCATGATTCAGCCTCTACAGTCATGAGAACAGATGCTCCAAGATTGTTATTACGCGGGGAGTGCAAGTCGTTACTAAAGCAGACATGTCAGAAGGCGATAGTTTTGACTCTTTGAGCCTCATAATGGGCTGTCCCCTCATGTTCTGTAGAGATCAGTTCTCAGCAGTCATCTCATTATCATTACAAGCAGGATTACAAGTGAACATCCATATAAAGATAACACAGGATCCAGCATTCATATTAGGTAATGTTACAGCTTACCTCCTCCCCATCCCTACAAAATGACCTCTGCACAGGTCACAGAGTATACTCAAGACATTTATCATTATCTGCACTAGGGTGTGACAGCTCTGCAGGAGAAGTAAGTCTGTGTAATTTGTGTAACTACTGTGTACCTGTGTGTAATGTGTATATATGTATATTTATACAATATGTACATATGTGTATGTACATTAAATACGTGTGTAATGTACAAAGTAAAGACTTCTTATTATAACCACTTCCTATTGTCTATATCGGCAGCGTGTAGCTCATGGAGTAAGTCCAGTGTGGTGAGCTGGTTTGGTGGGTATATAAGGTGTTATAGGCTGTCTGCACACAAATCCCTCTGTGGGTATATAAGGGGTGTGATAGGCTGTCTGCACACATATCACTTGTGGGTATATAAGGTGTATGATAGGCTGTCTGCACACATATCCCTCGGTGGGTATATAAGGTGTGTGATAGGCTCGGTGGGTATATAAGGGGTGTGATAGGCTGTCTGCACACATATCCCTCGGTAGGTATATAAGGTGTGTGATAGGCTCGGTGGGTATATAAGGGGTGTGATAGGCTGTCTGCACACATATCCCTCGGTGGTTATATAAGGGGTGTGATAGGCTGTCTGCACACATATCCCTCGGTGGTTATATAAGGGGTGTGATAGGCTGTCTGCACACATACTGTATCCCTCGGGGGGTATATAAGGTGTGTGATAGGCTGTCTGCACACATATCCCTCGGTGGGTATATAAGGGGTGTGATAGGCTGTCTGCACACATATCCCTCGGTGGGTATATACTGTGTGATAGGCTGTCTCTACACATATCCCTCGGTGGGTATACATGGTGTGATAGGCTGTCTGCACACATATCCCTCGGTGGGTATATAAGGTGTGTGATAGGCTGTCTTCAGACATATCCCTCGGTGGGTATATACTGTGTGATAGGCTGTCTGCACACATATCCCTCGGTGGGTATATAAGGGGTGTGATAGGCTGTCTGCACACATATCCCTCGGTGGGTATATAAGGGGTGTGATTGGCTGTCTGCACACATATCCCTCGGTGGGTATACATGGTGTGATAGGCTGTCTGCACACATATCCCTCGGTGGGTATATAAGGTGTGTGATAGGCTGTCTGCAGACATATCCCTCGGTGGGTATATACTGTGTGATAGGCTGTCTGCACACATATCCCTCGGTGGGTATATAAGGGGTGTGATAGGCTGTCTGCACACATATCCCTCGGTGGGTATATAAGGGGTGTGATAGGCTGTCTGCACACATATCCCTCGGTAGGTATATAAGGGGTGTGATAGGCTGTCTGCACACATATCCCTCGGTGGGTATATAAGGGGTGTGATACGCTGTCTGCACACATATCCCTCGGTAGGTATATAAGGGGTGTGATAGGCTGTCTGCACACATATCCCTCGGTGGGTATATAAGGGGTGTGATAGGCTGTCTGCACACATATCCCTCGGTGGGTATATAAGGTGTGATAGGCTGTCTGCACACATATCCCTCGGTAGGTATATAAGGGGTGTGATAGGCTGTCTGCACACATATCCCTCGTTGGGTATATAAGGGGTATGATGGGCTGTC
This sequence comes from Bufo bufo, assembly GCF_905171765.1. Classification (NCBI taxonomy): domain Eukaryota; kingdom Metazoa; phylum Chordata; class Amphibia; order Anura; family Bufonidae; genus Bufo; species Bufo bufo. The sequence goes on along the minus strand of NC_053399.1, from coordinate 6,749,871 downwards.
TGCACACATATCCCTCGGTAGGTATATAAGGGGTATGATGGGCTGTCTGCACACATATCCCTCGGTGGGTATATAAGGTGTGATAGGCTGTCTGCACACATATCCCTCGGTAGGTATATAAGGGGTGTGATAGGCTGTCTGCACACATATCCCTCGGTGGGTATATAAGGGGTGTGATAGGCTGTCTGCACACATATCCCTCGGTGGGTATATAAGGGGTGTGATAGGCTGTCTGCACACATATCCCTCGGTGGGTATATAAGGGGTGTGATAGACTGTCTGCACACATATCCCTCGGTAGGTATATAAGGGGTGTGATAGGCTGTCTGCACACATATCCCTCGGTGGGTATATAAGGGGTGTGATAGGCTGTCTGCACACATATCCCTCGGTGGGTATATAAGGGGTGTGATAGGCTGTCTGCACACATATCCCTCGGTGGGTATATAAGGGGTGTGATAGACTGTCTGCACACAGATCTTTCGGTGGGTATATAAGGTGTGATAGGCTGTCTGCACACATATCCCTCGGTGGGTATATAAGGGGTGTGATAGGCTGTCTGCACACATATCCCTCGGTGGGTATATAAGGTGTGATAGGCTGTCTGCACACATATCCCTCGGTGGGTATATAAGGGGTGTGATAGGTTGTCTGCACACATATCCCTCGGTGGGGATATAAGGTGTGATAGGCTGTCTGCACACATATCCCTCGGTGGGTATATAAGGGGTGTGATAGACTGTCTGCACACATATCCCTCGGTAGGTATATAAGGGGTGTGATAGGCTGTCTGCACACATATCCCTCGGTGGGTATATAAGGGGTGTGATAGGCTGTCTGCACACATATCCCTCGGTGGGTATATAAGGGGTGTGATAGGCTGTCTGCACACATATCCCTCGGTGGGTATATAAGGTGTGATAGGCTGTCTGCACACATATCCCTCGGTGGGTATATAAGGGGTGTGATAGGTTGTCTGCACACATATCCCTCGGTGGGTATATAAGGTGTGATAGGCTGTCTGCACACATATCCCTCGGTGGGTATATAAGGGGTGTGATAGGCTGTCTGCACACATATCCCTCGGTGGGTATATAAGGGGTGTGATAGGCTGTCTGCACACAGATCCCTATGGGTGCAGTGTGTGTAACAGATGTGTGTAGAGTATATAGTCTTGTAACGTGCATGTATTTGAATATGTTATAAGGAGTATATGTATGTAATGTGTCCATATTGTTTGCATAGTGTATATGTGTGTTAAGTGTGTGTAATGTGTATTTGGTAAATATGTGGTTTTTAATGTGAATACATGTTTAAGCACTGCTGTCACGGCCATGGTCAAGGTCGTGACTCCTGTAACCGCATGCAGTTGCCTGCGGTCTTGGTGTTGTTGTCAATCACAGGTGAGGGCTATAGTATGTTGCCTCACCTGTGGTTGCCGCTGGCAATATTGTGTATGTGGCAGCAGAGCAGCCTGAGCTGGTGCTGGGCAGCTTGCTGCAGTAGGCATGCGGTTGCACCTGGCAACCTCTCTTTCTAGGTGTGCCTTTTATCGGTGTGCACGGGGTGTTATACGTGTTGTGTGCACTTCCCCTTTAAGTTGTTGTTTTTCCTTCTCTGGTGTTGGAAGGGTTAACTTCCTTCCTAGTGTGTGTGTGCACTGGGTGTGTCTGACTGTGGGTGTGTCTGACTGTGGGTGTGTCTGACTGTGGGTGTGTCTGACTGTGGGTGTGGCTACTTGGCCCTATAAAGCCTCAGTGGAAGGCAGTAGTCAGAGAGGGTGCTTCAGCCATGCTTGCTGGAGACATCCTCCTTGGTACTTACCATCTGCCAGTGAGGGCCACCCTGGTGGTCATAAACGTTATGTCTGGTGTTAGTTTATGGTTTATCTGTTATTGCAGCATATGGTTTACTGGGTTCCCGTGTGATGTCTGTTGTGTGCTGTGTCCTTTATGTTGGTTGTGGATAGCAGCACTTGTACATGGGTTCCAGGTTGTGTGTCTGTGGCAGGTAAGTGTGGAACTAGTCTCACTTACCTGTCATTGCCATATGTCTGTTTATGTTCCCCTTTATTGTAGCTTGGCCAGTGAGACTCCTGTTCCTCCGTGTCTAGGAGGAACGGGTCGTCTTACCCTGCTCCTAGTCCAGGGCCACCCTGAGGGCGAGCAGGAATATCAGGTTCCGGAGTATGAGCCCTCCTACCTTCAGGGTTGGCTCATACGGATAGGAGACAGGGTCAGAGTTAGGGATGTGTAGGAGGTGACCAGCTCCCTAATTCTCTGTCCTGGCCTTGCAGCGACTCTGTCTGCTGAGACCGCACGGCTGAGGGTTTTCCCCATCCTCAGCCGTGACAACTGCACGGTATGTGTGTGTGTACCCTATTGCAGTACTATTGATATCTGCATTCTAGCGGTAGCTTACATGTTACGTTCTGTTTTATAGGTAAACACAATAGTTGATTTCTAGGTGTGTGTCCTTCGGAGCAGGAGGGCTGGGTGGTCCACGGGTTGTCCACCCAGCACTGAACATGAGCGCCTCCTCTGTTGGTCATCAGGATTGAAGTTTCATAAGTTAACTAATTCCCGTGTGTTCAGAATTCCGACACTTGTCCTCCCCCGCACATTCACAACCACGTTTCTAAGAGACGGCAAGAGCTCGTTCACAATAAGCAGGTTCTTCCATCAGATTGTACACTGTCGACTCGAAGAAGGACGGTGTCGCCTCCTTGTTGCATGTTGACTTCCTTGGCACCAATTAGCATTTCTTGACGTGGTTATGGAAGATGTGCCAGACACCCGGGTCTGCTCGCCTATTCTGCTTGTGAAACACTGAAGACAGTGGGTGGATCGGGGTCTTTGTGATATGAATAAAAAGTGCCACTAAAAAGAGCCGCTCGCCTAGACAACCAAGCGGGGGCCACGGTGAGCACTGCGCCGTTCAGAATTTTCTACTCTTTTTCCTGGAAATGAAGGATACCATCACAATAGGAGACATAGCCGGCATTCTTGTCTGTTACCTTCTACTGCTGTGGAAAGTGGACATATCTGTGCAGTAATGAAAACAGCACAGGGGAAAGCGGGAGGACTGAGCAAGCGGGATCCTTAGATGGTGGACGTGACTCATGAGAAAAATACAGTGTAGTAAGCGAGCTGGAAGTAATGTAAGAGGTGGGAAGAGGAGAAGGCTGCAGTCTGCCGAGGCACAGCCAAAACAGGGAGCGCATTACTAAACGATTCTGGGAGAAAGAGGTTTCCATGGCGACAAATGACAATTACGCTACAAAGTGGCCAATGAAGCTTTAAGTATCAGACGGAAAAGGGGAAATTTCTCAGAATAAGTTGAAAGGGATGGAGAAGAGTAGAAACACAAAGGATCAGGGACAATGGAGGCGGAAGTCATCTGGAACCGAGTGTACAAATATTTCTTTTTTTTTTAGGAAAGGTTCCTGCAGGGTGGAAGCTTTTTACTTTCCTAGTCAATGGAATGGAAGAAAAAAATTACAAGGATAAAGGGATCACATAGGCTAAGAAAATAAATAGAAACAGCGCCACTCTTGAGCATAGGTTGTCTCTGATATTGCAGTTCAGCTTCATTGCAGTGAAAAGGGCTGAGCTCGAGGGCCGTGGGCAAGAGTGGAGCCGAAATTACAACCGAGGTGTACATGGACTGATTGCATAAAGTGAAAATCCGCCTTTAAAAAGGTTGGATATGCCACCAATGTCTGATAGGTGTGGGTTACACCTATGGGCATCTATCTCTAGAAGGAGAGGGGAACCGCTCATGCGCAGCTGCCCTCCATTCATTTCTATGGGACTGCCAAAAATAGCTGAGCACTTGCTCGGCTATTTCCGTCAGCCCCCTTGAAGTTAATGGAGTGGTGGCCATGCTTGCGCAGTGTGTTTCCCATTCATTTCTATGGGACTTCCGAAAATAGCTGAGCGAGTAACCAAGGTCTGGGTTTTGGGTTGTGGCAACACGAAAGTGATTTTTTGGTCTGTTAAAAATGCTTATATTCAACAAAACAGAATAAAATAAAAAAAGTGCAAAGAATAGTAAATAGTAAAAAAAAATACTCAAAAGATGGTAACCAGGTAGTCATATCAACACGGGTGTCCACAGGATGGGGGCAAACTGGTGGATCGGTGGGGGTCCTACTGCTCGGACACCCACCCGAGAACAGGGACCCTGTAATCCTCAGGCCCTCCAGATTTGAACAGCGGGGCAGGGTCCCTGTATTTGTGATAGCTGGTGGTCCCAGTGGTAGGACCCAAACTGATCTAATGCTGAATGTGTAACAGCCGGAATAGCCCTTTAACCATATTTATACAGCACAATTTATGGCAAGAAAAATAAAACCAAGGGCACAATAGAATTGCCCTCAAAATAAATTAAATAAAAGTGTTTAATAAGTTATATGCACCCCAATACGGTTGCAATAAAAACAAAAACTTGTCCAGCAATAGAACAGAATTGACAGAGAAATTAAAAAGTTATGGCTCTTGGAATGTGTCAATGAAAAAACAAGAGAAGACAAACAAAAAAGTCTGCAAATAGGCCCGTCCATAAGGGGTTAACTGTAAACACGAAAAAACAAACTTCTTTCCGAACCTCGCCCCGAGCCACTGAGCAGCAGCAAAATCAAAACTTTTACGGGGAGACTTAATGATACCTGGGGCTCAGAGCTGAGACCGTACGCTGGCAGCGAGCAGAGATCACCTGGGAGCGAGAATACGAAAGGGTGAATCATGTATAATTTACCCTCCATGTTTATTCATATCTTGCACCTTGCTTATAATCGGTGATTCATTCCGAATGGTTTCAGATACTGTAATTATTGCATTAATTGTAATGTTCTTCTAGCTGATTGCCAATAAGTGATGGGTGAATTGATGTAAAGAAGCTCTTGAAGCTTTCCTTCTCCACCGGGAAATTGCTCCCACAGCCAGTAACGTGCGTCTTACACTGTGACCATATCTACATATATAACACTGTGTGGCCCCAAACTAGCTCTGATCCTTCTATATGCGGACTCCCCCTGACCTCTGAGGAGTCCTGTGGTATCAGATCCTGTAAGTTCCTCAGTGCGGCCTCCATAGATCCCACAGATGATGATCGAATTGAGATCTGGAGACAAGTCATCATCTTTCCCCTTTGTCATGGTCCTCATTTCTGGACAGATTTTGCAGTGTGGCCGGGGTATTATCCTGCTGAAAGAGACCACTGCCATTAGGGGGCACCACTCCCATGAAGGAGGAGCATCAGACTGGTGCCAGCTGTTTTCCAGGTAAGTGACACGCACACCTGTCTGTCCACATTATAGGCAGGTATGTCAGATAGATAGATACTGTAGATATGAGATAGATATACAGCTAGAGATAGAGAGATTGACAGATACAGTGCCTTGAAAAAGTATTCATACCGCTTGAAATGTATTTTATTAGGATTTCATGTGATACACCAACACAAAGTACAAGTCTGTGTGAAGTGAAAAGAAGATGAGACATGGTTTTCAATATTTTTTATAAATAAAAATCTGAAAAGTGTGATATGCATTTGTATTGAGCCCCCTATATTCTGATCCCCCTAAATAAAATCCAGCATGACCAATTGCCTTCAGAAGTCACCTATTTAGTAAATCGAGTCCACTTGTGTGTCATGTCTTCTCAGGATAACTCCAGCTCTTCTGTGAAGGCCTCAGAGGTTTGTTAGAGGACATTAGTGTTCGAACAGCATCATGAAAACCAAGGAACACACCAGACAGGTCAGGGATAAAGTTGTGAAGAAGAGTAAAGAATAGTTAGGTTATAAAAAATATCCCAAGCTCTGAACATCTCACGGAGAACTGTACAATCTATCATCCGAAAATGGAAGGAGTAAGGCACCACTGCAAACCTACCAAGACATGTCCGTCCACCTAAACTGACAGCCCAGGCAAGGAGAGCATTAATTAGAGAAGTAGCCAAGAGGCCCATCTCAAGTAGGAGAATCTGTCCACAGGACAACTATTAGTTGTGGACTCCACAAATCTGGCGTTTATGGAAGAGTGGCAAGAAGAAAGCCATTTTTGAAAGCAGCCATAAGAAGTCCTGTCTGCAGTTTACCACCAGCCATGTAGGGGACATGACAAACATGTGGAAGAAGATGCTCTGGGTCTGGTCAGAGGACACCAAAGATGAACTTTATGGCCTAAATGCAAACCGTTATGTGTGGTGGAAAATTAACCCTGCACACACCATCCCCACCGTGAAGCATGGAGGTGGCAGCATCATGCCGGGGGGAGGCTTTCCTTCAGCAGGGACAGGGAAGCTGGTCAGAGGTGATGGGAAGATGGATGGAGCTACTGTAAATACAGGGCAATCCTGGAGGAAAACCTGGTAGAGGCTGCAGAAGACTTGAGATTGGGGGCAGAGGTTCACCTTCCTGCAGGACAACCACCCTCAATATCCAGCCAGAGCTACAATGCATCTTCATGTGTTAGACTGGCCCCGACACCTAAATCCCATTGAGAATCTGTGGCAAGACTTAATAACTGCTGTTCACAGACGCTCTCCACCCAGTCTGACTGAGCGCGAGCTCTTCTGCAAAGAAGAATGGGCAAAAATGTCAGCCTCTAGATGTGCAAAGCTGGTAGAGACAGACCCCACAAGACTGGCAGCAAAAGGTGGTCCTACAAAATATTGACTCATGGGGGCTGAATACAAATGTACGCCACACTATCCAGATCTTTATTTATTTAAAGGATGAAAGCCATGTATCACCTCACACAGACTTGTTACTTTGTGTTGGTCGATCACATAAAATCCCAATAAAATACATTTAAGTTTGTGGGTGTAACGGGAAAAAATGTAGAAAACTTCAAAGGATGTGAATACTTTTTTAAGGCATTGTAGATAGATAGATCGATAGATAGATCGATACAGTATATTGCACACTGTCCAGTCACTGGGATCCCCTGAGTTGTAGGGGCAAAGAAAGAGTTAAGGGCACCATCACCGCATGCTTTTATTGAATGGAATAAATTCACATAGAGAGCGATCTATATACTGCTCCGGCTCATATATTATCCCGTTTTCTCAGGGGGCGGTGGTGGATTTTTCTTTAAATTCTAGAATGAATCCAATATTTTACTGCATTGCACAGAGGATTAGTATTCTGGAGCTGTGCGGAAACTGTGTAATCGCAGAACATTGAAATATTGAAAAGGAGAGTTTATAGACTTTTATAAATGTGACCTGAAATCCAGGAAGAACCGGCACATGGCGCCGTCTCAGGCATCTGGCAGTGGGGGGACTGGGGAGGGGAAGTACTCCTGGAAACACATGGAATCTAAGATGTGGTCATACTGTGGTGCAGGCTCGGACTGGCCCACCGGGGAGGCGGGGGATTCCTCGGTGGGCCCCCAGTCTCCTGCGCCCGGAGATAAGACGGAGGAGTAATTATTTCTCTTGTTTCTCAGGAGAGATAATTATTGTAGCCACAAGGTGGCAGTATCGCACAGCTATGCAGCCTCCTACTGGTGTAAATTGTACAGGAGGCCCCGCAGTATCTTCTAAACTTCCGGCTGCTGGCAGTGAAGGAGGAGAGAACATGTCTGGCCATCCTCCTGCCCTCCCTGCTGTCAGAAAACTGGCTGCTGGAGAGAAGGACTCCTCTGCGGTGCTGGGGTGATTTCTCAGGTGTGTGACAGTAGTGAGCTGTAGGAGATTGTAAGGTGGAAATAGGGGATTTGTTTATAGCAGACTCAGATCTGTGAATGTGTGCTGCTCTCTGCAGAGTTCAGAGTGGCATCGGGAGGACTCTGCCCTAGGTCCACCCAATGCCTCTGCTTTAGGTGCACCCCCATAAGTGCCCCAGCTCCAGATGCCCCCACTCTAAATGCACCACTAATATTGCCTGTTCTCCAGTTGCCCCCATAATACCTCTGCTCCAGGACCCCCACTATTAACCTGCCTCGGGTGACCCTAATGCCTCTGTTTCAGTTATGATCCTCCGTTTCTGCCCTTTGCTCACGTTGCTCCTCTAGAACCTTTGCTTGGGCTTTGTTAAAGGTTTTGACCTGCAAAGAGGGTTGGACTTATGCCCGAAAAATTCTGCCCAGTGTGTCACATTCTGCAGTATTGACAGGTATGGTTTACATGGCGGCAGTGATGATATTCCGTATTTACAGGCATCACTGCTGCCATGTAAAGAGATACTGGTGGTGGAGCGGTGGAGGATTTAAAGGGGTTGTTCAGGTTTTCAAGTTATCCTCTCCGCACTATAGGGCATAACTATATGAATAGTGGGGTCCGATTCTGCGACCCCTCCACTGATGCCAGGAACTGGTCCTGTTCCCCCTTTTTGATGGTGTGATGGCTGCTCCATTTATTATCTTTGGGACCACTGGAAATAGCCAGCGCTGTACTCCGCCATCTCCGGCGACCCCATAGAGAATGGATGGAGAGGCAGGGCATATGGGGGATCAGTGGGGGCTCCAGCGTTCAGACCCCCACAGATCACTTAGTTATCCCCGATCCTGTGGATACAGGATAACTAGAAAAGTGGACACCGGCCCTTTAACAGGCGACCATTTCTATTTTAGTTTGACACATATTTTGGGCCAGTTTTTTTTTTTTTTTTTTTTTTTTTACACCCAAAGAAAACCTTTAAGGATAGGGAATGTGAAAAGGTCCAACAGCTATGACACGACAGGTGATAAGTGTCTGATTGGTGGGGGTCTGACTGCCGGGACCCCCATGATCAAGGGAACATGATCTTAAGACCCTTGTGTACATAGATTGGCGGTAATGTAACTGAATGTCTCCGGACCCTTTTTTCCTGATCAGTGGGTGTTCGCAGTCAGACCCCAGCAATCTGACAGTTATCACCGATCCTGTAGAAAGGTGAGAGGTCATTATGGTCGGACAACCCTTTTATTATAATGTAGATTATGTGCAATCTGAGGAGGGTAAGATTTGGTAAATTTAATGCCGGGGGTTAAAGGGTTTGTCTCACTTCAGTAAATGGCATTTATCCTGCAGTTACTGCAAGGCACTTCCTAATGTATTGTGATTCTCCATATTGCCTGATTTCCATCACATTATACACAGCTCGTATCCGTGGTTATTACCACCGTGTAATCCAGCAGCGGTGGCCGTGCTTACACACTATAGGGAAGGGCTGGAAGTGCGCATAGGCCAACACCTTTACCTATAGTGTGTAAGCACGGCCACCGCTGCTGGATTACACGGTGGTCGTGCTGTGTATAATGTGATGGAAAGGAGGCAATATGGACAATCACAATACATTAGTAAGTGCCTTGTAGTCACTGCAGGATAAATGCCATTTACTGAAGTGAGACAAACCCTTTAACCCCTTTAAGCATAAATGTCTGTCGTGAAATTTACCAAATTTGTCAGGATCTTTAATAGTAATTGTCCCGCCGGGACAGAACTGGTCTGTTCATTGCTGTGAGGGCATAGAGAGAGGACATGAAATACATAGGGCAATTGTCTTTATGATGGTGCACCCCATGAGTAGTGGCCAATGTATCAGAGTCAGACCCATAGCAGCATAGTTTAGGGTGGCCCCAGTGCTGGGCTGGGTCGCTGGGACACTGTCATGGTGTCACCACGTGTAGTTTCTCTCCAGAGGGGATGGTAAGATGTATTGCATACCAATAAGTCTGGAAATAAGTCCAGAGAGTCAGGGTCTGCAGTAACCAGTCGGCTTCTTTACTAGAGGATCTGAAGTGCAAAACAATACAGGCAGTGCACTGAGCGGCTTCTCCAGTCTCCTCCCGGGCAGAAGAAAGTTCTGTGTTGAGGAAAGGACTGAGCTAGCTGTCCCTCTCTCTCTCAGAATGCTGGTACCCTGGTCAAAGGGCTGTTGGCCCAAGGTCTGTGGCGCAGTCGTCCAGTTGGCCCTCTGGTAAAAGGACTGGTGATCCAGGGTCAGTGGCTCAGCGTCCCCATCTTAGCGTTTTCTTCTGGTCACTCGTGCAGTCTGGCAGAGTCTCTCTTACTAAGCACTGGTCCTATCTGCAGATAAATAAGGGCTCTGACTACTCACCTTATACACAGTTCCTAACTGAACTAGGACTTTGTAGAGGGAGGGGTGGATTGGAGAAGCACAGCCTAAACAGAAACAATGTTGCAATTGTTGTATCTCATAGAACTGCACAGAACTTTGGTCTACACAAACTAACAAAGAAAGTACATGTAACGTCTGACTCTGAGCACGTCTGACCCTAACTAGACACAGAGATTTCCTCACTTATGTTCTCAGTAATAAAGTAGATCAATCTTACACAGCAGCTTCTAGGCACTGACATGGAATGGCATGGGAGGGAATGGCAAGTCCCACTACTAACACTGACGTGCCATTCCAAAAAAATCCAGCCCATATAACATTTAAAATAAAGTGCCTCAGTGAACTACACTTTGCTAAAACAAGCTGGCTGATATATACACCCTCTCCAGTACTTTACCAGACACTGTGTAACACACTGAATTATGACTATACTAACTATACTGAATCTTTAATATATTCACATACAGCCTTTATCAGTTCCAGTAATTCTATCTACAGCTGGGACCCTCGACAATCAGCTATAATCTGCAGAACAGGGCAGCAAGTGCTCAATTCCCCTGCAGTGCCCCCACAGGAGAAAGGTAGCATTGCATGGTGGCCTTCTATATGATGCTCGGACATGCCGGGTCCTCCAATGAGAAACATACTTGGAGTCGTTCTCTGCTCTCAGTAACTGATGAGCTCCCCTGAATAGGTTCATTGGTATATGAATATAGGTTTTGGAAACAGGACAACCCCTTTAAGTAAAGTAAACAGCTGTGAACTTTAAGAAAATGTGTTTTTCTTGGCCACCTCTAGCCGATATGTAACAGTGCCATTAATGCGACTCCAAGATATTCGACTCCCTTCAGATATTATACTGCCTCCTGTATTTCTTCTCTCCAAATTCTAGAGTGGAAAATAAGGTAACGGCAAAAGCAAAGTAATAAAAAGTATTGTGTGTATATAACATGATGGGAGAAATGGGATGGAGGAATCGTGGTTATATGGGGCCACTTATTCTGAATATACAGCATTGGGCCGTCTAATATATTACAGCTGGAGGGGAGTTTTTATATTATAACGGGAATTATTGTAACGAAATGTATCAAAAGAATAAAACTCATAATAAATACAGATGTGTTAGTAATAAAGCATTTCCTTCTGTAAATAGACGCTGCTGCCCCTGACTGGGCAAATATCTTTACTCATATTTCAAGACTGTTTAATGGAATACACATTGACTTACCGGGTAGTCACCCATGAGACAGCTTTCTTTCATGTAGGAGAGAGACAGCTAATTTGCAAACTTTTCCTAGGGAGCATTGATTTCCGACCTCAGAACCAGTACCTTCCAAGAGCTTTCCTAGAAACAGGCCCCAAATCAACTAAGATAGAAAATGTGAAGCAAATTGTTTTGGTTCAAAATGTCCTTCTGTTTTGTGTACGCAGCTCCTATGAAGACTTATGTGTCCCACAGTTGCAGAGTACTGTGTGAGCCTGCAGTGCTATTCACTCCCATCTGTCCCCCACCTATGAGGGACAGATGAATGATGAGCGTTTGACTGTGGATTCAGACTACACCCGGTTTGTTTGCAGTCTTTAACCATGGAGACACATAGATCTGCATAGGAGCAGTATACACAAAACAGAACACTATAGATATGTCATAGAGACATATCAAATGTTTAGATTGGTGGGGGTCTGAGTGCTGGGACCCCCACCAATCTCTAGAACACAGGGTGGGAAGTGGTCACTTTGGTTAGGTTAAAAGTAAAAATTCTGTCTGACCACTAGAGGGAGCCCGGCCGCCTACTTCATGCTGTCTACATACTGAAGTCTACAATAAGAGACTATGCAGTAAGCTCCCTCTAGTGGTGGCTACAGACGTGTATCATTTAGTGCTATGTCTATGCAGTGGGTTTGGAGCTGCATAACAGAAAAATGGAACTCCAACCCCTATAAAGATACATTAAGAAAGTAGCCAGAACAGAATGTTCAATCTAAAAATGGCATGCTGTTGGAAGGTGGACATGCTCTCAAAGGGCTGTCTCAATTTTAAGAATGTGAAATGCTCCAAAGTTTCTGCTATTCTCTGTCTTTCTGGTAGCGTGTGACTGATGTGTCGCCATCGCTCCCCTGACGGTGAGCACTAGGACAAGCCCGTGTAGGAGTAGACATATGGGATGGTGAAGTGGCTCCTGCACCCAGCCCTGGTATATAGGGGGACCAAGGGTCTCTGGGGCCACATAAGAAGGCAGCAATATTATAAATGCCCTATGGTCGGTGGGGCCCTCTTACAGACTTTGCCTTGGGGTCCTTATTTTTATACTTTAGTAACCCATAACAAAGCTTTGTATGGGCCCCATTGCACCAGAGATTTCCCAGTATGCCTGCGTCAAACACAACCAGCCAATGCAGAACCCCAAAGCACAATGTCCCAGATCCCTGAAGAACTTATGGTCCTTTTCATTAAGCTGCAGAAACTTTAACTAAAAGAAAGTTGTAATGAATTTTAATTCGAAAAATTCAAAAAATATAAATACCATATTTGTCAATGTGCGGACAAGTGGCATAACTACGCTGATAAATATCCTGCTTCACATCACATATTACAATGCTGTCTCCCTACAGCCACCACTAGGGGGAGCTCAGTGCATAGGACTTTGTGTGGTTACCATTGTCTGCAATGGAAGCTGTAGTCATCTCTTTGCGCTGGCAGTTGCAGTGTTTTCACATGGGGAACAGAAGAACTGGGCCCTCTCTCCTCCTGGGCCCTGCATCACTTCTGTAGTCTGCTTCCATTGAAGGGGCCCCAAGTAAAATGGCGACCTTCATCATGTATTAAACAGAACTGTCTCTTATCTCCCTCCATAAAGAGAATGGCTTCCAGCTAATTCTTCTGCTCTGTCCTGATCGTCGGTTTGATTGATGAGTGGATTGATTGACTTTCAATTGAGATGAAGGAAGTCTTCACTGCCAGGTAAAAGGATGAATGAAACTGTGGTCAGGATCTTACGTTTTATAAATATCGATAGGGATCTGATGTCCTCAGACACATTGACTTTAAAGTGTTACCTGGTTAAAATGTCATTATAGGTTTCTGAGTGATAGAAGGGGCCCCGTGTTCAGGAGGACCCTCATCTGTTCTCTCTCTGGAGGACCTGACATGTCCGTGCACTGCCTGGCCATTGATTTCAATACACAGGGTGTAATTCTTCTTTTATCCTGTGGTGGCACTGCAGCAAAATCAAGCAGCCAGAGATTGAAGCTGATTGCTAAGGTTCACTTTAATGTGGCTGAGCTGCAATTCCAAGCTAATTCCGAAAAATATATATATATTTTTTTTATCATTTCAAACAATCCCTTAAGCAGTTTTATAGGATCCCAAAGACTTGAGTGAATATTTGATGACAAATTTTTCTAAAAGTAGAAATTACGATTTTTATAAGTATAACTGACATCATTCATATGTATATCCATTGGTGAGGTTCTCCGCTTTGGACGATCCCTACTTGTTAGAAGAGTCTCTTGACAGTAAACTGATCACAAATCATTGGGATCTGCAGCAATCAGCTGTGAAACCTGCAGAAAGTGTTCAATTTCCCTGCAGCGCCCCCACAGGGAAAATAAAGTATTAGGTAGAAACCATTCAAATCAATGGGTTGTCTATGTAGTGCAGGACAGGTCAGGTCCTCCAGAGCCAGAGAAGATCTTCTAAGCCATTCTCCACACTCCAGCCAGAGGATCCTGGACAGTGACCCACTCTATGAACTCTGAATTCACTGATGATGTATGAAAATAGACTGTTGAAACTGGGCAAAATCACAATAATGCTGAATGCTTGATGGGACCATGGACCGCAGTCCGACTGGACGTTACACTCAGCTCTACATGTCCGGGCAGAGAGTTAATGCATCTTCTGTAACATTATCTGCCGCAGCTTTGCAACATGATCCAGACATAAAGTGCTCCTTATCTGACCAGGAATGGAGACCTGGGCTACAGCAGATGGTTATAATTCCATAGATGATATCTGTGTCCCCACGTCTTCTGCTATAACATCCCAGCAATCACCAAGAAACCGGTGACACTCATTATCCTGATGTTTCGCCCAGCTCTCCCTGAGGCTCCATTCTCAGCATTCCCAATACGATATTGATTTTCCACCATTGTCAGTGTAGAACCGTCTCCTAGATCGTCACATCCCTTATACACAGAAAAGGGGAGGTTAACTGGTGTAAAAGAAAACTGTTTAGTTACCCATGGCGACCAATCAGAACCCACCTCTCATTTTTCAAAGCTCCTTTGGAAAATACAAGGTGGAATACTTTACACCAGTTTTGATAAATCTCCTGCAGTGATTCTCTGCCTTTCACTACAATGTTACTAATGGGTCCAAAATGTTGTGTTAACAAATTAACAAATCATTATCGAAAAGGACTCCGAGCTCCAATTTTCTGATACTGAACTCTAAATCCTCAAGTTAAATTATAACATTCTGTCTGCAAGCAGCTACTCCTAGAGGGAGCATAGGAGATTACTACATACAGATATATACAGCCACCACTAGAGGGAGCTCAGGAGATTACTGCATGCAGATATATACAGCCACCACTAGAGGGAGCTCAGGAGATTACTGCATGCAGATATATACAGCCACCACTAGAGGGAGCTCAGGAGATTACTACATACAGATATATACAGCCACCACTAGAGGGAGCTCAGGAGATTACTGCATACAGATATATACAGCCACCACTAGAGGGAGCTCAGGAGATTACTACATACAGATATATACAGCCACCACTAGAGGGAGCTCAGGAGATTACTTCATGCAGATATATACAGCCACCACTAGAGGGAGCTCAGGAGATTACTGCATACAGATATATACAGTCACCACTAGAGGGAGCTCAGGAGATTACTACATACAGATATACAGCCACCACTAGAGGGAGCTCAGGAGATTACTACATACAGATATATACAGCTACTACTAGAGGGAGCTCAGGAAATGACTACATACAGATATATACAGCCACCACTAGAGGGAGCTCAGGAGATTACTACATACAGATATATACAGCCACCACTAGAGGGAGCTCAGGAGATTACTGCATACAGATATATACAGCCACCACTAGAGGGAGCTCAGGAGATTACTACATACAGATATATACAGCCACCACTAGAGGGAGCTCAGGAGATTACTGCATACAGATATATACAGCCACCACTAGAGGGAGCTCAGGAGATTACTGCATACAGATATATACATCCACCACTAGAGGAAGTTCAGGAGATTACTGCATACAGATATATACAGCCACCACTAGAGGGAGCTCAGGAGATTACTGCATACAGATATATACAGTCACCACTAGAGGGAGCTCAACAGATTACTACATACAGATATATACAGCCACTACTAGAGGGAGCTCAGGAGATTACTACACACAGATATATACAGCCACCACTAGAGGGAGCTCAGGAGATTACTACACACAGATATATACAGCCACCACTAGAGGGAGCTCAGGAGATTACTACATACAGATATATACAGCCACCACTAGAGGGAGCTCAGGAGATTACTACATACAGATATATACAGCCACCACTAGAGGGAGCTCACGAGATTACTACATTCAGATATATACAGCCACCACTAGAGGGAGCATAGGAGATTACTGCATACAGATATATACAGCCACCACTAGAGGGAGCTCAGGAGATTACTGCATACAGATATATACAGCTACCACTAGAGGGAGCTCAGGAGATTACTACATACAGATATATACAGCCACCACTAGAGGGAGCTCAGGAGATTACTACATACAGATATATACAGCCACCACTAGAGGGAGCTCAGGAGATTACTACATACAGATATATACAGTCACCACTAGAGGGAGCTCAGGAGATTACTGCATACAGATATATACAGCCTCCACTAGAGGGAGCTCAGGAGATTACTACATACAGATATATACAGCCACCACTAGAGGGAGCTCAGGAGATTACTACATACAGATATATACAGCCACCACTAGAGGGAGCTCAGGAGATTACTGCATACAGATATATACAGCCACCACTAGAAGGAGCTCAGGAGATTACTACATACAGATATATACAGCCACCACTAGAAGGAGCTCAGGAGATTACTACATACAGATATATACAGCTACCACTAGAGGGAGCTCAGGAGATTGCTACATACAGATATATATAGCTACCACTAGAGGGAGCTCAAGAGATTACTACATACTGATATATACAGCCACCACTAGAGGGAGCTCAGGAGATTACTATATACAGATATTTTGTCTATGCATGTACGTATCTATCTGCTTGTCTATCTACCGAATCGCCACATATGATACAATACAATATACAGATCAGTAGCTCTGGCAGTATGTCACTATTATGTTTTCCCCCTCATAATGTGACTAGACCATACATAATGAGGTGTCAGTATATACCGCAGACCGCACCCAGTACAATGTCAGTATATACTGCAGACCGTACACAGTGCAGTGTCAGTATATACTGTAGACCGTACACAGGGCTGTGTCAGTATATACTGTAGACCGTACACAGTGCAGTGTCAGTATATACTGCAGACCGTACACAGGGCAGTGTCAGTATATACTGTAGACCGTACACAGGGCAGTGTCAGTATATACTGTAGACCGTACACAGGGCAGTGTCAGTATATACTGCAGACCGTACACAGGGCAGTGTCAGTATATACTGTAGACCGTACACAGGGCAGTGTCAGTATATACTGCAGACCGTACACAGGGCAGTGTCAGTATATGCTGCAGACTGTACACAGGGCAGTGTCACTATATACTGCAGACCGTACACAGGGCAGTGTCAGTATATACTGTAGACCGTACACAGTGCAGTGTCAGTATATACTGCAGACCGTACACAGGGCAGTGTCAGTTTATACTACAGACCGTACACAGGGCAGTGTCAGTATATACTGCAGACCGTACACAGGGCAGTGTCAGTATATACTGTAGACCGTACACAGGGCAGTGTCAGTATATACTGTAGACCGTACACAGGGCAGTGTCAGTATATACTGCAGACCGTACACAGGGCAGTGTCAGTATATATACTGTAGACCGTACACAGTGCAGTGTCAGTATATACCGTAGACCGTACACAGTGCAGTGTCAGTATATACCGTAGACCGTACACAGTGCAGTGTCAGTATATACCGTAGACCGTACACAGGGCAGTGTCAGTATATACTGCAGACCGTACACAGGGCAGTGTCAGTATATACTGCAGACCGTACACAGGGCAGTGTCAGTATATACTGCAGACCGTACACAGGGCAGTGTCAGTATATACTGCAGACCGTACACAGGGCAGTGTCAGTATATGCTGCAGACAGAACACAGGGCAGTGTCAGTATATACTGCAGACCGTACACAGGGCAGTGTCAGTATATACTGCAGACCGTACACAGGGCAGTGTCAGTATATACTGCAGACCGTACACAGGGCAGTGTCAGTATATGCTGCAGACCGTACACAGGGCAGTGTCAGTATATACTATAGACCATACACAGGACAGTGTCAGTATATACTGCAGACCGTACACAGGGCAGTGTCAGTATATGCTGCAGACCGTACACAGGGCAGTGTCAGTATATACTGTAGACCGTACACAGGGCAGTGTCAGTATATACTGCAGACCGTACACAGGGCAGTGTCAGTATATGCTGCAGACCGTACACAGGGCAGTGTCAGTATATACTGTAGACCGTACACAGGGCAGTGTCAGTATATACTGCAGACCGTACACAGGGCAGTGTCAGTATATACTGCAGACCGTACACAGGGCAGTGTCAGTATATGCTGCAGACTGTACACAGGGCAGTGTCAGTATATACTGCAGACCGTACACAGGGCAGTGTCAGTATATACTGCAGACCGTACAAAGGGCAGTGTCAGTATATACTGCAGACCGTACACAGGGCAGTGTCAGTATATACCGTAGACCGTACACAGGGCAGTGTCAGTATATACTGCAGACCGTACACAGGGCAGTGTCAGTATATGCTGCAGACTGTACACAGGGCAGTGTCAGTATATACTGCAGACCGTACACAGGGCAGTGTCAGTATATACCGTAGACCGTACACAGGGCAGTGTCAGTATATACTGCAGACCGTACACAGGGCAGTGTCAGTATATGCAGGACTTATCCATGGTGCTGAAGCTGCTCCTCCTGCCTCTGCTTGCCCTGACACTGCTGATTAACCCTTCCTTCCCTCTGCAGCCGTTGGGGCCCCCAGGCCCTGGTGCAGCCCGCTCTCTGCCGCGCTCCTCGTCCTCTGTGCTCCCCATACTGATGAGCTGTGGTTGGAGGAGGGAGGCAGAGGAGAGGGGGTGTAGAGAGCAGGGGGTGGGGGACACGCAGCTTTGACGTCGCCTGGCTGCGGCTACCAAGCTCCAGCTCCTCTCTCCACGTAGATCCCAACGTGACCACACACAGCTCTCTCCTTCCTGCTCCGTCTGCACACACACATCCACACACACTGACACACACACACACTGACACCCATCCACACACGGCCGCTGGGTGCGGGGGCACCCTGAGCCTCTATGCATGCAGCCCCTGGATGAGAAGAATAGTAATCCACGCTGCAATCCCTCCCTGCCAGGTTTAGCTGCATTTCCTGCAGCTGGGGTTGGTCCTGTGCTCTCGCTTCACTCATTCATTCTTATGGGGGTCTTCTGCTGCCTGTCAATGGCTCGGATCTGATGAGGGACCCCCCCTGCACCCCAGCTCTTTCCTTCCTATTCTATTGCACCAGCTGGAGCTTGGATTTTTGCATTTGCAATGGCAACTGACGGAATGGGGGTCGGAGAATCTGGAGGGGTTTGCTTGGACTGCAACGGGTCTGATCTCTTAATTGTTCTCCAGGGACCACTGCCGGTTACTTTTTAACCCCCACCCTTCAATCCCCCCTTCCCCAACCTCTACCTGCTTGAGATTGACCAAGGAGCATTGCACATCATCTCACCTGATTGCATGGGAGCCCTACCGTAGAAGAAGAAGACCCATTCATGCTAAGAGCAATACGGTCCTTCTTGAAGACCTGGGTCCAGAGCCATGGCCAGTGGCCACCTGTGAGCTGCAATCTACACTGAGAGCAGAGGGTAGTTTGCTGGTCCTTGGCCTCTGCTGGATATGTCCATGTTAACCTGAAGATGGATTTAACTTTCGTTGTCTTGTGGCTATTGACACTTTTCATTGAAGGCATCTGTAGCCAAGGGGTTTATGGTGAGTCTTGACATGAAATTCCTGAACATTGTCTTCTCCAACTATGTTCATGACCTTGTCTTTTGCATAGCGCTCTTAAAAGCCAGCACTACGATGACTATTTGCTGCCTATCTGGTCTCATATGAACCAGGTAGGACTTTATGATTAGGAACTTGGGTGGTGAGCACCTACTGAGCTCCATGATGCATGGAAAGGAGCAGATACTAGGACTGCTTACAATGTATTCATGTTCTTCTCAGGTTCTCTGTAGTCCATGTCTGTCTACAGACCAGACTTGGTGTGCACCTTCTATCCACCACTTGTCTGGAAGCTAGAGTCTACACAGTTGGCCTCCTACTGAACAAGCCTAACTAGGGAGATGCCATTAGTGTAATCACAGCAGAACCTCAATCCAGTGTTATTGCCGGCGTCGCATTCAGTCCTTGCAGACATTATAGCTCGAGCTTGCAAATCTTCTCCAATCATCCAATTTTCCTTCGACAAAACAGTTGAATATTGTGGAGGTAGAAAAGAAAAATGTCTAAAATGTCATCTAGATGTGATGGCGGGGACTCTGTGGTGTGGATCAGACCTAGAGTGGTGCTGATCCTTCACCGCTGCATCATTGACAGCCTCAGTTCTTCAGCTCCTCGGGATTAAATAGGCGACCAGAGACCGTTAGGGGCACGGCAAAGTAATGACAGCCAAAGTTGGAGACTTGAAGGTGTCATCCAAGGGATGGTGGAGGCTGTATGATGAAGCGTGAGGGGGGCTGCATGCTCTGATGTGTTCTAGCCGGTGCCATGTCGCCGTCATGTGCACTGTACGTAGGAATAATCTGCTGGTGCATGTTCTGGAATCAACTGTGATTGAATAATTTCCTTCCCCATATTATAAATACACTAATGGATGACAGATGGTGTTTGCAAAAACACGTCTAATCCCAGTATACAGCAGTGGTTGCCAATATTACTTTCCAGTGAGATATGACACAACCCTCCCCCCTCCCTCAGGAGGTGAGAATACCCGTATATTTAGGGCTGACATGATCAGTCCATGCAACCAGCAGCAAAGTATGAAGGATCCAGTGTGTGTGTGTGTGTGTGGGGGGTAACATGGTGCCTGGAGGGGGCTTATTGGATCGGGGGCGTGCCCGAGTCCCAACAGACCCCTCACTGTTCTCACACAGCAGCATCTCTGTCTTTTGCAGGAAACCCAATATGTTAGGTCAGTTCTGTTAAAAATTCTACACGGCCGATGGCAGCCCCATGCACACAGTCTGCGAGGAGGCATGGAGGGCCACCGTCGCCTCGGCGCGCACGCTGCAAGCTTCACAGCCCATGAGATGATTATTTTAAGACATCTCCCAGCAAAATGAGCTACATCTTGTTCGGGATGATGAGATTTCATGCCAGGGTAATTGGGTAGCGTGGAGTATTCATGTGTTTCCTAAATACAGATCAATGAACAGTAAATGGCGAATCAGGCGCTGAAATACGGGGAAGAGAAACGGCGTCGATGGTGTTTGAGCATCAGGAATGCCCGGCTGCTTCTGAGTCATTTCACATAGAATCTAGGTCAGCAAAAAGTCAATGCCAGATGGTGACAGAATTTACCCTCCACATGCCACTGCTTAGTCCCTGGACATGGACTTTACATCCACCTAGGAAACAGACAAAGCTCACCCACCGTCCCCGCACTCACCGCATATACTTACCATGTAGGCCACATAGCGTAGGTCCTGCCTCCATACATCTACATGCAGAATGCAACCCACACGTATGTCCATCCATAGGACTAGCGGATTGATGGCTAATGCACGCGGATCCAAAGCTTGTAGTCCCCACTGCCGACCTGCACAGGTGGAGGCTGGTGGATGAAGGCATGTAGATCCAGACAAGAGGCGGGATGCATCCAGTATCTAGAGTCAACCATACAAGAAGCTGCTGCATGTCTGGGAGCAGTTTATGGAAATCCTTAGATACATCCTGTATATTAGAGGGGGGTATACTCTACATATATTGTATAGGAAGACTACTGTGAGTGCACGTGTCCATGTGACCAAGGAGGGAAATAATGATCTGCAGTTCGGCATAGAGGTGGATTTAATATCAGAGATCAGCGGGAGATTCTCATTATATGTCACCGCTGATCACAGATATCCCCACCTAGAGATATGATGGAAGGAACTCCAGCTGGGCTTTCCTACACCTGGGCCAACCACTCCATTTGGTGCCCTACTCCTGTATTGGCACCTAGCACCCCTCTAGATATGCCCGTGCCAGTACAGAGTCCTCTGTCACCCTCTATTCCATCTCTAAATCCACAAAACAAATCCAATGATATAAACTACAGAAGTCTCCAGGCTAAAATTTGGCAGCTCTTCTTACTTGGTTTTTGAGGGACATATAGATGTCCACCTGAGATGTGTGGTGAGAGATGACCAGCTTTTGAAAAAAAAAAACATGATTTCTTGATACTCTGTTGGGAGTTGATTATGCTATACGTGTCTATGTGTGGACACCCAGTGGTCGTGGTGTGTATTACAGCCTGTCCAGAGTTTTAGTAGCACGTTATGACAAATTATTGAGTTTTTATGGTGAGGAACTGGAGTCCTTAATGAAATTTAAAAAAAAGCTCAGGGTGGAGACATCTGTATGTGCAACCAGTGCTCGATACTGTGGTGAGTGACAATCCTGAGCTCCACAAGCTCTGATGATGTCATCTGCTGTCTGTAGCATCTGCTATGATCCAAAGTTATATGGCCTGGCTTTGTGAACGGTTCTCATACAGAACAGTAGGACATCTGAAGGGCTTCCTAATGAAAAGCTAAAATTGGACTCTTGAGTGCCTACCAGGTCCTCCTTATTCAATAGTATCAATGACTATTAATGCCATGCTCCACTTTGATTAGAAAGGTCCTTCAGAAATCAGCTAATCCTGCTGCTCGGGCCCCCCTGATCGGCTGCTCTCCTTCGGGGAACCTAGCTAGTGGAAATTAAGGGGAACTAAAGCATTGTACTGAGTGTACTGAAAGGAATGGGCTATCAATGGACTGCCTATATAATATAAGGGTGTGTGGGGTCCTCCAGAGAGTCAGATACTTTAAGAATCCGGCAAATTGATGGACTCCTATGGTGGCCTCCTCTCCTATGGTGGCCTCCTCCTGATATCACCAGTAATCATTTCCAACAGATCTGAAGACAATAATATCACCACTAATAAAAACCTGATAGAACTGAAGCCCACTGGTGGCAAATACCACTGACCACCACTGGTCACGAGAGATCAGGATTCCCCCATTGACCATTGATGTCCCCCTAATCCCCAGTAGAAGGAAAGCCTAGAGGCCTCCATACCATATTACCAAAGTCAACACTTACCTTTTGCCAACATTGACTTGTTTTTTGCACCCCTTTGGTCTACCCATAATGGAAGGTGACCGGTGGGATGAATGGATCATGATGAGTGATACGGGGAGATCTATAGTTCTAAACATGAAGAAAGATCAGTAATTGTCAGTGAGATAACGGTTTAATGACTTGTAGAATATTCTTCATATTTCATCGTTCACCTGAGCCTCATTTGTCAGCAGACGTGTTGGCAAACAAGCAGATTGCTCGCATTGCTTACATTTACCTCTCCACTCCGACTTTACACATGGTTGCCTGTGGTTTACAGATTTCTCATGTTCCGGATGTCAGGGGTTCAGGGTGTAACGTAACATTATGAAGCTTCACCAAGAACCTGGGCAGATAATAACGGATAATAGAATGTTGTGTTGTCTGGGACGACCTCCCAGTGCGGACTCCTCGCTTCCTGTTTGTATTTTATCCCTTTCACATCTCAAAGTCTTTCCTGAAGCTGCCCCATAACCCAAAGCGTTACTCCTCAGGGTGGAGATCTGATCTGCTGCTGCTTCCTGTAGGACATGACTGTCCGGCGACCATATTATCATGGATCTCTTCTCTAAATGTAGAACCTGTTATGGGAGCTGGAAATTCATGCTCAGGTTATAAGACGACAACTGAAGGTTTCCATTAAAAAATGGGGATATTTTGCAAACTTCATGAAGGGAATTACAGGAAAAAAACACAGAATAATTGTATCCAACATCAAGTGTCCATATTGTGTCCGCCCTGAAGCTGTCATATTAGACGTCCAAGACCCCTCCCTGGACCTCTGTGTGTCTTCCGCCATGTCTGTCACTCTTGACTTTATAGTAGGTGTTTTTGTCTTTATATGGAAGCCTATAAAAAATATTCTTAAAGGGGTTCTCCTATAATTAATGTAAAAAATGAAAATAGACATCATGTGTACATGACAATCTTCACCAAGCTAGAACCAGCCCTGAACCTCCCATGGATCCAGTGCTCTCCCCATTCATTGCTCCAGTTGCTCTGCTACATTCTCTTGAAGCTGATAGATCAGGGGTGCGTCCTTTCTCAGGGGTGCGTCCTTTCTCAGGGGTGCGTCCTTTCTCAGGGGTGCGTCCTTTCTCAGGGGTGCGTCCTTTCTCAGGGGGGCGTCCTTTCTCAGGGGTGCGTCCTTTCTCAGGGGTGCGTCCTTTCTCAGGGGTGCGTCCTTTCTCAGGGGTGCGTCCTTTCTCAGGGGTGCGTCCTTTCTCAGGGGTGCGTCCTTTCTACTGCAGGTCTCTCTCTATCACAGCTTAGGGGTGTTGTAACGGGGAGCCGGCGACGTGCTTCCCCTCTGCAGCGCCGCCGGCATCCCGCTAGTGAAGAGGACGCGGCCGGCGTCCTCATCTCCATAACAACCAGAGGGCGGGGAGGACCCGGCCGCAAACGCTTCCTCGGCGTGGCCGGTGTCCTCCATTCTCTAGGCAACGAGCACGTGGCCGATATTGATGAGTCGGCGCTCAGCTGTTCTGAGTTGCAGGGGACGGGTCATGTGACGCTGGCCACGTCAGATGACCCATCAGGAGGACCTATTTAAACAGGTAACCTGCTGGCCACAGGTGGCCTGTGATTGGTCTTGCTACCCTCACCAGCAGTTTCGTATTGTGCATTTCTGTGTTTTTGGACCTCGGCTCTGTTTTTGACCTCGACCTTGTGACCTCCCTGGATTTGAGGTGACCTCTTGGCTTCTGACTCCGGATTGTGTTTTGACCTCGTTATTGTATTGCTCCATGTGTACCTCCTGGCTTTGACTTTGGCTTGCCTGACTCTGTTACAGTATTCCTCTTATCTTCTTAGGCCCCTGCACGTATCTAAGCGAGGGACTGCCGCCAAGTTGTACGCCATCGGTTAGGACGGGCCATGGAATAGGGCAGCACTTATCCCTCCCTCCGGTGTGTTCTTTCTGCTTTAGCTCTCTCTCTCTCTGTAATTGAAACAGAAGATAGGCCTGGTGCCAGTTAAAGATTTATACTGAGCACGTGCGACCACCTCAGTGAGTTGGACAAGAAAGAAGGAAAAGAACAAACAGTAGAAGGCGCTGTACAGATACATCTTATCTAATAGCTCAGTAGCTATACACAATTTTTTATTACATGCAATTACAAAACTATTCAGTCCCAGGTGCTGGTTTGAAAAATTTAGAATATTTTTCGAGCACAACCGCTTTGAAGGGGTTTCTTGGACCCAGCAGATCCCAAAAACCATCTTAATTATTTCTATCATGACTGTAGAAGAAAGTCAGTAATATAGAGGATCCACCTTTCATAAACTCGGCCATGTGACGCTCCTCTTCTGAAAAGACGTCCCTTCCGCTGTGGATGGGGGCAGAACTCTCCCTATGTCTGGCGCATTTGCGGATTAAGAGGAGTCAGGGGTTTATACATGCACCAGAAAGAGGACTAGTTCAGTGGAACGTCGGCAGATGCAGGGTTTTCGGAGGAGGACGGTTCCCCAGCGGCTGATCCACACAACTGTGAGTTGGTGCCCCCTTGAGTTAGAGGTTGAG
The DNA here is from genome assembly GCF_905171765.1 of Bufo bufo. NCBI lineage: Eukaryota > Metazoa > Chordata > Amphibia > Anura > Bufonidae > Bufo > Bufo bufo. Next base: position 6,724,601 of record NC_053399.1, on the reverse strand, counting down.
TGTAGAGTTACTCCTTACATTGAATATAGTTTCTATAAATTTTACATCCTATTTTACATACATGACATTATCATACAGTACAGACCAAAAGTTTGGACACACCTTCTCATTCAAAAAGTTTTCTTTATTTTCATGACTATGAAAATTGTAGATTCACACTAAAGGCATCAAAACTATGAATTAACACATGTGGAATTATATACATAACAAACAAGTGTGAAACAACTGAAAATATGTCATATTCTAGGTTCTTCAAAGTAGCCACCTTTTGCTTTGATTACTGCTTTGCACACTCTTGGCATTCTCTTGATGAGCTCCAAGAGGTAGTCCTCTGAAATGGTCTTCACTTCACAGGGGTGCCCTGTCAGGTTTAATAAGTGGGATTTCTTGCCTTATAAATGGGGTTGGGACCATCAGTGGCGTTGAGGAGAAGTCAGGTGGATACACAGCTGATAGTCCTACTGAATAGACTGTTAGAATTGGTATTATGGCAAGAAAAAAGCAGCTAAGTAAAGAAAAACGAGTGGCCATCATTACTTTAAGAAATTAAGGTCAGTCAGTCAGCCGAAAAATTGGGAAAACTTTGAAAGTAAGGGCTATTTGACCATGAAGGAGAGTGATGGGGTGCTGCGCCAGATGACCTGGCCTCCACAGTCACCGGACCTGAACCCAATCGAGATGGTTTGGGGTGAGCTGGACCGCAGAGTGAAGGCAAAAGGGCCAACAAGTGCTAAGCATCTCTGGGAACTCCTTCAAGACTGTTGGAAGACCATTTCAGGGGACTACCTCTTGAAGCTCATCAAGAGAATGCCAAGAGTGTGCAGAGCAGTAATCAAAGCAAAAGGTGGCTACTTTGAAGAACCTAGAATATGACATATTTTCAGTTGTTTCACACTTGTTTGTTATGTATATAATTCCACATGTGTTAATTCATAGTTTTGATGCCTTCATAGTCATGAAAATAAAGAAAACTCTTTGAATGAGAAGGTGTGTCCAAACTTTTGGTCTGTACTGTATGTCCCCCGTGTGTCTGGATGATAAAGACACGATCGTGTCCAGTAAGGACAGTATTGACTGTCAGCTATAAATCGGAAGACCCAGGAATAGCGCTCGGCTCAGAAACCGCTATATTACAGAACCCAGGGAGATGTTATAGTATGATGGTGCAGAGCAGCCGTCTCCAACGTGTGGATCATTAGCTGAAGTGTGCCAGACTCTGCATAGCATCTAACTTAAAAGGACAGGAGCACTGCATGGTCAGCCCTTCAGTCAGCTTCTCTCAACCAACCAACACTCCCAGCAATGCTGATTGGCTGAGAACAACTGACTCCTCCCATATGTCCTGTTAAGTCAGATGCTCAGCCACAAATTCTTGTTCCAGGAACTTGTAGCAACCACTGGTTAAGGATGGACATTAGATGTACAAAGGCTAATGGTGACCGGAGTGGCCGACCATTTCAGTGTTCGGGGGCTTCCTACTAGGAGTAGACAGTCTGCAAGTTACCGTAAAAAGAAGTCAGTGACCCCGCAGTGTGTGAGGCGTGGTGGGTATAATGTGCATGCTATTGGCTGGAGATAATAGCATTAGCAGGTGTGATTGTAATTACATTTACTGTTCTCCTCGTCATGTCTCGGTAGGTTTGCAGTTGTGTCTTACTCCTTCCATTTTCGGATGATGGATTGAACAGTGCTCCATGAGATGTTCAGCGCTTGGGATATTTTTTCTAACCTAAAACTCTTTTATACTTCTCCACAACTTTCTCCCTGACCTGTCTGGTGTGTTCCTTGGTTTGATCACTAATGTTCTCTAACAAACCCTTCACAGAGCAGCTGGAGTTATACCGAGAATACATTACACAGGTGGTCTCTAAGTACTAATGAGGTTGGTCACACTGGATTTATTTTAGGGGGGATCAGCGTACAGGGGGCTGAATACAAATGCACATCACACTTTTCTGATTTGTATATATTAAAACATTTTAAACTCAAGTATCATTTTCTTTTCACTTCACACTTTGTGTTGGTCTATCACATTAAATCCCCCAAAAAATGTAAGTTTGTGAGAGTAACCTGTGGAAAAGTTCAAGGGGTATGAATACTTTTTCAAGGCGTTATAGATCGATAGATATTAGACAGAAGGATAGTTAAATAATACCCATATATTGTATTTTTTCCTCTTTCTATTGTTGCATTTTTGTGGACAATACCAGCTTGAAAATACAAAAAAATTGCCCAGCAGAGGGCATTCCCAGATGTTTTTGGGTGTCTGGGGGTGGGGGTGTCTGAAATGCCCTTAATTTAGCAGCAGTGGAGCCCCTCTCTGTATTATGTCTCACTCTTGTGCTCCTGTTTAGAGACTGCTTAGAAAAATGGCTACCTACCTGTGCACTGTGGTTCTTCAGTCGGCCCATGTACATGCAGTGTACACACGAATCCTCCCCGCCTTTCCAGTTTTGCAAATTAAAAAAAAAACTGATTCTGTGATATTCTGTCACGAGATGTCCACCCTGTACTGTGCGCGTCTGACAAATTCAGTGCTCCTACATCTGCAAACTCCACTCCTATACACCTGACATACTCAGCTCTAGTATATATAATACGATCAGTCCTTCTACATTTTACATACTCAGCTCTGCTGCATCTGACAATCTCAGCGCTGTTACATCTCTGCGTCTTGATTTGACTGAAGGAAAGGCAGGTCAAGTAATTAACAAGCCTTCCGGATCAATGACCAGTCGTGCCAAGGCTGCGGTGGTCTGTGATTAGGCCGGGGCTACACAAGATCGCCATGTAGCAGTGCAGACATTGCCCTGAATGGGGTCGCAGCAGGAATCGCAAGCTGCAGTGGCCTCAGAATCCTGCTGCAGTCCTATGTAAATCCACAGGCTGTGTTCACATCTGGACGCTCCCTCACAGATTCCGCCATATTTGCAGAGTACGGAACTATTAGTACTAGTGAAATGATGAAACCCAGTGGATCCCATAGTAAGTCTGTCAGATGCTGTTGTTCTCTGTCTTATCCATCACAAATGGAATTCACAGCATAACACACTCAGCACTGCTACATCTAAGAAATACTCAGCGCTGCTACATGTAAGACACACTTAGCCCTGCTACATCTAAGAAACACCCAGGCATGCAACAACTATGAAAGACTCGGCTCTGCTACGTCTAAGAAGCACTCAGCCTGGCTACATCTAAAACATACTCAGCTCTACTACACCTAAGACATACTCAGCCCTGCTACATCTAAGAAACACCCAGGCATGCAACAACTATGAAAGACTCGGCTCTGCTACGTCTAAGAAGCACTCAGTTTTGCTACTTTGAAGAAACGCTTGCCCCCTCTATACAGTATAAAACACTCTCAGCTGTGCTACATATAACAGACTCGGCACTGCTATATCTAAGACATACCTAGCCCTACTATATCTAAGAAACACTCAGTTCTGCTACATATTTGACATACTCAACCCTGCTACAGCTAAGAAGCACTAAGCCTGGCTACATCTAAAACATACTCAGCTCTACTACATCTCAGAAACACTCAGCTTTGCTACATATAAGTCATACCCTAGCCTTGCCACATATAAGAAACACTCATCTCTGCTACATCTAAGACATGCAGTACTCAGTCCTACTACATCTAAAATACACTTAGCTCTGCTACATGTTAGACATCCTCAGTCCTGCTACATCTTCTAAGACACCGTCAGCTCTGCTGCATCTGTAAGACTCTAGCAATAGCTGGTCTAAGAGGTTCTGCAGCAGCCAGACACGTCTTCCACTCTAATTGTCGCAGCCCCTGTGGACTCTCGGGATGAGGGCGCAGGACACGAGGACATCCCGGGAGAATTCCGCTCCCACCTTCACCCTGCGCAGTCAGGCCGGCGAGGGCCCAGAAGTCATTCCCTGGGTGGAATATTTAAGAAGGGTTAGGACCCTCTCAGAAGAACAGGGCACCAGGGTTAATCTCCGGGAACCTGGTGGCGGGCGGAGCGGCCGTCATCGCGGGGTCAGCCGGAGAGGTTTTCAACGACTCGCTGCATTTTATTCCGGTAGAACCTTCCTCTCGTTTCTCCGCGAACGCTGGGAACTTCCTTCCATTCTTCAGCTTTTCGCAATTCCTCGTGAACTTACAGGATAATTTTTCCCTGTTCTTTCTCCTCCGTGACGTCGGCCGCTCTGAGAACACGCGGGATAAGCTTGTAGAATACTAGAAAAACATGGCTGCTCGCTTCTAGAAACAGCGCCTCTCCTGTACACGGGCTGCACATGGTATTGCAGCTGGGGCCCATTCACTAGAATGCTGTAATACCAGACATAGCCGGAAGGTCGCCTTGTTTTATTACCTCCGACCACCCCTTTAATTCCATCAGTCAACCGATACATCGCATTATACAGCTACAAATGACATGCTTTGAGCTTTTCCCCTTAAAGTGCAGGTGTCGGGTCTGTATCTGAGGGCGTCGTCTGACAGCGGGGGCAGCGCTGAGCGCGAGGATATATCATTCTCTATTAGTCCATTCAGCGCTCGATATTCAGCCAGGACTCTTAGAGAAAGCCTAGGAGTCCTGCTCCGCCCATCACTGCAAGGACATTCACTATATGTCCCTGGAAACAGCTATTCTTTCCTGTTTTTCCATAGGTTTAGCTCTCGCGTATTTCAGGAACATCCTGTCTGAGTATTTTTCCCGTTTTCCTGTCTTATTTCTGGAAAGTTCCGCCTTCCTTAGAACAAATTCTTAGAGCATTTCCTCACTTGCTTTTAGTTGATCATCGCTCTGTGCGTCCTGTGATGAAAATCAGCCCTTCATTCAGAGAGCTTGTGGTTAGCGCTTATACACCGTCGCTGGTGTGAAGAGCAAAACTGTAATGTAAAGCATGGGGGGGCAGAGTAGAAATCTAAAGGGTCATAGTGGAACCAAGCCATAGAGCGGCCAAATCTTGAGAAATAGAGCAGGTCCTCAAGACCTGCTAGACCCCTCTGCAGAGGTTTATGATACGTACAGATGTGGGAGGACCAGCGGTAAAGGGCCCCCCTTATCTCTGATGGGTAATGCCAACTAGAACAGAAGGAGCTGGGTCTAGTTTGTCCTCCATATTCTCCCTTTGTGCTGCTTCGCTCGTCCATTATAGGTCACCATTGTGGTGAAAGTTGACCTCCACAGAAGCTGATGGGATGGGACCAGCCTTGGCCGCTGCACGGTCATCTTCTATGGTATGTCCCCCCTGAGCCGAGCATCTAAGGTTGGGACACATCTGATAAATCCAATCGGCATGACTGTCTGGTGAGGAAACCATCTCATGGTCTTCATCCCACCCACCAGTGGAGACCATGAACCGTAAATCTTTGCAGCAGATATTTTGATGTCCTCCTCTTCATGAAAGTCGGCGGTGGCTGGAAATCGGGCCTCCATGTACACTGATCATCTCACTACGGAGTGATTCGTCCTCATCAGCTTGTACTAGACCTTCTCATTCTCAGGTTTCATGTTTGTTTATGCAGATTCCCTCAGTGCTCATCCAACTGTGCCGAATCAGCGCGGAATAAACTGCAGGCGCTGAAACCGCAGAGCCATCGGCTGATGTAGTGTCTGGTGACCAGACAGAGGCCAGGCCGCGCGCATGGGACTGCGCGTCATATGAGGCTGAGATCTCGGTCATGATCCTGCTTCCATTATATAATACTCTTATATCATAAATCTGTAAAATGAGAAATATTCTCCTGAAACTTCCTTTTCCCCGTATTATTACTCCAGTAACAGAGAACTTTCCAGGTTTCCCAGATGTGAGGAGCTTTTATTACTGTGTGCAGCTTTATAATTGAGTTCAGTGTATGTACAGTATGCAGTAAGCTCCTGAGCTCCCCCTAGTGGTGACCACAGGCAGACAGAATTCATCATTTAAAGGAGCCTTCTAGCAGGACATCCCTGATTTCCCCAGGCACGTGCCTTGTAGTGGTAGCTCACTTAGCGTTCACTTTGCGATCTTAGCTGCATTCTGGTGAAAAAGGACTTTTAATAAATATGCAAATTTCAAGAAAGTTCTTTTGCTTTTTACTGGGAGGGGGCCTCCTTTAGGCTCCTCCTGCCTTAGGGAAGACATGAGTAAAGTGGGCTTGGTCTTCGTTGCAGACTAACCTAAACAAAGCAACATGTTTCCACCACAGTAGACAGCTATTCTTTCTGACTCTCCCATACACATGCACACTCGGCCGAGCATGCATGTGTTCTTAATGAGGAGAGCAGATTATAAGTTAACACTGGCAGACACCTCCGCTTGTTGAGTTTCCCCCAACCTCACCTGTTGTGAGAGAGTTGGAACACCACGGTACACATACAGATACAGTCCTGCCAAAATGGAGGAGCTCGGCCTCCTCTGTTCTTATAGGTATTTGCAGAACCTCTTCTTAGATCTGTCGTTGACGGGATTTATTAGGAAAGCAGAATAATAGGATGTAGACGAGGAGAGGTGAGCGTGTGCAGACGGGAGACATCAATGGAGAGACAGGAAGGAGAGGGTATAGACAAGGAGAGACATAGGAGTAGAGAGTCAAGAGAGAGCAAGAGAGAAAGACCTGGACAGAAAGAGAGAATACAGAGTGCGAGTATGAAAACGAATGAGAGACAGCACAAAAAGAAATGAGAGTAAGAGGAGACAGCAAGAGAGAGAGAAAGAAAGTCCAAGAGCGAGAGAGAGGCTGACAGAGAGAAAAAGAGAGCAAGAGAGAGAAACCTGGACAGAAAGAGAGAATACAGAGCCTAAGTATGAAAAAGTATGAGAGACAACACAAAAAGAAATGAGAGTAAGAGACAGGAAGAGAGAGAGGCTGACAGAGATAAAAAGAGAACAAGAAAGAGAGAAACCTGGACAGAAAGAGAAAATACAGAGCCTAAGTATGAAAACGTATGAGAGACAGCACAAAAAAATAGGAGAGTAAAAGAAAGATACAGCAAGAGAGAGAGAGAAAGCCAAAGAGCAAGAGAGAGAGACTGACAGAAAGAAAAAGAGAGCAAGTGAGACAATAAGGCTTCTTTCACACGACTGTTTTTATTTTCCGTTTCCGTTTTTTTCGTTCCCTATACGGAACCATTTATTTCAATGGTTCCGCAAAAAAAACGGAATGTACTCCGTATGCATTCCGTTTCCGTCTTTCCGTTCCGTTGAAAGATAGAACATGTCATATTATTGCCCGCAAATCCCGTTTCATGGCTCCACTCAAGTCAATGGGTCCGCAAAAAAAAAACCGGAACACATACGGAAATGCATCCGTATGTCTTCCGTATCCGTTCCGTTTTTGCGGAACCATCTATTGAAAATGTTATGCCCAGCCCAATTTTATCTATGTAATTACTGTATATGCCATACGGAAAAACGGAACGGAAACGGAAACACAACGGAAACAAAAAACTGAACAACGGATCCGTGAAAAACGGACCGCAAAACACTGAAAAAGCCATACGGTCGTGAGAAAGAGGCCTAAGATTCGCAAGTATGAAAAAGCAAGAGCGACAGCACAAAAAGGAATGAGAGTGAGAGAGGCAACAAGAGAAAGAGACAGAGAGAGACAGCAAGAAAGAGAAACAGTAAAAGGAGAGCAAGAGAGAGAGGGAAATACAGTTACGAAGCGAAAAAGAGACAGTAAGAGTGAGAAAAAGCACGAGAGACAGCATCAAAAGGAATTAGAGAGTAAGAGAAAAACAGACAGAACAAATGAGAAAAAAAAAACAGTACAAGGGGGGAAGAAGGATCAGGCATGTTGAGTTTTATATGCCCAATCCTTTTGTTCTCAGGAGAGATAAGCCGATGCCAGAGTTGTCAGCAGCTTACTCCCCGCTCCCCATTCGGCATACAGGTACGCTCATGTGTATGGGGGAGGGGAATAGCTTTCGGCTGAATGAGCATTTCCAATTAATAGTGTATGTCCTCCTTAAGAGACCAGCAGGGGGGATGTGGGAGGGAAAGAGACAGCAAACGAGGAGAGAGACTGCTCAGTGATAAAGAGACTGAGGATGAGAGCGAGGGTGGGTTAGAGGCATGAGAGCTCCTGACACCCGACGAGGTTCACCATGGTGGTCCCATCGTTATAACGGATGCACCGGATAGCATTCGCCTGTCCTCGTGGTGGTCCCAGTGTTATAACTGATGCACCAGGTGACATCCACCTGTCCTCGTGGTGGTCCCAGCGTTATAACGGATGCACCGGATAGCATTCGCCTGTCCTCGTGGTGGTCCCAGCGTTATAACGGATGCACCGGATAGCATTCGCCTGTCCTCGTGGTGGTCCCAGTGTTATAACTGATGCACCGGGTGACATTCGCCTGTCCTCGTGGTGGTCCCAGTGTTATAACTGATGCACCGGGTGACATCCACCTGTCCTCGTGGTGGTCCCAGTGTTATAACTGATGCACCGGGTGACATCCACCTGTCCTCGTGGTGGTCCCAGTGTTATAACTGATGCACCGGGTGACATTCACCCGTCCTCGTGGTGGTCCCAGCGTTATAACTGATGCACCGGGTGACATCCACCTGTCCTCGTGGTGGTCCCAGTGTTATAACTGATGCACCGGGTGACATTCGCCTGTCCTCGTGGTGGTCCCAGCGTTATAACGGATGCACCGGGTGACATCCACCTGTCATCGTGGTGGTCCCAGCATTATAACTGATGCACCGGGTGACATCCACCTGTCATCGTGGTGGTCCCAGCATTATAACTGATGCACCGGGTGACATCCACCTGTCCTCGTGGTGGTCCCAGGGTTATAACTGATGCACCGGGTGACATTCGCCTGTCCTCGTGGTGGTCCCAGGGTTATAACTGATGCACCGGGTGACATTCGCCTGTCCTCGTGGTGGTCCCAGTGTTATAACGGATGCACCGGATAGCATTCGCCTGTCCTCGTGGTGGTCCCAGTGTTATAACTGATGCACCGGGTGACATCCACCTGTCCTCGTGGAGGTCCCAGCGTTATAACTGATGCACCGGGTGACATTCGCCTGTCCTCATGGTGGTCCCAGTGTTATAACTGATGCACCAGGTGACATTCGCCTGTCCTCGTGGTGGTCCCAGTGTTATAACGGATGCACCGGATAGCATTCGCCTGTCCTCGTGGTGGTCCCAGTGTTATAACTGATGCACCGGGTGACATTCGCCTGTCCTCGTGGTGGTCCCAGCGTTATAACGGATGCACAGGGTAACATTCGCCTGTCCTCGTGGTGGTCCCAGCGTTATAACTGATGCACCGGGTGACATTCGCCTGTCCTCATGGTGGTCCCAGTGTTATAACTGATGCACCAGGTGACATTCGCCTGTCCTCGTGGTGGTCCCAGCGTTATAACGGATGCACCGGGTGACATTCCCTGTCCTCGCAGTCAGAGCTGCACTCATTATATTAGAGATCTGGCCGTCAACCATAACATTATCCAAATGGAAAAATTATTGAAATTTCAGACAAGGTTTCGATTTCCATCGCAATGGCCGCATACATTTCACACTGAATCTCCACCGGGTGCCCCAGCAAACTGCGCTAATTTTATTCTTCCTCCAATTAATTTCACTATCTACTGGCAAGGAAATTCCGGGGAGGAAACAATGCGCTCCTTCAGTCCACGAAAGCTTTTACACCAGGGCTCTCATGTATCGCTAATGTCTCAGACAAAAAGACGCCATCGCTGAGCTGTGATTGGCTGCTGAGGACAGCGAGGGCGCTTTATCCTAAGACAAGACAGAAGAAATTTATAAGAAGTGGTGCAAATAAAACAGGAGCACAAGCGATACCTCAGTAACCGATCGGCATCCCCCCCTCCCCGGCGCCGATCACTGCGGAAGAAAGTAAAACGACTGCTTACAGAGAAAAGTATGAAAAGATTTTGTGCATGTCCCTTTAAGAAACCAGATTGTAAATGGCAATGGACAGCAGTCAAGACTTTTTATAATGGAAGGCCATACAGCCTGAGATACAGATGTAGCAACGGGGCACTTAACGCATCAAATGTACAAATGCTGCTAATTGTATCTTCATTATTGAGGGTTTGTTGCGTTGTCAATGTAAAATGTGTTACAATATATCATGTTAAGTGTCAAGTTAAAGATTGCTACATCTGTACGGAGAGGGAGAGATAGCAGGAGTGAGTGAGAGAAGGAGGAATAACGCAAATGAGAGAGAAAGATAAGAGAGTGTGAAATATAAGACTAGTGAACACAGGAAGAGCAAGAGAGAAGGAGAGAGCAAAAGAAAGAGAAATAAGGAGGATGAGAGAGAGAGAGAGAGAGGCCAGAAGAAAGACAGGAGGAGGAGGGGAAAGCAGAAGAAAGGAGAAAAAGAGTATGACAAAGAGAAAGCATAATATAGAAAGAGAGAGCAATGGCGAGCAAGAGAGGATGGGAAAGAGAGCAAGAGACTGATAGAGAGAAGGAGAGCAAGAGACTGATAGAGAGAAGGAGAGAAAGAGAGCAAGAGACTGATAGAGAGGAGAGAAAGAGAGCAAGAGACTGATAGAGAGAAGGAGAGAAAGAGAGCAAGAGACTGATGGAGAGAAGGAGAGCAAGAGAGCAAGAGACTGATAGAGAGAAGGAGAGAAAGAGAGCAAGAGACTGATAGAGAGCAAGAGAGCAAGAGACTGATAGAGAGAAAGAGAGCAAGAGACTGATAGAGAGAAGGAGAGAAAGAGAGCAAGAGACTGATAGAGAGAAGGAGAGAAAGAGAGCAAGAGACTGATAGAGAGAAGGAGAGAAAGAGAGCAAGAGACTGATGGAGAGAAGGAGAGAATGCAGGAGAAAGAACAAGACTGATTTTTCTAGTCATCATCTGATTTTGTCCTGCCCTGTATATAATAGCCTAAAAGGTTTTATATCTAGAAGAAAGATAGATGGTAACAGAGAAAGATAAGCAGCACAGTCAACAAACGGTCGGGGGAAATCCCTCTCAAAATCACGGACCAGGGTACAAAAACTTGAAAATACATAGATAGATAATAGAGAGATAGATAATAGATAATAGATAGATAGATAGATAGATAGATAGATGATAGATAGATAATAGATAGATAGATAGATAGATAGATAATAGATAATAGATAATAGATAGATAATAGATAGATAATAGATAGATAATAGATAGATAGATAATAGATAATAGATAGATAGATAGATAGATAGATAGATAATAGAGATGCATTTTCTGCCGTATAAACCCCTTTTTCCCGATTTTACGGATGCGACGTTTAGAAATATCCGTGCAGTAAATTCACCTCCAGGATGCGTCCACTTTGATTGAGTTTTCACTGAACCTCACAAATAGCGAGTATTTTGGCGATGAATTGAATGTCACAATTGCCGTTCTCTGCTCCAGAATTCTCCTGTCTAAGTGGAATGGAATATGCAATTTGTGGAGATGACATGTTATTGCCGTGTTTCGGTGCGGCTGTCGGGGGACACTCAGAGTGTTAGATTCTGCCGAGATTTCACACCTAAATATTCAGCATTAATATATCTGCTACGTGTGGCGAGAACCGTACATGATTCTTGCCGTGTCAGATGGAATTTCCATCACGGAAGATATATATGTACACTAATTCAATTCTAAAAATGCAATGAAAAATCATAAAAATGCAGCTATAAAAAAAAAGCAAAAAAAATGTATCCTAAAAAATATGTCCTTTTCTTGGTCTGTATTCACACGTAGGGAAGGTCACTGGGGGCAGCAACCAATCAGATCACAGCTCTCATTTTCATTAGGCCTCATGCACACGACTGCTGTGTGTTTTGCGGTCCGCAAATTGCGGATCCGCAAAACACGGGATCTGTGGATAACACTAATAATGTGTGACATAGCTTTACAGATTCCTTTATTAGCAGCCCTAGTCTGCTCCCCCCTGGGGAAAAAAGACACTGCTAATTTGGACCTCAGATCTATACTCCAATGCCTCTGCCCCCCCCATTAACAATGCAGACCACCTAAACAATGCCATCTTCAATGGCCTCTACGGCCAAGACAGCCATGTGGGCAGACCTAGCTCATACTGGAGTCACAGAGGGGGGGCACACACAGGGGGCGCAGGGAGCACACACAGATCATAGAGGGGGGGCACACACAGGGGGCGCAGGGAGCACACACAGGGTTCACAAGGAGCGCGCACAGGAGGCACAGGGAGCGCACACACAGGGGGCGCAGGGAGCGCACACAGGAGGCACAGGGAGCGCACACAGGGTACACAGGAAGCAGACACAGGGGGCGCAGGGAGCGCACACAGGAGACACAGGGAGCGCACACAGGGTACAGAAGGAGTGCACACAGGAGGCACAGGGAGCGCACACAGGGGGCGCAGGGAGCGCACACAGGAGGCACAGGGAGCACACACAGGGGGCGCAGGGAGCGCACACAGGAGACACAGGGAGCGCACACAGGGTACAGAAGGAGTGCACACAGGAGGCACAGGGAGCGCACACAGGGGGCGCAGGGAGCGCTCACAGGAGGCACAGGGAGCGCACACAGGGCACACAGGAAGCAGACACAGGGAGCGCACAGAGGAGGCACAGGGAGCGCACACAGGGTACACAAGGAGTGCACACAGGAGGCACAGGGAGCGCACACAGGGTACACAGGGAGCACACACAGGGGGCGCAGGAAGCGCACACAGGAGGCACAGGGAGCGTACACAGGGAGCACACACAGGGGGCACAGGAAGCGCACACAGGAGACACAGGGAGCGCACACAGGGTACAGAAGGAGCGCACACAGGAGGCACAGGGAGCGCACACAGGGTGCACAAGGAGCGTACACAAGGAGCGCACAAAGGAGGCACAGGGCACACAGGAAGCAGACACAGGGGGCGCAGGGAGCGCACAGAGGAGGCACAGGGAGCGCACACAGGGTACACAAGGAGCGCACACAGGAGGCACAGGGAGCGCACACAGGGTACACAGGGAGCACACACAGGGGGCGCAGGAAGCGCACACAGGAGGCACAGGGAGCGTACACAGGGAGCACACACAGGAGACACAGGGAGCGCACACAGGGTACAGAAGGAGCGCACACAGGAGGCACAGGGAGCGCACACAGGGTGCACAAGGAGCGTACACAAGGAGCACACACAGGAGGCACAGGGAGCGCACACAGGAAGCACAGGGAGCGCACACAGGAGGCACAAGGAGCACACACAGGAGGCACAGGGAGCGCACACAGGAGGCACAGGGAGCGCACACAGGGGGCATAGGTCTCTGCCAGAGGGAGCACAGGGCGCTCACATAGCTCCGCCCACACAGAACATCTGATGTGTGTGGCAGCAGGATTCTAATGCTGTGCACTGACCTAGGTCTGGTGGGGTGGACAGCAACGGACTGCTGCAGCATGTTAGAATGCCGGTGTTCTGTCAGAAAACCTTACCTCGTCAGATTCCCTTACCCCACGTGACTTCTGGGGGTGTGTGCCTCTGTGCAAGCACAGCACCTCTACGCAAGCGCAGTACCAGGGCATAGGTAAGGTAAAATTACAGTAGAGCGTTGACTCATGGACGCGCGCACGGGAAGCGCGCTGCGTAGTGAGGGTAAGGAGATTTTGCAATCCGCGCGTGCGCAGTGTGAGGGTAAGGAGATTTAACAAGACAAAATACCATCAGATCTCCTTACCCCTGAGAGCGCACGCGTGGTTGGGCGCACGCGCGGTGTCCATGCGCGCGTTCATGAGTCAACTCTCACTGTAATTTTACCTTACCCATGCCCTGGTACTGCGCTTGCGCGGAGGAGCCGTGCCGTGATACTGCGCTTGCGGGAAGGCGCATACCCCCGGCACACCCCCGGAAGTCACGTGGGGTAAGGGAATCTGACGAGGTAAGGTTTTCTGACAGATCACCGGTCACAGGGAGCATGTGGAGGAAAAGACTCCCACCATCAGCCCATTTAACTTTCAAACAGCAGGGGGCCCCTTTTGGAAAGGGGGCCCTGGGCAATTGCCCTGTTTCCTCCCCCCTAACGCCGGCCCTACCTACTGGAAACCCTAAGGCTCCTTTGAAGCGCAAGCTGTCTAATCTTGTTAGAAGTTGTAGACAAGCACAATTACTGCTCCGTCAACAATCACTGGCATTGATTAGTGGTATAGTGGTTACACTGACGAGCGGACACACTTCACATAGAAAGACGACATTCCACTTTCTATATTAGCACTCAGTCATATGGCAGCGGCAGCACGGAGAGGGTCAGCCTGGGCCTACTTCTAATCAGGGCCAATCACTTATAGCTGGGCAGCAAGTGGTTAAATCAGCATAAGAAACAATGTCAATTTGGGCACCAAAATATTACTTTGTAACTCAGGACTTCTGAGTGTCTGAGAATCCTGGAAAGATACAAGACAAGTGGATACGGTGACCTCAAGCCCACCACTCCCAGCAAAGTGACCCCAATCAGACCAATGCAAACCCCCAAATTAATACAATGTATACATTAAATAGACACAATGTCACTTAAAATCACAATAATGTAATAATCATGTCACATGAAGAGCATTGGGATTCATGGCCACCATAAGGACCTTCCCACTGTGAGACGGTGGTGGCCCAAGGGCAGCTTAATCCTCTAGGTCTTCCCATTCAAGTCAATCCTCACCCTACTACTTAAAGAGGTTTTGTGGGGTTTCCTCAGGATAGGTCATCAATATCTGATTAGTGGGGGTCGAGGCACCAGCTGTTTGAAGAGGTTGTGATGCCTCCCAGTGACGTCACGTTCATCGGTCATGTTGGCCAATGTTCAGTTCAGTCCCATTCAAGTGAATAGCCCTTGGCTGTAGTACCAAGCACAACCACTATACAATGTAGGGCACTGTGCTTGGTATGCTGTGAGTAGGCCACATCGCTTACTGGAATGCCACGGCCTCTTCAATCATCTGATCGGTGGCGGTGCAGGTTGTCAGACCTCCCAACAACGGGCCGTCTTTATTGAACTCCCAAAAAAACACTTTAAAGGGGTTGTCTGGTTGGAACTCTTAGAATTTCTACAGGAAAGAGCAATGTGCCCGACACAGTCATGAATTCTATGGGCAGCATATTGATTTCAGCATTGTATAATGCTCTCTTTCACCTATGGGGGCACTGCAGGGAAACTAGACACTTTTTACCAGGTTCGATCACAGATTAAAGCTGATGTCTGGGGGTGCTGGCCGTGAGACACTCTACTCTGTGATTTATTTTTAGTTATTCATTGATATAGAAGCAACATATTCTGCGGCGCTGTACAGATATTTATCCCTTGACTGAGTGTTTTTTGGAGTGTGGGGGGAAAGCAGAATAAGGGCAGGAAACACACGCAGAAGGGGGAGAACGTGCAAACTCCATGCCTCGGTCAGAGTCAAACCCAAGACTGAATTCTGCTTCAGTACACTATTTATATTTGTATTTAAAATATATATAAAAAAAGCATAAAACAAAAATTCCGATAAAAATGATGATGATGGCGAGTACATAAAGTTTCCTTTTGACAAGTGACATTTTATGTATAATTTGATCCATAATGAAAAAGCTGGGGATCGCGGCTCTATCTTGATGGACGTTTCTGCGCAGGTTGCACCAGTGTCACAATTAATCACATATTTTCTCTACTAGTTGAATGTTGATTGTAAAGTACATCACTGGCGAGGCCCTGACAAAAGCCTTGGTTTCTGTTGGGAACGTTATGATTATAGATGCGAAAAATGATTTATTTTTTTGCAAATTAATCTTGCTTTGCAAGGTTTCTGTCAATTTATATTTTATCACTTCAGGGCAAAGTATTAGATACAGAAATCATGGGGAAGGATGATTAGAACATGTGTTTTTCCAGAACATACCATATTTATCATAGTAGAAAATGGACTCTCTTCTCCTAGGGGGTGGGATGTTTTGCAGGACCCGCCCAAGAGGAACCACATTGTTATCAATCAAAGCAGGTAGAGGATTGGCCTAGAGGTTGTATAAGGAAAGCGGAGGGAAAGCAAACACCAGACTCTGGGCTGGTGGCAAAAGCAGAAACCATAATTAGTGGCTCAGTTTGGGGACCCTTTATTTTATGTATGCCACTGTTCATGCCATCATGTATAGACCAATATTCAGTTTCTTTAGACTTTTTACATGCTCCCTACTTTAAATGCCTCGAGCAACATTTCTATCAATTCTGATGGCTGGAATGGTGCAGCTTGCGTGGAAACCAATTGATGGAGACTTCTATCTGTGGATAACCTGCAAGGCAGCGAAGTAGAAGCATCTTGTAGTCAGCAGTGGAGAGATATTTGTGGTTTCGTTCAGGTCCACCATCAATGTTTAGCTTATAAAAAGTTCTTCAAGGATAGATATGAGATAGATAGAGATATCAAGATCTGGGCCCCTGGGCATTAAAAGCAGGGGTGCACCTAGCCTTTCTGCTGCCTGAGGCGAAAACTGAAAGGGCCCCCCCCTCCCCAATGGCAATTTGTTAACCTAACCCCTTCCCCTCAGCCCATGGCCCTTCGGCTGCCGCCCTCTTGCCCCTACCTGGTGCTGCCTGAGGCGATCCTCACCTGGCCTCATTGGTGGTGCACCCCTGATTAAGAGTCATAAGTTCCTTACCTACCGTTCTATGACCTAATGGACCAGTGAGATCTGAAGCATACCACCAGTCTGGCCCTGGGATTTGCAGCCTAAAACAGCAGCAGGTGGTAGACTCCCATTGGCAGTGATGTAACTAGAAATAACTTCATATTTTTTCGCAAACCCCCTCCTCCCATACAACCCCCCACTCCTGTGGGTAGTCAAGATCGCTGTCTCAGACGAGGCCCGGCAGCCGCTTCGGCCGTTGTTTCCGTGAAATCCACCTCTGAGCGGCACTTGATCTCTGCTCCGGCGTCGTGTGCGGCAGTGAGCAGCTACTGAAAGTTTCTGTAAAGTTTGAGCAGCTTCTACGAAGAGAAAAGAAGTGCCTGCGGCTCCCCGGGGGCCTCCAGGAGCAGCTTTATTACACGCTATAGCGTTATTCAGATGTATTCAGGACATTAACATATAAACAGCTTACTTGTCTTCTGTGGATTTTATTGCTCATTCGCATCTGCAGCGGGGAGGCTGTACTACTGTATATCGGAGGCGCGGTCTGGTGCGGGGCCCATATTTCTAAAATGTGAAATGCCAAGATGCTTCGTGAAATGGGTCCTGCTAATGAACAATCTGGGGACGGCCATGGGGAACCATAGAGACCAGACATTGTGCGCGGCATGGAGACACACGTGTTGGCTTTTAGGCAGTTTATTCTGATTTCTGTAAACAGAACCCGATAGAGAACATCTTCCAAGGAGGTCCTACCAGGAGAGTAACGAAAGAAAGATCCATAAATGACTTCTGGCCTCGACATTTCTTCTACTGTTTGACTGTTGTACTAGTTTCTGAGCATGCCGGGTGACAACCAGTATGGTGGCCATTAGTGCTCATGCAAGGGTTGTCATCCTGCTTTCCTAGAGTCCAGAGATATGTCCACCGCTTTATCCTTAGGAAAATTTCTGATTTAATCGAGCTGAACTTTACGATCCGTATTACGTCTGCGAAGCCCAGATCCTGGATGGTCCTGCTGAACTGAGTCATAGAGTTTTGACTCTGTTCACACAAGGATCATGGCTTCTTTTATAATAATGTGTGCCTATCCATAATGGAGCTGATTGACTTTAAAGGATCCATCAAGGTTCTTGAATTGTTGACTGTATGAATAGGTTGAGAGTGCGCACTTCTCATATGTTCCTTGATATCCTTTAACAGGGTTTTCAGGGATTTATCAAGCTACCTTAAATAATCCTAACTTGCCTGCAGAAGAAAGTTTTCAATCGACTGCCCATTGTGGAACCCGTCACGTGACGTTCCTCTCTTTGGAAACCCTACTTCCACCAGCGCCTTGTCCTTCAGTCTGAAAACCTGGTTTCTGATCTGGTGTAAGGACAGGGATGTCACTTCCGCAGCCCAGCAGAGGGGTGTGCTGTGGAAACTACTGTGCAGATGAGGAAGATTTAGGAATTTGCTCTGTACCAGAGAGAGGAATAGTTCTACCCCTTTTCAGATCACCTTCACCATCCTGGTGACATCCCATCCATAGATCAGACCAGAAACCGGTTATTCAGACTGAAGGGCGGCAGAAACACATAACTTCAAGACTGTAAGTATACTGGAAATTTTCTTCTGCAGGCAAGTTGGGATTAATTAAGGTGGGTTGATGGGTCCCTTATAACATCGTGTACTTGCAGTAGGTGGAAAAATAACACTCCCGGTCCACTGTGAGATTATGTTTTTGTTAATTTGCATACATTGACCATCAAGGGCTGCAGCATTAAAGAGTGAATTTACAACCGAGACAGAGCAGAGGATGGGAGTGGTAGTAGCTCTGGCAGTCAATCACAGTGGCTTTCTTCACACCATTGCTCCCTAGGGCCATGCAGTGAAAGTAGGGCGCACCCTTTCTTCCCTCGGGACACATCCTGATTCTGGAGCTCCTGCCTGATGGTAGCTGGGGTGTCTTTGGATGGGTGCAAGGCAGGGTGTGTTGAGTGCAATGGCCAGAGGTAGAAGAATAAGGCTAGGGCTACACGGCAGCAAAAAGGGTACAGCTACATTGAGACATGTGTTGCGCGACATTTATTTCGAACTAATGTCGTGCAACATTTTTTGTAATGATAGCCTATGGTGTCACACTGCAAATTTCGACATGCTGCGACTACGACGCGACAGACACACAAAAATCCAACTTAGATGGATCTTTTGCGACTGTCATGCTGCAGCATTAAGCATGTTGCGGTGCAACACCATTGACTATCATTATAAAAAATGTTGCACGACATTAGTGTGACATGAATGTTGCGCGACAAATCGCTGTGTAGCCCTAGCCTTAATGTCTCTCTTTCCAAAAGTGCAAAATGCGAGTTGTAGTGCATCCAACTATAGAAGTCACAGTTCCAACTATACACAGTGCAATTCTCTCATAGATAGCGATTTAAGCAAGGATGAGAGTTATGGCTCTCCTTCCTCTTTATCTTGCAAAAGTCTCTTCCAACAAAATCTAGATCTGTCCAGGTGTGAAGGGCATCTAAACTGTGTCCCTCACAGCAGCAAAGTCAGAATGGCTGTAGTAGAAGGTTACCTTACTGACTCCTATGTTTGGCCATAAAGATTCCAAGTTCTCTTTTATCTTCTTCTCTTTCTGTCCTTCTCTTTATCTCCCCCTATCTTTCTAGATCTTGCAGAGAACTGTTAGTCTCTGAAGCCTCCTTGGGCCTGAGTAGAGCAAGCGCATCAATTTTGCTCACCACCTAGTCTCTTAAAAGGCACGAGCCAGGATTGTGAACACTGGCTGTGCCGTCCATACGTAGCCATACTGGTCGCAATACATCATATAACAATACATAACAAAACAAACCATTTGCAGATGTTCCCTGCTCTGGGGTACTGCATATCATTCATTAAACATCTACTTCCTCGCTGACGTCCATCCTCGACGTAATAAATATCTCAGTAATAGAGCCGCGGATCTGACCTTCTGAAAATGAGATGTGTGTATTGATGGAGCCAGCCTGGTAACTACAAATGGAAGTTTAGCACGAGATGAGTGTGTAGGGCTGCCTATTATGACTCCTCCTGTCCCACAGCTTATAAATAGTAATGCCGGCTGCAGCAGTAAATGAATCCTTGGTTTTCAATCTCACGTTTCTTTCAGGGAAATATTGTCAAAGCGCGGCTTGTCCTAACAAATCCATAATGCAAGATGCATACAGGGACAACAGATGTTACTGCACGCTGCAAAATCATGTACATTCATTTCCCTTTCTATGTAAGCAAGGGCGTATATAGCATGGCAGTAGAATAAAAAAGGTAAAGGCAGTAAGGGTGGCCCCATGCAGGATGTTACAGGCAGCGGTGGGGCTACGTAGCTAAGATCAACAAGGGCACACTCATTAGGATGACATATTTTGCCACCTAGGATTGAGCTGCCTGGTTCACCTCGGATTTACTGTTACCCTGGGGTCAATTACTCACCTTGTTCTTAGACCTTTTCCACTGGAGAGTCCATCACAGGTTCTCGTAACCCAGAAACAGAAGAGATAGGAGCAATCAAGACTAGACCTCCTCTCTCCAAGCCCCATGGTCTGCCTCAGTGGTAAGAATGCCATTGGTTGCACCATAATACATAGGTGTTCCACAGAGTCCCCTGAAAACACACTGGCCAGTGCAGAAATCCACTGATGGAGGTTATGTGAGCCTCATCCTTGAAGTACACAGTGTCATATGAAAAGAAGCAGGAATCAACCCTAAGGGTCTCACCATCCATATCTGCTTCCAACAGTTGAAAAGGGGTGAGGGGTGAGGCTTTACGTTTCTAGTACCAGGGAGGTCAACATGAAACATCATGAAGAGCCAAGCTCCATGTTGGCATTTCCTAGTGGCAAACATAAGTCAGTATACAAGTAAAGAGTATGAGGCCGCTTTCTGACCCTTTTGTCGAGACTGTGTTCATCATGGGAGGCCTCCACATCAAAAACGTCTCCAGTTTGTAATTCAATAGCAATTGTTATTCAGGACTAGTGATTAGCTGCAGGGGCAATTTTCAAATTCGCGATATTTTGCGAATATTTGGGCGAATATTCATCATAAATTCACAAATTCAAGATTTTGTGATTATTTTATTGATAGAGAAAATCGGCAATGTAATATGCGCATATTGCGCACGCAATACACGGGCGTGGGTCACTGTTGCTACATTTTTCAAGCTGCTAGAAGTTTCCTGAGACTGGAGACAATGGTCGGCAGAACATTACAATGGCTTTATATGCAGATAGAGTGCTCCAATATATTTGCGATTGCGTTCATCGGCAATTAACGATGCGCATATTTTGGTGCAATACGTGCAACTTCACATTTTAGCAGGTCTGAGTAGATATTACTGATTGGTGCACTAAGTATAGTTGTGACATCACAGCGCTATGTCTGTAGCTGTATGTACGGACACTAATCCCTATCACACTGCCTAACACCCTGCACTGGAACCTATCGGCTACAATGTATCAGGATAGAACCTACACTGACTATCTGTATTATATACTGTATATGAGCTAACTAACTAACTAACTATCTAATGTAATGACTCAGCAAAGCACAGAGCTCAGCAATGTCACCGCTCTCTCTCTCAGAACTGCAAAAAACAGCAGAAAATGTCTGCTGGGGAGGTTCTGATATAGTAAGGGGGAGGCAGCTTTCCTATTGGTTGCTAGGGATGTTGCTAAGCTCAAACAAAGACATTGCAGCCTTCTCATTGGCCCACAAGCAAAAAAGTAGGGATCATGTGTTCAGATGAAAACAAATCTAGAATATTCGCGAATACGAATATATAGCGCTATATTCTAAATCTTCGCAAATTCTCGAAGTGACGATATTTGCTATTAAAATTCGCAATTCGAATATTCGCGTCCAACACTATTCAGGACATGAAAGTCAAATCTTCTCTAAATAAATCAGGTAGGTGACCAGCTGATCGCTGGGATCTGGCTCCCCAAGCCTGGCTGTACATTTCTCCTGCAGCGGCCACTACAGGAGAACTGGAGTATTACATTGCACTCATTCACTGTAAAACAAAACATGCAATTGCGTGTTTTGTTTTACAGTGTGTTCTCAGCCATAGCAATGTGCCCCTGCGCATTGGGATGTGCTGACTGACCCCCTTTTTCTTTGCAGATTGCACTCATTCGGTAGCAAAGCAAACCATGTAATACATGGTTAGGCCGTGTCCACCAGAGCCAGGAGCTGCTTTTACTTTGTGAATTTCCTTTCTGAAAGGATTGAACACCTCACCCATAAAGATGTCCTGGTCTAATAGGTCAACCTAATGCAATCTAATAGAGAGTACAGTGTGTTATTTTCCTATAGTGGTGGGACCCTACCTACAGGGCCCCTTTGTAGCTACATAGGCTGATCATATGGTTCCTCCCCTGGGATCTACACATCTGGCTGTGACGATCATCTCAGGATGGAAAGATTTCCTTATCAACAACACTTTGTAGGATAAAAGCCTTTTATGATGTGAAATTGTGAATGGGAACATATGGGTTCGGAAGAAAAGAGCAGAAGATAAAAACCCAATTTTTTTGATTGTAGACGAATAATCCCATCTCCATGGCACACTTAATTCAGGGCTGGCAATCAATAAAGGCTTCAGCATGTTCTCCTCATCTACATTCCAAGCATGGACGGAGAGAGTGCAGAACGTCGTATCCCTCTGCCGCCTCTTTCTTGCAGATATGAATGGTAACTGCTCCTGATTACACCTGGATTGAAATTCTGGGTCATTATCTTCTTTCTTCTTCTGAAATCCACAGCTTGGTGCATTCTGCGGGTTACAACTCGCTGCTTCGAGGGGCTTACAATGTTATCGAGCAGTGGTATCAGGGAAGGAACATGAGGCCTATCTTCTCTGTAGACACGTCTGGCCTTATTAAAGTGGATGCTCACAATATTGTTCACATCTGATTATTGCCTCTTCGGCTCTGGTGACAACAATGTCCTGCATGTCAGTAGTTTGGGGGAAAGAATTGTCTTCACGGCATGACTGCGGGGGACGTTATATACTGAGCTATGGAAAAGCACGCCTTTGTATACTGGCTGCATACGATGCACGCTGGGAAAACGGGATTGCAGGGTGGACATTTCAGGTAGAATACATAATATGTCAGTGCTGAGATATAGCCAGGAGTAGTCG
This sequence comes from Bufo bufo, assembly GCF_905171765.1. Lineage (NCBI taxonomy): Eukaryota > Metazoa > Chordata > Amphibia > Anura > Bufonidae > Bufo > Bufo bufo. The sequence continues at coordinate 6,701,881 of NC_053399.1, read as the reverse complement.
TCGCTGGACTCACCCAGGTCTGGTGCCTTAGCCCTGCATCTATACCACTTGGCCAAGGCAGAGTTGTTTTTGATTCCTGGCATCATGCTCTTGGGGCAGATATCCCACTACATCTCCCCAGGGGTGGACTGTAAACTTAAAGTGGTCCTGGACAAAAACCTAAGAGTGGCCCCATGTTGTAGGCGGGTCCAAACTGACAGAAGGTGGGGCAACACAAGTAGGCAGGGCCAGCAATACCATAGTGCAGAACAAAATACCGCCCCTGCAGAACCAAATACCACAGCAAAAAATACTGCCTCCCGAGCCATAGTATGAAACGGTATGCATAAGTGCCTGATGCTTCTACATTTACACTGAGAGCATCGGATCATTATGTACCTGGCGGCTGGGCTTGGGTGGCCCCGGGGGCATCAGCCCACCAGGAAAATTCCCTGCAGGGTGTATGATCAGTCCGCCCCTGCATGTCTCTCCTTTCTGGTTTGATTCAGTTACATGATATACAGTGATGGCTAACCTCCGGCACTTCAGCTTTGGTGAAACTACGACTCCCAGCATGCTCCATTCATTTGTATGGAGTTGTGAGAGCAGCCAAGCAAGTGTGCATCTTGGGAGTTGTAGTTTTACCACAGCAGGAACCCCGGAGGTTAGCCATCACAGATATAGGATCATCTGGCGATTTTGCAATTGAGCTGAATTGCTCTCCTGACTCAGCTTAGGCTACTTTCACACAGGCGTTTCTGGATCCGTTTCAGGGCTCTCACAAGCGGCCCAAAACGGATCAGTTCAGCCCCAATGCATTCTGAATGGATGCGGATCCGCTCAGAATGCATCAGTTTGGCTGCGTTCAACCTGCATTCCGCTCTGGAGGCTGCCTGCAGCGTTTTGATGTCCGCCTGACGATGCGGAGCCAAACGGATCCGTCCTGACTTACAATGTAAGTCAATGGGGACGGATCCGTTTTCACTGACACAATATGGTGCAATTGAAAACGGATCCGTCCCCCATTGACTTTCAGTGTAAGTCAAAACGGATCCGTTTGCATTATCATGAACAAAAAAAAATATAACATTTAAAAAAAAATATTATTTCATTTTTGTTCATGGTAAGGCCGTACGGCGGCATGAAGCGCACGGCGTCATAGCAACCAATGATGCCGTGCGCTCCTGCTCTTAGCAGGAATCCAAAAACGGTCGTTTGCATTCGGCCTAATGCAAACGGATCCATTCTGAATGGATACAAGCGTTTGCATTATAGGTGCGGATCTGTCTGTGCAGATACAAAATGGATCCGCACCTAACGCAGGTGTGAAAGTAGCCTTAGATGTATGATGTTCCACAAAGCAGTCATCAAGTCTTCCAGTCTACCCTCCCATGTCATGTCCCATCTCTTTGAACCTTACTCATCTCCAGTCCCCATGTCTGATTGAGCCATCATGTAGGATGGGCAGCTAAACAACAGAGGAGGGCATTAGCTCCTGATGGCGTGTGAATGCATGGATTTTACTCTTCTCACTAGTTGGACAAGGCCACGTTATGGTTCCTTACACATCCTGACTTAGACAGAGCCATTATACTGCCCAAGAGACTTCGATGAGGCCATATTGTGCCTCCTAATGCTTCCTATTTCCTGATGGTTTTTTTTTTCCATTGGATTCATTTCAGAAATTAGTATCATGTTCCATCAGATGCTCGGATGATGGAAAGATCCCCCCCCCCTAGAAGCATTACTTTAAGGTGAGAACATCTCCAGAATTCCACGGTGTAAGGGCATCATCACACAAATTGCCTACATCTTTGTGGTATAGAGCCTTAGACGCTCCATGTCCTTCCATACAGGGTCCTAGGAACCACATCACTGCACCCGCTTCCTCTCAAACTGGAATTCTATGCAAAAAAGTTATCCTGAATCCAGAGCGAAGCTTGAGGAGAGGGAAAAACAACAATTTTGGAAGCATACATTAAAGCTCCTGGGGCTTAAGGCCAAAATCCCATTAGAGCCTCTAGCCCATTTATAGTCCTGTTCTCTTCTTACAACTCATAGATGATTTATAAAGACTACAGAGCCATAATACTGTATCCTTATGTGTCCCAGCAGACCTCAAGTGCCAGGAACTAGGTATAACCCTAATTTCTAGCCTGAGGACTACACCACTGTCATGACAAGAACACGAGAAAAGTTTGGGCTGATGTCTATGATTTCAGTTGATCGTACACCAAGCCTGTCGACTAGCTAATGTACTCAGAGCATTCTGATGGTCTCCTAATGTTGGGGAGAAGAAGATTTCAGTATTCTTTATCTTTTCTTCCCATCAGAGATAAGGAGTGTTGGGCATTAACTCATTTACCTTTCCATTGGAATAGATGTGGACACTTTGCTCGAGTCATGTGCACATGTCTATGGGGCTGTCCAGTGAAACAGATGGTGACTAAAGGAGCTTTTCGATCATCAGATGTTGCATGTGTATGACCAGCCTCAGGCCAGTTTCACATCTGTGGTAAAGGAACAGACTGCCAAAGTTCACTAGATCTGATCTAACAATATATTACTGTTGACCGCTGGAGCCCATTGACTATAATTGTTTCCGTTGGGTATCCGGTCAAATCCTGGCGGGTGGGGTTTGGTGGTGCATAGTCCTATCCGGCTATGCCCGATACGGTGAACTCCGGCAGGCTGTCCTTCTGCCAGAACAGCCAGCCAAATACCTTCACTGCATACGTGAATGCAGCTTTAGTATCATTGTCGTAGAGTCAAGAAGGCATCCGATTTTATGGCTTCCTGAGAATTTGGGATTCATAATTCTTCTACATCGAGAATTGTCCAAAACACCGAGGCATACCACCCGAGTGCACGTTTTGTCTTGTTTGCATCTATAATATCCTATCAGTTTTGCAAATTCTCCTCGTCATTTGTTTAACTATCACAAGCCTTGAAATAAAATGTTTTCTATTTTATGTTTGCTTCTTTTTTTCCTTTCATTGTGACTACGAGGCGGAAGAAGTCAGGCGTAGTAAATCGTAACGCCTGTAGTGTTTCTAATCTGTTGTGAGCACCCAAGGCGCAGAGAGATAAAGTGACTTATCCTGCATCACTTGAAGCCGGACAAGGCTGGCTCACACTCGGCTGCCTTAACCACCGATCCATCCCTCACCGACGGTACAACAAAAAGATCATTACCATAATTGTGATGGGAAGTCGTGTGTTCACAGTGTTGTGGACAGACACAATGCCGGGTACTTGATAACATTGAAGTCTCCGACTGTAATGAAGAATACCAGAGACCTGCTGCGATCCGCGCTGCGTCAAGCTGTGTTTCTGCCTCTAACAAGCGTAAGATGACACAATCACCATCCGTGGGATTGCTCGACGCTCCTCTCGCCGCGATATACTGCCAGGGACTCGTAACATCTTCTCTATGCTTAACAAGTCTTAGTCAACCACTTGTTTTACGGATCACGTTAGGCACACAGTTGTTAGAGAACGTGTGATTTCTCCTCCACGACCTCGATGTTTTCCTGACGTCGCTCCACGAGGAGAACATATGGCGGATGAGCCAAGATTCATTGTGATGTTTTATTCAATGAATTTCTAAATTCAAAAAGTTATATTTTTTTCCTTAGTTTATGGGGGAAGCTGGTTAAACCTTGATCAAGTTATTGTTAGAGGTCTGCAGTTTTCTATGACGGTGATGGATGACACTAGAGATGAGCGAGGTATTCAAAAATTCACAGTATTTTACGAAAACAAAAAGCTTTGCGATGAATTAATTTATCACTATAAGTAGTGGGTGCAATGACAGCAAGCGGTGATTGTGCCGCCTCCGTCATTGTACCCCTCAGATGCCATGTTCATAGCTGAGCGTAAAATAAAAAAAAAATGTTATCATACTTACCTCAACCATTTGCTTACGACGGGTCGGCTGCCGCCATCTTGAATGAAGATCTGTCACGAAATCTTGTACATCATCACATCGGCCGGCATGGTGACATCATACATCATCACGCATGGGATTTTGTGCGAGATCTTCAATCAAGATGACGGCGGCTGACCAGTTGCGAGCAAATAGATGAGGTAAGTATGATTTTTTTTGTTGTTTTTTACACTATTTCAGGTAAAATCGATTCGCTACCTCGAAGCAGGAGGAAATTCGGCTACTCAAATTCATTCTGAAATTTGGATCAAAGTCCTCTTGATGGACTTCGATTCGCTCAACACTAGATGATACGTAGACAAGAGCCAATGGATTCTTAAATTCACAAATTTCATCCAAATTTCAGATTTTAATAATGAACCCATATTGTGTGTGATTCGATTTGGGAAAATCGAGGAGAGAGAGGGAGAGGGCGGTAGAGAGACTTTTTCAAGCAATTGGGGCAGTTTCGATTCGGGTTAAATTCATTTGGACCTAAATTTAAGAAATTCACTCCTCTCTCTAATGATACATATTTAAAGGGGTATTCCAGTCTTATAAAGTAATGACATTGCTGTTACTTTTTGATTCATGGTGGGTGTCTGACCTCTGGGATCCCCACCAATCCTGAGAATGAAGGGACCACATCACTGATTCAGAGCTATGTCCCCTTCACAGTCTACACACCAGCTGCCCCCCGTGTAGAGGAAATGCTATATTTTATCAAATGGATAGGTGGCGAAAATCCCAAAATTTCCAATATTTTATATTTTTTTTAGTTTACATGTGAAGCAGGTTAAAATGTTGGTCATGATTTTGTGTAACTGTAATAGATAATAATATGTGGCGACCCCTTTTTTTGTAAGGGAGATTGTCACAGCTCCACCCCTGGTATTAAAGGAGATCTCCATTCAAAATCCAAAATTTTTTCTTTTTTTCTTACCTGGTCTACCTTTGAGGCCGGTTGAATCATTGATCGAGTTGTTTTAAGTGATCAGTGATCTGCCATTTTTACTGCTGTAATGAATACTAATCCTTAAAGGTGACCTCTACTGTTTTCTCAGTTAGATTGACACGCCTCTGGTATTACAGGGGAGCTCTGACCAAAATAATCATTTTTTGTCTACCTCTAAAAAATGACAGCCACATTTTTGTAAGAGATCCACCATTGTATGTTATTGTAATGGATACTAAAATCTCAGGTGACAACTACTTTCTTTCTAAATAAAGTTGTCACAGCCTTAAAGGGGATTTCCATTTCAAATCTAAAAAGAATATAATTTTGTTCTATTAAAGTAGGTGAATTGTTGATCAAGTTATTTTTAAGAGATCATATATTTTCTACTACTATAATGAGTTACCTATTAAAGTTGACAACCCCTATTTTCTGAGTTCAATCCTGGTCTTAAAGATCTCCACACTTGATGTTAAAGAGGAACTCTCACTGAAAAAAAAAATAAAAAAAATCCTGGACTACCTTTAAAACAGGGTAAAATGTTCATCAAGTTTTTTGAAAAATATTGCTAATTTTCTGATGATAAAATGGATACAACATATCTAAGGTGACAACCACTTATTTCTAAGTGAGGTTGTCACAGTTCCAGCCCTTGTATTAAAGGGAATCTCCATTTAAAATAAAATAAAAAAATCACTTTTTTTTTTCTTTTTCCTAAAAAATATAGCTTCATGTTAAAGATGACAACCACTATTTCCGAGTTATGTTGTCACTGGTCCAAAAAGGGGAACTTTTACCAAAAATGTCCAATGGACTACCTGTAAAGCTGGTTAAATTATTTATCATGTTTTTATGCTATCTTAATAAATACAATTGAAGGGTGGCAACCAGTCTTTTTTGAGTGCGGTTGTCATGGCCCCTCCCCTGTTATTAAAGGGGAACTAGGTTCTGATTGTAGAACCTCAATCAAACCAGAGTTTCTTCTTAAAAACAAGATGAGGGCGACCAGTAGGGAGAACCCTGAGGAAGCTTGAAATGCAGCAGCTGTGGTTAACCCAGAAAAGTCAGAATGTGTAGATGATGCCCAGTTTTTTTATGGGGTTCTCCTTCCATTTTTGATCCATCTTTGGTATCTATAGTTTCCATAGTATACGAATATTGAGCTCCAAGTGACGTCATTAAGCTGGAACCTTCACTTTATTTTTTGTGATGTGGACTTTTTCTACTAGAGAGTTTTTATGTGTTTTGTGCGGTTTTTGACCTATAGACTCCTGAGCTTTCTACCTTGCTCTTGGCTCTCTGGCGGTGTCCACACATCTATAATTTATTGAGTGATTCTACATCTGCTGAATATTTCAGGAAATATGAGAAATCAATAGAAAGATGTTGTCAAGTGGCGAATCTATCAGGTTAAAGGTTTGGAAATAATTAGTCCGATTTGCATTCTGTGTGACAAGCCTGCTGGAGGAAACCTCAGGAGACTCCATGGTGGGTCAGGGTGGGATGGAGGAACTGGCCGGAGTGTAATGAGATGGACTCTGTGATGCCTCTCAACAAAGAGCCTGTGATTGACTGGTCCGACTCCCGGCCTGACCCCCGATCTGCATTTATCTGTGGACGCAGCCATAATAAACTGTCAGGAGGAGGCCGAGAGAAGCCCCGGGAAGGCCGAGGAGGCCTCAGATCTGCTGCCTGCTAATTGGTTACTAATTAACGACTCGCACAAATATTGTTCTCTAATCATCTGTCCAACCTCATCCTATCTCCTGAATGGAAATATCTATCTATCTATGTATCTATCTATCTATGTATCTATAAAAAAGATATACCTAATTTTATACCTAATTTGGACCAGGTCCGTGGCCCTCTTCAAGGTATTGCACCTGCTGACATATTGTGTGCTGCTCATCTATTTTTCACTTCATATCTATGTATCTATCTATCTATTATATATATTATCTAACTATCCATCCATCCATCCATCCATCCATCTATCTAGTCTGTCTGTCCGTCGGTCCGTCTATCTTCCGTTCTCCGCTGATTGTCACTTTTCTCTCTCTATCCTGTCCTCTGTATTTCTGTCTCATTTCGTTGCTGTTCTTCGTGTTCTGACTTGTTGCAGACGGACCTGCGGTGAATACAGATCAGCTGTAAGTGCTGTTGTTTTCCTGACCTTGCTTTCTCGGTGTAAGCGTCTCAGCACTTCCTTCCATGTAGGAGACTGTGGGCAGGCGGCGAGAAAGCAGATGGCGGTGTTGTCTAATGAGGGGAGCATTAATGTGGGGTCAGCGCTGCCCGTGTTACCGTGAGGAGCTGTGGCCGTAGATAAAGCGTATAGAACCGCGCTGTGACAGTCGTGTCCTGTGCAGGCGCTTCAATTAGTGTCAGTAATTGTCATACAGAACGTAAAGCTCCTGGGCCCCAATACAAGATCTGTAAGGGGCCACCTACCTACCAGCCACATGCCATTTATATACTGGTGTCATCCGACATGATGGAGGGGCCTTGGTCTCCCTCGGGCGTGCTAATACAAAAGCACTAATTCACTGCTTTTAAAGGGGTGTTTGGACGCCCTATAATATAAAAGTAAAGCGCTTGCTAATTAGTTGCCATTAGTTAAGATAGGCCGATCACCCAATGACTTAGCGTGGGCCCCCGTTTCAAGCGTCAAACACTCCCAGACAACGCGGGATGCAAAGCAACTCCTCAAATCACTGATTAAATTACATTTGGAAGAAATTTTTAATAAAAATATAAAATTGTTACAAAAGTCATCCCTCTGTCACAACCAGACAGTTGAGAAGCTCTGACAGGAGCTTTCCAGATCCTCCTCCTTGAGTTTCTTTGTTTTGGTTAAGTTCCTCATCTCGTTAGTCTATCTCAGCTGTCATGCAGTTGGACTGATTGCTTCCCTTTAAGTTCCTCCCCATGATGCATTAGGTTGCGGCTTATACAACTTCCTGGAGTGTGTGTGCTTGCTGTTTCTATTTCCCAGTCGTCTGCAAGATAAGTGCTGTTCCTTTATTTGTGATTTTCTGTCTGCTGGATTTTCAGGTGACCCTGACTCCCTCTGTGTCTAGTGTAGGGAGCCGGTGGTCGTGTCCCCTCACTATTGTAGGGTCTTCAGGTATTAGATAGCCGAGGTATGTGGATATGCGCCCATCCACCTTTGGGGTGTTTGCATAGGCTGAGCAATTAGGGAGAGTGGCAGGTCTCATGTAGGGGTCTCCCTTTTGTTCCTTAGTTGTGGATCCAGTGAGTTATTGATTATATTGCATTGTCTTGTTTCCTGTACACCATCCGTGACATTATAAGCCGCCAAAACCGTCTCAAGCATGGATCCGGTTTCACTTTTGGCTGAGCGCTTCCAGGGTCTTTCATTGGAGGTAGCTGATCTCCGTAAGACTTTTTCTCAGTTTCAAGTGACCGGTTCAGCTTGCGTTCATGGAGTTTGTTCTGAGCCTAAGATCTCGCTCCCGGATACGTTCTCCGGGGGTAGTGAGTATTTTGTGCGTTTTAGAGAGGCTTGCAAACTCCATTTTCGCCTTCTTCCCCATTCCTCTGGTGATGAAGAACGGAGGGTGGGGATCATTATATCGCTGCTCAGGGGTAACGCTCAATCCTGGGCCTTTTCGCTGCCGGAGGGGGCACGGCCCCTCCGTTCAGTGGATGAATTCTTTTTAGCCCTGGGTCAGATATATGATGATCCGGATTGTATTGCTCTGGCTGAGTCTAGACTACGTCTGTTATGCCAGGGTAAACAATCCGCAGAGATATACTGCTCAGAATTTCGGAGCTGGGCAGCTGATACTGGTTGGAATGATGCTGCACTCCGAAGTCAATTTTGCCATGGTCTTTCAGAGGGATTGAAAGATGCATTTGCCTTTCATGAGAGACCCACCTCCTTGGATTCTGCTATGTCTCAGGCCGTTCGTATTGACAGGCGTCTTAGAGAGAGAGGAGAGATCTCTCCTTCCTGTCATACTCAGTCCCGGGACAGTGCAGCGGTCTCTTTCTGTGCGCAGGGGTCTCAGTCGCTGTCAGCCCCTTCTGAGCAGGAGCCCATGCAGCTGGGGCTGATTGCCTCTGACAATAGAAGATTCAGCCCGCAGGGGAGGGTTTGTTTTTGTTGTGGAGGTATAAATCATTTGGCAAATGTTTGTCCCTCTAGGAGATTCAGGCAGTTTTCTGGGAGTAATAAAGAAACAAAAAGGAAAAAATCTTTTAAAAATGTTCCGTCTGTTACTATTGGCAGGGTTGAGGCGGAAATTGAAGGTTTTCCGTTTGCTTGTAGTTCCCGTTTTGTCCTGCCTGCTAGGGTGGCGCTAGAGAGCAAGAGCATTTTTTGTGAGATTTTTGTGGATAGTGGAGCAGCTGTCAATCTCATTGATAATCAATTTGCAATAACTCATGGTTTCCAGGTATGCACTTTGGGAAAAGATATTCCTGTTTTTGCTATTGATTCCGCTCCACTTTCTCAGAAATCATTAAAGGGCATAGTTCACAATATCCGTTTAATTGTGAGTGATGCTCATGTTGAGGATGTGTCATGTTTCGTCCTTAGCGGTTTGCCTACTCCTCTAGTGTTGGGGCTACCCTGGCTCACTAAACATAACCCCACCATTGATTGGCAAGCGAGGCAAATAAATGGTTGGAGTGACTTTTGCAGAGAGAATTGCCTCATGACATCTGTTTCTGAGGTTTCTACTAAGACTGTTCCACCTTTCCTCTCTGAATTTTCGGATGTCTTCTCTGAGAGTGGAGTTCAGGATTTGCCTCCGCACAGGGAGTACGATTGCCCTATTAATCTCATCCCAGGCGCCAAGCTGCCTAAATCTCGTTTATACAATCTTTCCCAACCTGAGAGGGTCGCTATGCGTGCTTATATCTCTGAGAGTCTGAGAAAAGGACACATACGACCCTCGAAGTCACCTGTTGCCGCTGGTTTTTTCTTTGTTAAGAAAAAAGATGGTTCTTTAAGACCTTGTCTGGATTTCAGGGAGCTGAACAGTATCACTATTTGTGACCCTTATCCGCTTCCTCTGATCCCGGACCTGTTTCCAAATTAGACCTAAGAGGGGCATACAACCTGGTCAGGGTCAGAGAAGGAGACGAATGGAAGACGGCTTTCAATACCCCTGAGGGCCATTTTGAGAATTTGGTTATGCCTTTTGGTTTGATGAATGCCCCAGCCGTTTTTCAGCATTTCGTGAACAGCATTTTTTATCATTTAATGGGAAAATTTGTATTAGTGTATTTGGATGACATTTTGATTTTTTCTCCTGATTTCAAGACTCATAAGGAACATTTACGTCAGGTCTTGCTCATCCTGCGGGAGAATAAATTATACGCGAAACTGGAAAAATGTGTGTTTGCGGTTCCAGAAATTCAATTTCTGGGGTTTCTTCTCTCCGCTTCTGGTTTTCGCATGGACCCCGAGAAGGTCCGCGCTGTGCTTGAGTGGGAGCTTCCTGAGAATCAGAAGGCACTGATGCGTTTTTTAGGCTTTGCCAATTATTACAAGAAATTTATTTTGAATTATTCCTCTGTTGTTAAACCACTCACTGATATGACCAGAAAGGGGGTAGATTTTTCTTCCTGGTCGGTAGAGGCGCGTAAGGCCTTTTCTAATATCAAGGAGAGTTTTGCTTCCGCTCCCATCCTGGTACAACCTGATATTTCGTTACCCTTCATAGTTGAGGTTGATGCTTCTGAGGTAGGGGTGGGTGCGGTCTTGTCTCAGGGTTCCTCTCCTGCCAAATGGCAACCATGTGCCTTTTTCTCGAAGAAACTCTCCTCCGCAGAGAGAAATTATGATGTGGGAGATAGGGAATTGTTGGCCATCAAGTTGGCTTTTGAGGAATGGCGCCATTGGCTAGAGGGAGCCAAACACCCTATTACCGTGTTTACTGACCATAAAAATCTGGCCTACTTGGAGTCAGCCAAGCGTCTGAACCCGAGACAGGCCAGATGGTCTTTGTTCTTTTCAAGGTTTAATTTTGTTGTCACGTTCCGCCCTGGGGTTAAGAATGTGAAGGCAGATGCCCTGTCACGTTGTTTTCCGGGAGGTGGGAATTTGAAGACCCGGGTCCCATTTTGGCTGAAGGTGTGGTGGTCTCTGCTCTTTTTCCTGAATTGGAGGCAGAGGTGCAGGCAGCCCAGTCAGAGGCTCCTGATCTTTGTCCTCCTGGGAGGTTGTTTGTGCCTCTCGCTTTGAGACACAAGATTTTTAAGGAACAGCACGATACGGTCCTTGCTGGGCACCCGGGGGCAAGAGCCACACTGGATCTCATCGCTCGGAGATTCTGGTGGCCTGCGCTTAGTAAGTCGGTTGAGGGTTTTGTGGCAGCTTGCGAGACTTGCGCTCGTGCCAAAGTCCCTCATTCACGGCCATCAGGTCCTCTCCTTCCTTTGCCCATTCCTTCCCGTCCTTGGACACATCTGTCCATGGACTTCATAACGGACTTGCCTCGTTCCTCGGGGAAGACTGTGATTCTGGTGGTGGTGGACCGTTTTAGCAAAATGGTGCATTTCATCCCTTTTCCTAGTTTGCCCAATGCTAAGACGCTGGCGCAGGCATTTATTGACCACATTGTCAAATTGCATGGGATTCCTTCAGACATAGTCTCTGATAGGGGCACGCAGTTTGTTTCCAGATTCTGGAAGGCTTTCTGTTCTCGCTTGGGGGTTCGGTTGTCATTCTCTTCTGCTTTCCACCCGCAGTCGAATGGCCAGACAGAGCGCGTCAATCAGAATCTTGAGACATATCTGCGCTGTTTTGTGGCGGAGAATCAGGAGGATTGGTGTTCTTTTTTGTCCCTTGCTGAGTTTGCTTTAAATAACCGTCGTCAGGAGTCCTCTGATAAGTCACCATTTTTTGGTGCATATGGGTTTCATCCGCAGTTTGGGACTTTCTCGGGAGAGGGGTCTTCTGGTTTACCTGATGAGGACAGATTCTCCTCGTCTTTGCCATCTATTTGGCAAAATATTCAGGATAATCCAAAGAGCATGAGTGAGAGATATAAGCGTGTGGCAGATAAGAGACGTGTGCCTGGTCTGGACCTGAATGTTGGTGATCTGGTGTGGTTGTCTACCAAGAATATCAAATTGAAGGTTCCCTCCTGGAAGTTGGGTCCTAGGTTTATTGGGCCTTACAAGATCCTGTCTGTCATCAATACTGTTGCCTACCGTCTTGATCTTCCTCAGACTTGGAAGATCCATAATGTTTTTCATAAGTCCTTATTGAAACCTTATGTTCAACCTATTGTACCCTCGCCTTTGCCTCCTCCTCCGATTATGGTTGATGGAAATCTTGAATTTCAGGTCTCTAGGATTGTGGATTCTCATCTTGTCCGCGGTTCCCTCCAGTACCTCGTTCATTGGGAGGGTTATGGTCCTGAGGAGAGGATGTGGGTCCCAGTGATGGACATTAAGGCCACTCGTCTCATCAGGGCTTTCCATAGGTCCCATCCTGAGAAGGTGGGCCCTGAGTGTCCGGAGTCCACTTGTAGAGGGAGGGGTACTGTCACAACCAGACAGTTGAGAAGCTCTGACAGGAGCTTTCCAGATCCTCCTCCTTGAGTTTCTTTGTTTTGGTTAAGTTCCTCATCTCGTTAGTCTATCTCAGCTGTCATGCAGTTGGACTGATTGCTTCCCTTTAAGCTCCTCCCCATGATGCATTAGGTTGCGGCTTATACAACTTCCTGGAGTGTGTGTGCTTGCTGTTTCTATTTCCCAGTCCTCTGCAAGATAAGTGCTGTTCCTTTATTTGTGATTTTCTGTCTGCTGGATTTTCAGGTGACCCTGACTCCCTCTGTATCTAGTGTAGGGAGCCGGTGGTCGTGTCCCCTCACTATTGTAGGGTCTTCAGGAATTAGATAGCCGAGGTACGTGGATATGCGCCCATCCACCTTTGGGGTGTTTGCATAGGCTGAGCAATTAGGGAGAGTGGCAGGTCTCATGTAGGGGGTCTCCCTTTTGTTCCTTAGTTGTGGATCCAGTGAGTCATTATTGTATTGCATTGTCTTGTTTCCTGTACACCATCCGTGACAACCTCACTTCACCTGTTTTTTTTTTTGATGTTGGAAAAACTGATTAATAATTATGGGGCTCCTTCTGAAAATTGTATTTCATTTACGCAAGCCAACTGGTATAGATACATGGATAAATCTCCTGCTTCCCTTCATACAGTAGATAAAATAAATAGTCCTGGATGCAGCCACCACTAGGGGGAGCTCAATGCATGGAAATGTATACAGTTACTACTGTTTTCAATTGAAGCTGTAAATAATCTATTTGCACTAAGTGCCCCTTAGTGGTGGTTGCCTGGAAATGCAGTGAATGTATTTCGGGAACAGGAAGACCAGCTCAGTGCCAGCTCAGTGTGATCTACCTTCGTGGTAGGTACGCCACTGCCTCATAAGACAACACCAGTATTATAGTTGGGGCCCTGGAGCCCAAAAGCCTGAAGTTGCACCTCTGACTTCTTTATGATCACATAGCGCCATGCACCTTCTGCAGTGGAATATACCATATACACAATCCCCTCCCCCGGTAAATGCTATACCAACCATACAAAAGGCATAATTACACTGAAGCTAATGCTTTCAACCAGCGGCACTTACATACGCTGATGACAACCATCCAGGTGGCTTCTCCGAGGCGTCTGCATTTTCTAGTGTAATCTTCATCTTCAATGTAAATGTGTGATCAGACTGTTATATAAGTGCAAAATCCCGTCTCACATATTTCTTATTATTAGCTCCACTAATCTCTCTGTACAAATAATTGCCTTTTCTTCTATAATTTGAGTTCTCGTTAAAGGGAATGAATCACCTATATGGTTTTACTCATTTAAACACAGGCTGAGTATTTTTTATTTATTTATTATAATTAGTTTCATTTTCTGATTGTAGATTTTTGTAGCATTCAGAGATTTGCTTCATAGCAGCCACGTGAACCCTAGGAACCCGTAGTCTGGAGGCAACCTATTGGCTTTTTGTGTCAAAGTGTTCTGGGCATGATCTGTGACCTGTGGAAAGGTCATTGTGCAGGGAGGGGGAGAAGGTGAGCTGTGAATTCATCTGTTATGTTGGCTCCTGTGTTACCTGTCATTGTAATTCTGCCTGTGATGATAAACAAGATGACTTCGACACAAAGTGCCAGCCTATTATGAGGCTCAGTGGTCGGGGTGAAAACTGTGCAAATTCAGGCATTTTTTTAAATTTAGATTAGGTTTAAATAAAATTATTATTTAAGCAATGGGTCATTTCTGATGACATGTTCCCTTTAAGTGAGGTAACAAAAAAATGGACTTCTCTGGTGTTTGGGCTACATAAGGGTTCATGCATGGCGCACATTTGTGTACCCAAAAAAACAAAGTGGTGGTACACTGAGTCCATATAACAGACCCATATGCATTGTATATTCCATTATATGGTGCCTTCATGAGGTCCAACAGAAGACAAATTTGGAAGGCAGCTTTGGAGCCTGTCACTTGCCATCACAAATGACAGAATAGATCTCAAGGGTTCTGTATGAATGGATGGTGGCTATCTTTTACTCCTTGGGTCCAAAGAACCCCAGCCCAACGTTGGGTCTAGGTGAGTCTTTCTGTGCTTGGTCACCAGTATCATTTTCAGCCTCCTCAGGGGTGTGTGCATGGATATTTTCATTGTATCCGCCTACCTGGAACTAAAACTTCTCCTTAGGCTTTGGTCTTACAGTTCAACCCAATTCACTTAAAATGTTCTAGGGTCCAAGATCATTGTTGTCATGATTTATTAGATTTGACTGCAGATCTGCTTCAGTGTGCAAGTACAAGCCCACCACAAGCTCAATATCATTAGAACCAGGACTGAATAATTATAAAGAAACCAATAGAAAATGTTATCACGTCACTGCCACACTTAGTGGAGCCTTAGTAATGGAGAATGGGGGGAAACTCCCCGGGGGCACAGCAAGCTGAAATAACTATTGTTTGGGGGAAATTTTGGGGAATGATTTTTTTCACATGTGCAATATACAATATATCATCTCACCCAAGGCAGTTAAATACCTAGAAAGCTCTGAGCTGGCATCGTAGCTTTGGGACGGCATCTACATCTATACAATGCCTGATCTGAGCATCACGAAATGTAGCTCTCAGCAGGAGCCTGCAGCCATGACACTAATGAATGTATAATTTAATTTAGGCATCTTCAGTCGTTAACCTGCACATTTCTCACTGAAGAAGATTGATTAGGGTGTTAACGAAACCAATAGCTGAAGAGCATTAGGAATAATCTATTGGTATCTAGGTCATAGTCCACAGGAGCAACGCTCTGCAGAGGGCTTTATTTTGGCTGTCTGAGCATCTTCTGATGCTGTAGGAATACTAAAAAATCCCCAAAAGCCAAGGTATTAGGCATCAAAGACATCAGTAAAGGTATGGTACAACAATGCTACGGGGTTGAACTAAGCCTTGGGCGAACACACGACCCCGCAGACCTAGCTGTCCAACAAACTGACAACAGAGGGGACGAGGTTTATGAAAATCTGCCTGGAGAGCAGTATGTCTTGGAATTGTTGGGGTTGTTCCCAGCATCGGACTGAAGTCCCTTGGGCCCTTCCCCCAAGAAGTCCCTTGTGCCACCCTCTGTGTATACAAGATCTTAAGGGCCCTGTTTTATTTGGGAGCCATTATTGTCAGAGATTGGGCCCACTGTAGGATTCTCTGGTACTCTGGTGGGCCAGTCCGATCCTGGTTATTCCTGGGAAGACCATGACTGGGCCACCATTTGGCTATCTAAAGCAAAAGCACACAATGGCGGAACATAGGGTGTTAAAAAACAAAAAGAGCTTGTGAAAAGGTGACCTTAAAGGGTTGTGTTAAGAGCACAACACCCATGTAGACGTACAGTATAAGTAGTTATGACTGTGCCCAAGGTCCGAATCCTTGGGATCCCACTACAGATCAACTGTAGATGATAGAAATAAAGGACTTTTGCGAGGCGCTCCCGGAGATGAAAGGTCTGGATGCGTGGTCTCTTTGACCTTTTATTGACAGTGTAAAAACCTATGCCTATCAGAACTGGTCCCTTTCTCGGGCATTACACATTATTTAATCTCCACCAGCACCTGGCTAATTTCCTTTTTTTTAGCATCTACCGTTGGGCCACCATTTGGGATTCAGCTGTTGATAAGTGTCACTGGAACAGGCAATGACCTCTCCACCACCATTTTGGGACCACCAGCATTAAGGAATTGGAAATGTTAGAGATGTTCCGGAGAAGACCATGACTGGTCCATGATTTAGAATACACTTGTTGAGAAATGTTTGGTAGGGCCATTGGATCAGGCAGTGATCTCTCTACCACCACTTTGTGACCACCTGCGTTAAGGAGATGTATAGACTTGCAGAAGGTCAGAGCATACTATTCAACAGTCCTAAGGACTACAAAAGGCTGGTGTTTATGCAAATTTGTATTTAAATATGGAGTTTCATGCCTTCTTGAAACAATCTGGACTGAACGGGGCAGGGCTTACAATAAAATGTCTTGTGATGGTTCAGATCATCCGGCAAAGATTTTGTTTGCTGTCCTAGCCCTGGTTTTAAAGTCCCTGGCCAAAGCAGAGTGTCTTGGTGGTGCCCGCTGTGAAAGTTGCACCTAGAGGCCTCCCTTCAACCTAGAAGGAAGGGTAGAGCTGGTGCATCAGAATCCAGAACTCTGAGGGCATGCATGGCATTGGGGGAAGGTGAGGAGTCGGGGTGCTTCTCGCTTCTCTTTGGCCACAGTTAGAGATACTTGTACTATGCAAATTCCGTTTTCAATATTTACAGAAACAACGCTGGTAATTATTTTCTTCGCATCCTCACTGCAGGGTTGGCATGAGCAGGAGTCCGCGCACCGTGCCAGATTTCACAGTGTTTGTTCTATGAATGATTATTTTGGACATGCATTTATCCAGCCGAATAGTTGAGCAAATTCTTCCCTAACATAACGGTGTTCTAGCCAAAGTCATCACAGTAGGCCTGTCTGTGACACCCTCCACTAATACATCATCCAGGTGCCGCACAGCGAGCCCCTTGATGAATAGGTCCCATAAATCATCCAAGTAGATTTACTGGTAAAGGCATTATCTGTTGAACGGGGTCCCCGAAGGCAAGCATTACCACAATGATAGGACTCCACGCAGGGAGCTTGGACACAGCAAGAATAAGCCGGCAGAACCCCTGGAAATATATGCCACGAATTTACAAAGGAGCAGAAAGTGGGTTCGGCCCCTCGTGGAAATACTTGCAGAACAATTGCTGGCTATTTAGGAATGACGTATAAATTTAGATGATTCATTGTTCTGGAGCAATACTTGCATTTCCACAAAATCGATTTCAAATCCAAGAATGTTGCACCACCACCGATCACCTGGAGCTCCATCAGAGCAGTACTCGTCACAGTGACATTCATACAGGTGTGGCCAACCCTGGTACTGCGGGCTGAGCTGCAGTTTCAGCAATAGGCGCACCATATGGATGTCATCAATGCACCAGGGTTCTGAAGATTAAGTGGAGTTCCTGGGGTCAAACTTTTAGGATTATACATTGCTGAGCTTAGCCTAAGGATCTGCCATCAATAGGAAACTGATTTTTAATATCTCATATAATGCATAAGTCCAACTACTAGAGGAGGTGCTATGGGGTCCAACAACTAAGGGGTCCCATCTCCTCTCAGACATAAGGTGCAATTAGTAATGACTAATGGCAAATTGGGCATTGGAGGTCCATGCAAAGAGAATGTAGCTCCAATTCTTGGAGAAAAAGTCTGTAAAAGCTCCATGAAAACCTGTTACATTAACGGAGGTCGTCTTTAAATTCCCACCCATGGAGCATCTGGGAAAGGCTACAGAGGACTAGGGACAAGAACCCTCTGGTGAAGGATCTACAGAGAAGTTCTCCTTCTGCTAAAATCATAATGAAAGTTTTCACTAAAGATGAAAGTCTCCGGAGTAAAGCAATCCTCAGGATCCTGGAGCCGAGATGCATTTGACATCTGTCTGGAATCGTCACGTTATCAGGAAAATGAAGAGTCATTAGATATAATGTGATTTTGTCCAAACCTGTGACAAGTGGCCTGGAATACTGACTTCTTACAAGTTTGGCGCCAGTGCAGGCACAAATTAAGATCAGGCACAGAACAGAAGCTTGTTTAAGCTTTAAGCTAAGTACAATATGGAGGGCACTGGCATGGAGGACAGACCGGGGAGGGGTACTCCGCAGCTCAGACTCTCATGTCCTGTTATGATCCATCAAAATGCACCAGCACAGTAATATTCCCTTCATTTGGAATCAGTGGCAATTCTGAAATACAGGTCCCACCTCTAGGACCCACTCCTATCTCAAGATTGGGGCCCCAAAGTGAATGGGGATCAAGCAGAGTACACGCGACCACTCCTACATTCACAGTAATAGGGCTTTCAAAACTAGACGAGCGCTGGCTGAATTGGTTTTCACCATCTAGATTATATTACACAAAAAGAAAACGCTTTTAATTAGGATCATTGAAAAAAATCAAAAAACAATGCTCCTGTTTCTAGATATTGTGGCTAAATACAGTACTTGTTATGGCGCCCCCTGGTGGGCTTTTCATTCCATCTCACGAACATCCACTTTAAAAGTCTCTGCTTAGGCAAAGCTGTAGCTCGGCATTTCTTCACCTGGTGCAAAGATTCAGTGTGCGACCCCAAACACATACACGGAAACACACACATACATACAGGGCGTAACTAAATCTGTACCGCCTATAGCACGGAGCATAATACACATACAAGACATATACTATATACATTCATAGTACTGCTATGCCACACATCTATATTGTACTGCTCACTAATGTCACATATATTGCTTGCACACATATGCACACGTTTGTTCATTACACACACATACAGTATATACACAACACACACATACATATACATTACATATATGTATACACAATACACACACATACAGTATATACACAACACACACATACATAAACATTACATATATGTATACACAATACACACACATACAGTATATACACAACACACACATACTCATTACAAACACATATAGTAAATACACAATACACACATACAGTACATACACACAGATACTCATTACAAATACATGCAGTATATACACAATGTATTATTTCTTTATGTTATGCACTTATATAGCGCTACTATATTCCGCTGTACTTTACAGACATTAGCATCAGGCTGTCCCCAGTGGGGCTCACAATCTAAGCCAGCGATGCTCAACCTGCGGCCCTCCAGATGTTGCAAAACTACAACTCCCAGCATGCCTGAACAGCATACAGCTATCAGCCTACAGCGGGGCATTGTGGGAGTTGTAGTTTTACAACAGCTGGAGGGCCGCAGGTTGAGCATGCCTGATCTAAGCTCACAATACACACATATATACACATTACACACATATATTTATTACAAACACGTACATTATATGCACAATACACATACATGCATACATATTACATGTTCATACAGATGTGTCCACCTTTAACGTTTCAGGAATTTTGCAAAGGACTTCAGTTTCTCATTATGTAGCAATCCTACAGACGTAGCAAATCTTAACATTACAGTAAATGTCGTTATTTATGACTATTAACTTATCCCACCGTTCTAAACCTGTGTGCCAGAAAGCAGTGCTGCATTCACGGTGTAGTGAGCTGTGGCACACTTAGCAGCATAGCACGCCGCCAGTACGGTTAAAGATTGGTACATCTGTATATTATTGCCACATCTTAACAAAACTATTGACAGGGCACAATTCACATCACATAGACAAATATAGCAAAGATGTCTCCTAGCAGAGTATTGAAGTCTCCGGACTGGTCATCTCACGCTGCACATCTTGGGAATGTATTGATGCAGTGGTCAGATTTGGGGTAGCCCTAACACTATTCTGGGTCCACTGGACACCATTGAGGTGTCACCAGGTGTTGCTGCTCTCCGAAAGAGATGGTAAGGCGTGGTGCACCCCAGTGGGAAAGGCCTGAGCTAGCTGTCCCTCACACTGGTACTCTGGTCAAAGGCTGGTGATCCAGGGTCTGTGGCAGAGTATCCCCGTCTCAGAATCTTCCTCTGGTCACCCATGCAGTCTGTCAGAGTCTCCACTTCTAAGCACGTTTCCCTAACTGCAGCACACGAGGGTGTCACTACCAGAGCTTTGGGACGTTCTCACAGCTCTGTTTCTCCACCCCTGTGATGATGTCACTACTAGAGCTGGGAGGAGTTCTCACTACTCTGTTTACTTCTGGTTTCTTTCACCACAGCTGTCCTTCATGTGTTTGATTTCCCTCTCTTTATATCACCCCTCCTCCTATGATAGGATGTGGATTATAGTTCTCACTTCAGTTGTGGCTCTTGCTTTGGTTTCTTCACTTGTAGCTATCAGTCCACTGGACCTGTGTTCTGCTGCAGCAAGCACTCCGGATTTTGCCAGCCTGTCCTTGGATCCGTCTTCTCTGCGGCTACAACACCTTCAGCTAAGTCTGCAGACATTGTTGTATTCCTGTTTGTTTTCTGACTGGATCTGAGGTGGCCACGGTTCCCTCCATATACTGAGTAGGGCACTGGTGGCCGTGCCCCTTCCACTATTGTAGGGGTTACAGTGGTCATTAGTCTTAGGCACGTGGGCATGCCTCGTTCCACCTTTTGGATCCGGGCATGTGCTTTAGCAGAATAGGGAAAGCGTTGAGGGTCGGACAGGGGTCACCCTTTATCCTCCCTAGTTCTGGGTCCAAGTCAGTTGCTCTGTACTGTGAATTACTATCGTTGCTCACATACACTCGTGACAGAGGGGCTCTGACTGCTCTCCTCATATACAGTTTCTGCCTGAACTAGAGCCTTCTACTGGGAGGGGTGGAGCGGAGAAGCACAGCCCAAACAGATATAATGTTACGATTTTTATCTGTCATAGACTTGCATTAGAACTTCAATAATAGTACATAGGAATTAGTGTTGATCGCGAATATTCTAATCACAATTTTTTTTATTGCGAATATTGCCACTTCGAGAATTCGCGAATATCTAGAATACAGTGCTATATCTTCGTAATCGCGAATATTCTAGATTTTTTTTCATCATTTCCCATGATCCCTCACTGCTTCTTGCTTGTGGGCCAATGAGAAGGCTGCAATATCTTTGACTTTAGGAGTAGTGTTCATCGCAAATTTTCATATTGCGAAATTCTATTGCAAATTTTTAGATTGACGAATTTCGCAATCAAGAAAATAATGACTGGAGATGACGAATTTGCGACTATATGACGAATAGTCGCCCAAATATTCGCGAAATATTGCAAATTCGAATATTGCCCCTGCCGCTCATCACTGATAGGAATGACAAAGTAGTTTTTCCAGACAAAAACAAGTTTTCAGACATAATAAACAGCTGAATCAGACATCCAAAAGTTCAGTCTGTCTGGTTTTGGTGGCAAACAAGTCTGGCTTTTTCCCTCCAAAACATGCCCTTCATTAACTCTTTCCACAGTGCCATGAAAATACAGTGCAAATGAACAGGATATATATCACAACAAACATATAAAATGCAGTTACACGGTATTAAACAGTATAAGTCAGTGCAAGTTAACCCTTGAAAGTGAAATAAAGTAAGGAGTTGATGACTTTGCAAAGGGGAAGTAGAGGTAAATGTCCACAAACATCCAGACTTCAAAGTTACCCTGCTCCAGCGAAGGTAAGTGCAGATTCATCTCTAGGTGTGTGTAATACTTAGGGGTTTATACACACACACAGATCCACCACAGCAGGAGCTGCTCCTACATAGTGGCCCTCCATTCTGGCCGTAAAAGGGTCATGAGAATACATCTTTATGCCTCATGCACATGACTGTGTTCCGGCCTTGTCCGTGCGTCAGACCGTGAATTGTGGTCTGCAATGCATCGACCATGTGCAGAAGTGGATCCATTCACTTGAAGGAATGGACAGAAAACCCACTGAAGCACTGCGTTGTCTTTCTGTGGGCTTCCGATCTGCGCTTCCGTTTTGCATGTCCCGGATTTCGGACCCACATGCTGTTGGATTTCGGACCCACATGCTGTTTGCATGTCGTGTGCATGAGGCCTTAAATGTCTATACTTTTTGATACATTTTAAAAAATATAAAATTCTAAAAACCAACCATTTGCAATATTTTCTACCGGACTCTGCTACCACAGATTTAAAGGAACCTGTTTCACTGACAACTCAGAGGACTAGCAACATATATCCACCGGGGAGGAGAATCATTACACTGCAGACAGTTCTCCGGGCAGCAAATAACAGGCTCTCCAGTAACTAGGGCAGATATCAGCGATAACACCTGCACCTGTCTGCGGATTTTATGTATCTTATTCCAGTCTATTTTTTCCCGGCACGGAGCTCAAAAAGCAATCGTCAAAATTCAGCCTGTGATTCCATTCAGTTATAAAATGTCACTTACCGGTGGCCTAAATCCTGTTCTAAACCTTCAGTTGCTGCGTCTCCAATAATTGCTGTAAATACCCTTGCTTTCACATAGTATAGAGCTGCCTCTGAGAGAAGAACGGAGAGGCCTCTCCAGCATAGACCTCTTGAAATGTTATTGCTTTGTATTATGTTGTCATCAAATTATTTGTCAGAGAAATGAAATGGAGGCTTTTTCTTGGAGAATGAATACTTTGCCGTCTAGACTTGTCCCCTATAAATGTTCTGGGTTGGAAGTGCTTCTAATTGATTGAAAAATACCTGCTGTCAACAAAAAAAAAGCCAAAATGGTATTGAGTACATCTGAAGAAAACAGAAGCGTATTCCACCAGGAAGGCTATTGTGGTGAATATCATTACATTTATTCAGTAGAAAAGTAGCGATAAACGGCTTAAACAGTGGTGGGAAATAATCAACATAAAAACATTTAAAAATTCACTGCCCGATCCTCCCTCCTGTCAAGCCTACAGTTGTTCATTTGTCCTTTCATTCAGGTACGTAGGTTGAAAAGATGCATGGCTGTCCGTTTCAGACTCAGATGAGGGCAAAACATGACTTCAAGGGTGATTGCAGCCAATATGGAAAAGTACTTTCTTCTTGACTCCATAGAACAATGGGCAATGGGTGTGGAACCACTGTGCCAACTAGGTGGCTTGACTTTGGGTTAACCCTAAGGGTCCCTTGGTTTTCACCCCTATACAAGGATCTGGTCTTCACTGCAGGGAAGTCCTCTTGAGAAAGTCCTGGTGTAGTTGGAAGCTGACCTATAGAATTCAGTCATCTTCACTGGGAAATAGTGACATAGGAAACCTCTCCTTAGGGAAAGGAACCTTAAGTACTCACAGATGTCGAGCCATTAGCTGGTGAAAATGCAGAACAGGTGAACTGGCCCTTTAAGAGCTGTGAGGCATGCACCCCCTATGGGACAGGGAAAGAGGTCTAGCAGACAGGTGTGGGCTCCAGTGGGGGACCAGTGGAGAACTCCCACGAGCAACCCTGCCATAGGAGAGCAGAGGAGGGCTGGCAGGGACCGGCCATTGGACAGCTTAAGGAGGTTGAGTGATGCAACATTCATGTTCGCTCCAGATGGAGGGAAGTTGGCCAGCACAAGTCACCACCATGGCAGGTGGTCACCAATTTCTTTGGAGGAACTAGTTTTGGATGAACTTATTTGGGTTATAGATGAGCGAATTTCCTAAAATTGGTTTCGGTTTGATTCATCTGAATAGACCAAGAAATTAGATTCGGGTATGAATCAATTTTACCCAATTTAAAAGGGCTTTCAATGCTTTCCCAAAAAATTCGACCTACCGGTAATTTGGCTGTAATTTCGATTCTAACTAATTAATTAGATCATCTCTAATTTGGATGAACTTTCGATGCTGTAAATTACTACCCTCAGTTTGCCTCCAATGCAATTTATTTAAAGAGGTTTTCGGGGTCTTAGATACAAATGATCTATCCTTAGGATACGCCATCAACATTAGATTACTGGCGGTCTGACACCACCCAACCCCACCGATCAGCTGTTTAGGGCTGCTTCTGGTGCTGGAAACTATACAGTTGACCTAAGGATAGGTCATCAATATCTGATCACAGCACATCCACTGATGAGGTGTCCTGCAGCAGCTCTGGTCCATGTGTTGTGGACTGAGCTGCTTCTATTAAACTTAATGATAACCAGCTCCATCTGCTTCATACAATGGACTGAGCTGTAGTTATGGTGCCAGAGCTTCTGCAGAGCAGCTGTGGGACTGCGGTGCGCAGTAATCAGATATTGATGGTCTATCCTTATGTCAACTACACTGCTCAAAAAAATAAAGGGAACACAAAAATAACACATCCTAGATCTGAGTTAATGAAATATTCTTCTGAAATAATTTGTACTTTACATAGTTGAATGTGCTGACAACAAAATCACACAAAAATAAAAAAATGGAAATCAAATTTTTCAACCCATGGAGGTCTGGATTTGGAGTCACACTCAAAATTAAAGTGGAAAAACACACTACAGGCTGATCCAACTTTGATGTAATGTCCTTAAAACAAGTCAAAATGAGGCTCAGTAGTGTGTGTGGCCTCCACGTGCCTGTATGACCTCCCTATAACGCCTGTGCATGCTCCTGATGAGGTGGCGGACGGTCTCCTGAGGGATCTCCTCCCAGACCTGGACTAAAGCATCTGCCAACTCCTGGACAGTCTGTGGTGCAACGTGACGTTGGTGGATAGAGCGAGACATGATGTCCTAGATGTGCTCAATTGGATTCAGGTCTGGGGAACGGGCGGGCCAGTCCATAGCATCAATGCCTTCGTCTTGCAGGAACTGCTGACACACTCCAGCCACATGAGGTCTAGCATTGTCTTGCATTAGGAGGAACCCAGGGCCAACCACACCAGCATATGGTCTCACAAGGGGTCTGAGGATCTCATCTCGGTACCTAATGGCAGTCAGGCTACCTCTGGCGAGCACATGGAGGGCTGTGCGGCCCTCCAAAGAAATGCCACCCCACACCATTACTGACCCAATGCCAAACCGGTCATGCTGGAGGATGTTGCAGGCAGCAGAACGTTCTCCACGGCGTCTCCAGTCTCTGTCACGTCTGTCACATGTGCTCAGTGTGAACCTGCTTTCATCTGTGAAGAGCACAGAGCGCCAGTGGCGAATTTGCCAATCTTGGTGTTCTCTGGCAAATGCCAAACGTCCTGCACGGTGTTGGGCTGTAGGCACAACCCCCACCTGTGGACGTCGGGCCCTCATATCACCCTCATGGAGTCTGTTTCTGACCGTTTGAGCAGACACATGCACATTTGTGGCCTGCTGGAGGTCATTTTGCAGGGCTCTGGCAGTGCTCCTCCTATTCCTCCTTGCACAAAGGCGGAGGTAGCGGTCCTGCTGCTGGGTTGTTGCCCTCCTACGGCCTCCTCCACGTCTCCTGATGTACTGGCCTGTCTCCTGGTAGCGCCTCCATGCTCTGGACACTACGCTGACAGACACAGCAAACCTTCTTGCCACAGCTCGCATTGATGTGCCATCCTGGATAAGCTGCACTACCTGAGCCACTTGTGTGGGTTGTAGACTCCGTCTCATGCTACCACTAGAGTGAAAGCACCGGCAGCATTCAAAAGTGACCAAAACATCAGCCAGGAAGCATAGGAACTGAGAAGTGGTCTGGGGTCACCACCTGCAGAACCACTCCTTTATTGGGGGTGTCTTGCTAATTGCCTATAATTTCCACCTGTTGTCTATCCCATTTGCACAACAGCATGTGAAACTGATTGTCACTCAGTGTTGCTTCCTAAGTGGACAGTTTGATTTCACAGAAGTGCGATTGACTTGGAGTTACATTGTGTTGTTTAAGTGTTCCCTTTATTTTTTTGAGCAGTGTATATGGTTTCCAGCGCTAGTGGCTGCCCAATACATGAGATAGGTGGGATTGGGTGGTGTCAGACCAAGACCAATCTGATGTTGATGACCCAGTAGGGGAGCGGGTTGTTGGGAACCCTGCCAATCGGATATCAAAGGTCTATCCTAAGGATAGGGAATCATTCTAAAAGGACCAGAAAACTCCTTTAATGAATTGTCAAGAGTGGCTACGTAACTATGGCCCAAAACACATATCTGAATCAGTCAGAGAATTTTCATATCTGATGCCATTTGCAAATTTTTGGCTTCAATCAAGTTTGCAATCCATTCTAAAAGACCTTCAGCTGAATACTATTTCCATCTAGCTAATACCTTTTACTGGAAACTTATCCTATTTATGGTTTGCACAGCAGATGTGATATCAGGTCAGCTTTAATCCAGATTATAGTCACAGATTAAGACCAGGGATGACAGAGAGGAGCGCAGGTGGTCTCCGGATGTCATGGATTTTTTATTTTTTTGCTTTTCATTCATTGATTTTATCCTCCTCTTGCAACTCTTAATGCACTTTCATAATTTATCTATGCCATTTGCTGAAAGTCTCTGGAGGCTTAATTCACTTACCAGGTCCAGCTCAAAAGGTTAGATGTTTAAGAGGCAATATTAAGCGGAATAATGGAGTCCTAGCCTCATGCTGCCATAACTGGAGAAGAACATTACAAAAAGTGGGCGATGAGACCATTACAAGTAGTGGGCAGATTTTTATACTCATTATCTCACATTTTATGTAGACTGAAACTTGTCAGTATCAGAATTAGAGATTGTCCAGTGGAAAGAGGTCAATCCTAAGAGGCCACAAATTCAAGCAGACATCGCTGGACCCAGAGTCGTCAATGGTTTTGACTGGGAATTAGGTAAAATCCTCCAGCTCTGTTCCCGTAGAAAGAAACTAACTGTAGGAATCAAGCATGAGGAAGAACCCGGCCAATCCCTATCCAAAAAGATTTAGGGTTTGGTTAGGCATTGCTCACCCACAGAGGACACATTTGCTTGTAGATTATTTTTTCTTATTTCCTTAATAACAGACCTGTGGACATATAGAACCATCTGTCCAGGTGGTGCCCTCTCTTTGATTTCTGCTATAGGCAGATGCATGGCTAGCCTTTTCTCCACTAGTCTCATTGATTCTGACCACCCTGAATCTACATATCGTAGTCTAGGCTGCGTGACATGGACAATCCACAGCACCCAGATTCTTTCTCAGCCTCTTTAGTCATGCCCCTGCCATGAGTGTCAAGATCGTTATTTTATAATGACGCCCCCACAGGCGGCTCAGCTAATACAGATATGTCCTTCCTTACTTTTGCTCTTGGCTCAACATATCCCAAGATGTGTAACGGAAGATAATGACTTTGTGATATTGTGTCGCAAGATGTCTATCCTAAATAAGTCAGTGTAGCCACCTAGTGGTTGTGATGTGGACTGCAGCCTGTGGAGGGTTTTAGGTAAGAATTTGGAGTGGACACCTCTGTACGCCTGCAGGATCATTGTGCTGTACTGTACAGGTATGGCAGTTTGCATGAACCGTCACCTTGCTGCAGGGATCCCTAAGGGGGTCCGCACAATCTGGAATGACACCTGGCGGTCTACCTAGTCTACTGACCTATTAGCTGGAGCTGGGGGAGGTTTACTAATCTTGTCTACAAGGTACCAATCTAAAGATGCACCAAACTTATCACCCAGGGTCATGCTGGATGATACTTTGCATACTACTTTATCAACAAAATTTGGCAAAATCATGACACATTTAAACCACGCCCATTTCCTGCAAAGCTGTGCCCTTTTTCGCTAAACCACACTCCTTGGCACAAAAAGTGTCTAAAACACATAATAAATGTGGTGCAAAGTAGGTCCAGACTTGTCATGCAGATTAAGCACAAATTTTGGTGCATTGAGTAGATCTCCCCGGCTGTGTCATGCTCCACCCCCTCTGGCTCTGCACTAGGCATAACTCAGTAGCCTAGCGCTGCTTGAAGTGTGCCTTTGACTACTGTATGGGCAATTATTATTGTAATGGCGCCATCAATAACCATCTTAAAGGGGTTTTCGGGTACTTCAATTTTGATATCAGAACGGTGGGGTCCGCACCTCCAAGGGTCAGCTCTTTCATTGGTGCCAAAAACAAAATAGTGGACAGAGCTGGAAGCAGAAGTTTCAGTCCACTGCGTAATGGCCGTGCCGGGGGGCACTGCAGTGTTGAAGTGAATGTGAGTCGAGCTGCAGTGCGCCGATGTCAGAAACTACACAATGGATGGATTGTTCTGTTCACTATAAAGTTTCCTGCGCCAGCGACTGCCCAAAACAGACGATTGGTGGAGGCCTCCGGTATCATATCCCCTCTGAACTAATATTAGTGACCAATCTGGAGGACAGGTGCAACGTGGCGCCTCCCCCCAAGGCCCTCTATATCGTGTCCCAGGTTTAGTAGGAATGCTGAGTTGTGTAGTGCGGCCTAAATGTCTCTTTATGTGTCACGGTGGATACTGCTGGACCCCAGACTTTGGCTCCGAAGCAATAAAAAGGGGGTATAATTGAGGGATGGAGGAAAAAGAACCCAGAGTCCAGACCTTGCGATGAAGTTTAATGGCAGCTTTACTTGAATAAATGTTTCTCCAAAACAGTTTTCAGGCTTTGTCTTGGTTCCAGCAGGCTTTAGCATGAACTGGCAGGCAAACTCAACTCTGCTTTATCTCTTTCTTGAAAGTAAAAAATCGTGAAATCCAGCTCACCCGTATCAATCCTGTAGATAGGTGCACGGAACAGACCCAAGCAAGTTCTGATGAATATCCATGTGTAGAAAGCAAAGGATCCAGCACCAGTTGTGAAAGTTTTTCGATCCTGGTCTTTATTTCACCAAATTTCAAAAATATACAAATACAGTGGCACCTGTTCCCACTCTTCCCCGATTTGCGCGTTTCAAACACTTCTGTTCTTAGTCATAATCACTATTTATGACTAAGAACAGAAGTGTTCGAAACGTGTAAATCGGGGAAGAGTGGGAACAGGTGCCACTGTATTTGTATATTTTTGAAATTTGGTGAAATAAAGACCGGGACCGAAAAACTTTCACAACTGGTGCTGGATCCTTTTCTTTCTACACATTTATCTCTTTCTCTCTGCTGTACTGACAGGCTAGCTTAGTAACTTTGTTTTCCTTCTTTATGCTGCACTCCACTCTTTAGTCTGACTTAGTTTCAGCCAAGGAGCTATTTTCCTGATCCCTGAGGCTTCCAAGCTTCTGCCTCGATGGCCAGCAGAGCTTAGGGTGCTCTGGCTGGCGTGGGCACGTCAGGCAGTGACATGTCCCTGCACTCCATTCCCCTGTCTAGAGAAGACCGGAACTAACTGGAAACTTCTACCCCACCTTTCCGGCAGGAAGGAGAACTGGCCCACTTCTGCCCAAAGCGGGGAAAATGGAATGTTAAGTTCCATTCTCTATAACTATTGCTCTGCCATTTGCACTGCCACCTGCTGGGGGACCAGTCATATTACATGTATTAAACAGTTGCATACAGATATTAACATTGCACCATATAAAGGACCTGGACAGAATTACACAGATGACATACAGGCTAGTCCACTAGAGATAGTAGCAGGGCGTAGGAGTGGTAACACACACTCTGGGGGGTTATACACTCTGGAGAAGCACATTAAGACATAAAACACGGCTATGTTACCAGCTATGTGTCAGGTAGATGGCGAATGCCACTACATGTTTGTTGAGGACGACAGTTGTCCTCTAGAATCGATTTGACTTTGCTGGCCCCATGAAGTCTCCTGTAATGACACACGAGGAACTCATTTATTTAATGTGAAATTATTTGCTACATTTTATTTCAATGTAGATTTGCAGTTTATTGGAACAAAGCAATACATGTGTCACCGTGCTATGTATAGTCCCGCCATCTGCCGGGAGACTCACCACACGTTGCCTATAACCCGCATTATGCAGCCTTATAATTAGACTCAGCAGAAGTTTGCCGAATACGACCTTACGTAACTTTCTTACTTTATGTAACTACTTCTAAAGACACTTCTATGTGTGCACATCACAGGGAGATTTATCAGCAGGGCGACATGTTCTCTGGATTTCAACAAATGTTTTTTAAATATATTTGCCGCAGTTTCTTACACATTGTAGAAACTTTTCTTAAGGCCGGTTAATGGTGGGCGTACATTTACAGCATGGCATGCATCAGAGCTGCCATCAGGGCAGTACTGCAGTCAGAGGCTCGGGCCCAGCCTTTTCGGGTCTCTAACTTTGGCAGCCTCCTTTATTTTCACTTCAGTGCAGAGAATATTAAAGGCATATTCCAGTTGTTACTGCTGCCACTGGGACCACTACTGGTCACAAGAACGGGGACCCCATAACCCTCAGAGCCCCCTGAAATGTAAAGCAGCAGATTGGGCACGCACACTGAGTTCTGGAAATAGCTGAGCGCTGTACTCCGCTGAGATGAACAGTGTAGAAGTGCACACCTGTCACTCTGCTCATTTCAGGGTGGGCTCCTCTTTCTTGTGACTGTTGGCGGCCCCATTGGTAGCACCCCCACTTATCGTTATCCCCTATTTTTTGGACAGGAGTTTACTTTAACAACTGGAATATCCCATGAAGCGGTGCGTCCCTTGCTCCACATGGGTTGAGGGAGGAGCTCTCTTCATAGACATTCTGTATGGCAGGCAGAAGATTTAACAATACACTACTGACCTGCCATTTCAGAATGAAAGGATTTTTTTAGCTTAAAAAGATGCTTTCTTCACAAGCAGCCCACACGGTTTGCCCATATGGAGCCCTGAAATTCCCGAGGGCAGCCCTGGAGTGCATTAACAAATTTGGCCTCTAGTAAAATTGCTTTTGCACATATAATGCTACCTCACCAGCAATAATCTAGTAACATACTTTTTTCATCCCAGCTCATTGACAGCCGTGCGTTTTGAACCCTTTAATTATGGACAGCTGGGTCAAGTGATCACCAGTTTGACCACTAGTCCAGACCATGCTGTTCTATGTAGACAGGCTATCAGTCTCCCCTGTGTGGTTGACTTCCTGTGAATTACAAGATTACATCATCACTTATCAAATCCTTCCTGGCAGCTCTGAGGCCACTTCCCTCCACACCAAACTCCACCCTACTTGTTCATCTATATGACTCTCCCCCACATAAACACATTAAGTATCAGTGCTATCTGCGTGTGCTGTGTGCAGAATCTCCAGTGTATCCTATGAGATGCAGCTTCACTCTGCTCTCCCTGCCTCCTGCTTGTAAGATCTGACAGGGAGAAATCTATCACAGTAGGAGGCAGGGGAGGCAGGCTGAAGCTGAGTCACATAGGATACATAGGAGTCTCTGCAGTGTGAGTTAAAGGCCAGCCGTTCTATGTGACTGATCTATCATGGGACTTAGAGTGGAGAAAGTGTAGTGTGATGAAACTCTACAAAGCCAGAGGCCTGATGGGAAACAGGTAGACACAAGGCATTTAACAATAGTTTATGCTGCACTGTGGGGTCAAACGTAGCTGAAGTGCTTCTCTAACCATGCCCCTTTTCTACATACTTTTTAAGAACTAGACAATCAATGATGATTCCTTCACTCTCCTGACATGTTTAATTCAGTAGATTTTCTTCAGTAAAATGTCATATTGCTCTGTGTTGTGCCATTCCTCTGTTTTTCCTCCAAAAAAATGTAGTAATAAATTGACAACTGGGTATTACTATTTCACTAAGGAGGTCCCTACACCATCTGTCGGCACTGATTGGACAGTGTCAAAATGTTCAGGAACTCACCCCCAACTGGTAACACCCAGATGTCAATGTATTCTTATTTTTCTAGGAGGAGTAGCAGGGGAACTGTACACCACAGACTTATGGAAGAAGATGGCTTTGTTATCAGGGTTGTCCTGCCATATATAATGATGACCTATCTTCAGGATAGGTCATCAATATTTGGTCGGCAAAGAGGAGCCAGCATTCCATGCAAGAGCCATTTCCTGGTCATTACACTGCGCGTCTTCTCCTGTGGAGCGGTGAAGTAGTTTGATTAAGAGAATAGAGTGAGTACTTGTCTCTGCACTTCCGAGACGACGGGCAGTGTAATGAAGAGGAAGCAGTGCTTACATGGAGCGCCACCTCCTCTTTAAACAGCTGATCAGCGGGGTTCTAGGTGTCGGACCCCTCTGATCATATATTGATGCCGTGTCCTGATGATAGGTCATTTATATATATGGCAGGAAAACCCCTTTCAATCATAAAAACAAAATCTCCATGAAGCAAATCACTTTGATTCACCGCAACTTTCGAACATGGCGATCAGATCAAGCAAAGTGGAAATTCAGTCTTTAGATGAAGAGCTAATTTGAGGAAGACCGTTTGGTAGGATTTACTGCCTGACAACCAAGGTCTTATCAAGATGTGTAAGAATGGGGTTCTCTCGTCTCAACGGAGGAAAATTTTAGATAAGAGATTGCTCCAAAGTCTCCTCCAAATGTGGTTGTCTTCAGCTGGACCTATGGGTCTATTATTGTGTCAGAGTCTGGATCTACTGGAGGATACTCTGAAATATATGGTGGGCCAATCCAACACTGTTTCCATGAAAAATGTTCCTAGTATATCTCACGTTATTGAGGTGTGCAGCAGAATGGTCAATGAAGTGAGACCATAAATGGTCCAGGAGGCTTCACAGGACTTAAACCAACCATGACCTTTAATGTTTTCATCTTTGACCATATTTTAGCAAGAACAAAGATAGATGGGGACCTCTATAAACATCTCACTTTTTTTTTTTCCTTCTGTAACTATGAAAGAAAATCTCACAAAAGTTTAAAGATCAACTCCGGCTGTCATTATTAATCCAACGCATTATCTGTCTAAACGCTGGAGCTCCAGTGAAATGGAGAGAATCATAGATTAGATGAGAGCTGAGCCGGGTGTTTGTTCTGCTCGCTGAAGATATGATGCACCAGGTCAGAGGATTGTTCTGCTGTTTTGACAGCATTTTCTCCAGAGAAATCTTCAATACAGTTATATCCAGCTGACCTCCCGGGAAGATGTCGCTTGTTGAATTTCATTTTGCGATTGAGGACAACACAAAAACACATTGAGGGAGTAATATTAAAAGAAGCGCCCAGAAAAGTGCCGACCGGTAAAGACGAAAGACCCAGTGTGAGCTGTAGATGTCCAAAAATTGCCTTTTTCTGCTTGTTGTAAACCGGATCTTATCTCTAGTAGAAGCAAAGATAGGACACGTTTTGTGGGTGTCCAAGGCAAGGGTTTCAAAATGTGACCCCAAAACCTCTATTGATCCAATCCATCCCTACCACTGACATTTATAACACATACTCTACACTTCTGGTCTCAGCTCCTCTGCCGGCTATATTCCTTATCTCCATTCTTCACCATGCTTGGATGTTTTTAATCTATAAATTGCTCCTCACATGCTTATTGCGCCTGCCCCTCATCCTGCCCTATACCATAATTTCCAGATTGTTATTAATGAGCCTTTTATTCAATAACCTGATGAAGGGGACTTTTTGATCCCCGAAACGCTTTGTTTTATGAATATACGCTACCCATGAAATAAAGAAGAATTGATCTTTAAGACCTTCTCCACCAGTGATTTTGTGCCTGACCAGAACTCTCTCTTCTACAAGTATCCTTTGGGGGATTAGGCATCCGATCCCAAAGAAACTTCTTCTGCGACTGCAGTCCTGGATAAAGGGTCTAAATCATACAAGCCTACAATAATGTTGTGCCTATCAGTAGCACAACCCTAAAAGGTGAGCACCTTTGTCTTTCTATCATCTTATATTTGTGTTGGACGTACTATCTTATTGTGCGCTCCCCCACCCCACTTTTTGTCTTCATTCCCCTCGTTTTTGAGCGGAATCTAGATACGCCCGTGTTTGAAGATTAATAAGCCTCAGTCATTTTAGGGCATATGAACATCATAGAAAGGGGTCACCAGCTCAGGTTCCTTGGGTATTTGCCAAAGTAGATAGCCACAGTGAAGAAGAAGAGCTGCCTACTCCAAAGGACTTGACTCTACCATGCTTTGCTATGAAGAATGCTACATTATACTCTAATTTCCTACTCCCCTTTCTCAGACTTTTCGTTGCACATCTAAATGGTTGCTCAGCCACTTAAAATTTTTGCAAAAAAAAGTCTCAGAATGGTGTAAAATTGTAAAATAAGTCATAGTCACTTCCTTGCAACATCTTCTGGGTCTTCTACCAGTGTCCACTTCCTGTCCACACAAAGGAAATAACTGCTCAACCAATCACTGGCTAAGGGCGGGTCACCACTGCAGTTGGCTGAGTGGTCATTTCCTGGAAGCAAAGACCAGCTAGGACCTGGACAGTTGTAGAATGAAGGCGGCAGAGGATTGGTGAGTATGAGTATTATTTATCTGGACCTTCTTTGTCAAAGATTTAAATCAGCTGGACAATCCTATTAAGATGTAACCTACTTGATGAGTATTTTCAAAAATTTGCAGTTAAATACATATGAATTAGATTTTATAAAACCCCATACAGGCATCGCAAGGGTTGTGGAGTCACTAGTGTTGGTGGAGCACCAAAGTGCTTGTGTAGAACAATTCACGATACTCTGGTATTCTACCGAGCACCCGAGCACAATGGAAGTCAATGGGAGAACCCCAGGCATCACCTGCTCTGAAGAGGGAAGGGTGTCGGGACTCTAATCCAGCTTAGGAGTCCCTGCTCTGACTCCATATATAGCTATGTCCATATATGGAGTCAGTGCTTGGGGACACCCCAGTGTATTTAAATCTAATTTCTGAAAGTTTCTGCAAGGATTTGAACTCTCAATGGTGTACATTAGAGGAAAGGAACCTATCCACTCAGCTATAAAGCTGAATGCTAAACTGTGTCAGAAAAACCTTATGGAAGCTTCTGATGTACTGAGTATTCCTATTCAGCAGAAGACTTATTTTATATTTCTGTGCAGGTGAATATGTAGATGTATAGTGTAGTGGTTAACTTCCTTGCCTCTAATGTACAAGGTTGGGAGTTCAAATCCTGGCAGAAACATTTCAGAAATAGAAACTAAATTTATATGTTTTATATTTTTTTTTGTAATTGTAAAAAATGTATGGCACAAAATAAATGTGTAATTACTAAATATATATATAAAATCATACTTCTGATATATATGACACCCACCAAAATTTAACACCGGGTTATTAAAGACACATAGTGCTGAGGTAAGCCTACACAAATCAAAACTCAACAAAAAAAATTGGACTATGGCTCCTCCATGTAGAAACATAGAAAATTCTTTATTAAATATACATTAGACAGTAATTGTAAGATATGAAAAATCAGCAGTAAGTAAGAACCCTAGAGGGGGGCTTAGGGGTCGGCACACAGGAGTACCCAGGATACCAAAAAGGAGCCACACAGAGAGCCAACTAAGAACATGTAAACCCCGAACATAAAGGTCCAATGGAAAAGTTGGTAGGTGAAGTGTGGAAATCAAAAAGCAATAATAGATACCCCAAAAGTGCGCGTCGATCCCTCAGCTGCCTCCTCCCAACATCGTTTTGCCAGTGAACTGGCTTCTTCCCTGGGAGTTCAAATCCTGGCAGAAACTTTTCAGAAATAGATGCTAAATTACATTTAAATACACTGACTGGTGTTCGGCCGAGCATGCTCAATCAACACTAGGAGTCACCATGGATTCAGCTACTGATCTCACGGAATGTTCGGAATGATTGAAATGGACTGAAAATCTACTGCGAATCGGCAACACATCCGGATCACAATGGCAGGGGAAAGCTGCACAAAGTCTGAACTCATCCGAAAAAACTATTTTCATTCATCGCTGTGTAAAACTTTCCGATGAGCAGTAATCAAGTAGCATATGTCAAGGAGAAGAACAGAGACGTGCAAGAAAGTCGGAAGACAACAGTAATCAGGAGGAATTATAAGCGAATATGACACTTACAGAAGGAAAAACATCATTTTTATAGGTCATTGTGTCTCTCGGGGCAATTTAACTTATATACCGAGCGCTACAGATGTATCTATGAGAAAGGAAAATGAAGCGAGATGAACCCAAACAAACAGGCTCTCCCCAGCGAGCGTCTCATCTTCGCGTAGCAATGGATGAAGCCAGCATTTCTAATGGTGTACACAGACGATTCTCATCCGAGGTAGCATTGAATATATTATCAAGGAGAGCTGCTCCAGCTCTGCACTGATATATTTAGCATTAAAATCTGTCAGTCGTCAACTTCCTCCGTTTTCTGAAGTCATCTTGGAGCACACGGCTTCTCGGATTGTCATGTCATTCACTGAGAGAGACATATGGAGCCTTTTTGGAGGCAACCCTCTCTCTCACCCACAATCATAGGTGCAGATCAGACAATTGTGCCTTTACGAGGAGGTCTGTTCTGAAGTGTTCATGCAAGGTTAAGAAAGATAATTTGTGGGACAATGAATTCCCCAAGTAAGGGTAGAATGTGCTAAGGGAATGTCTACCCCTTGAACAATGTTCTGGTGTGTTAATATAGAAAGGTCCCACATTCTGCGCCCATTAATGTCCTAATATATCTTTATAAATGTAAGAGTTCTATCTTCCTGATACAGAGCTCCAAATCTACTGCAGGGGCATAGAAATAAAGGCTATCGACACCTTTGGTGTATTTTGTTGTTGCATTGGACTAAAAATGATTTTTGCAGTTGGTCTTTATTAAACATTTGCAACGTTTTTGTCCTTTACAGCCTTCGATTTGGCTTCAATTTTTGCCTTTGCAGACTGTTCCTTCTCCTTCTCACTGAACAGTTAGAGAGCTGCCCTGATGGCTCAATCTATAGACTTTCGCTTTACTTTCCTAACAGCTCATAAATACTCACTAAAGCTAAATTATGATCAAACTGATTTGATTTAAAGAGACTATGTCAGAATTATCCACCCTATTAAACCAGGCATACTGCCTCTTAGGGTTGATCATGCTGATGAAAACAATATTTTTCTTTTGTCTGTATGTTAAACAGCTGCAGAGATGCCTGTATTTTTATTCACATACAAATGAGCACGTTGGAGCACCAGGGGCTAGGCCAGAATCTTTGGAGCACTGCTTTTTATAACACCCCCTGTGCTCTGCAAACTCCCTCCTCCTTTTGAGTGACAGGGCTAGACATCAGCATGCCACGGGCAAAGCAGAGTCCTAGAGCTGTGTCCTAGCATCTATATATCATATAGACTACATACAATAGCCATACTATGTTAAGAATAGAGGTTTTCTTTTATTATTATTTTTTTTAAATACAGGCCAATATAAAAAAGTTTCAGTAATCAAAAACATTATTTTATCGCTACCCCCCCCCCCCAACCCCCACCTCAACCCAAACTGAGAGAGGAGATAAAATATTTTGAAATAGGAGAATAGAGGTTTTCTATACTTAGAAAACTAATACATATTGGTGGTGTCTTTATAATCATATGTTGTGCTTGAGAATAAATCAGTAATATGTATTAGCTTTCTAAGCATAGAAAACCTCTATTCTCAACATGGTAAGGTTATAGTAAGTAGTGTATATGATATGTATATGCTAGGGCACAGCTCTTGGACACAGCTCTGCCCTCAGCATGCTGATGTCTAGCCCTGTCAATCAAGGAGAGGGGAGAGTGCAGTGCACAGGGGGTATTACAAAAGCAGTGCTCCAAGTATTCCGCCCTGACCCCTTGTGCTCCGACATGCTCGTTTGTATATGAATAAAAATTCGGATATCTCTGCCACTGTTCAACATACAGACAAAAGAAAGGCGTCATTTTAATCAGCATGATCAATCCTACTAGGAAGTATGTCTGGTTTAATAGAATTGATCATGCTGATAGAGGCTATTTCAACGAGTGTTTATGAGCTGTCAGGGAACTAGAGATAAGAGCTACAGATTAAGCCATCTTAGCAGCAACTTGACAGATTCCCAGAGAAGGAAAAATCTGCAGAGGCAGTGATGCTGAAAGCTGTAGAAGACAAACCAGACAATTGGAAAAATTATTTTCTGTCCAAGACAATTACAATGCAACAAAAATAATGTTCTCAAAGTTCACCATAGCCTTTAAATGACAATGTTATATTTGCAGCCAACACTTGAGGGAGCTCAGGAGCTTGCTGCATACGAGGTAAACATTGAAATCTATGTCTAGTCAGTATACAGTAAGCTCGTAAGCTCCCTCCTGTGGCGGAAGCAGCCAAACATGATATTATCATTTAAAGGTATTGATAACCTAACCTTAGGATAGGTCATTGATATAAAGGTGGTGGGGGTTCAGCACCCCACACCACTGATCAGCTGTTTGCGAGAAGTGGGCAGAGTTGCTCTCATCAAAGGGGATGTAACCAGCTACATCTACTACAAAAATGACAGAGCTGTCGTTTTGGCGCCTATTTTTCCTTCCTGCAAACAGTTAATTGGTGGATTACAGGGTGCGGGATATCAAACCCCTTCCAATTTTATATTGATGACCTTTCCTGGAGATAAGCCGTTAATATGAAAATCCTGGAGAACTCCTTTAATTCTATAGGAGGAATTTATTATTACGCTTGCGTAAGTTTTCTGGCATAGAAATTGCAAACATTCCACAAAGACCAGTTTTGTACAGAAATGTGTGAGTTTTTTCAGATTTACTATAATATACACCAGAAATCAGCATAAATCGTAGCACAAATCTTCAGCGGCTCACAGCTGGTGCAGATTTTGTCTCATGGCACACTTAAGGGCAGAAGATATGCCAGTAGAATAATCCAGAGCTGCATTCACAGTTCTGCTGGTTGTCACTGGATGTGGAAGTCCGTTTGCTGAGATCCTGGAAAAAGATAGGACAGCGTTACCAGTCTAATAGCCTTTTTATCGAGGTCACTTATATGACGTGCGTATTTTAAAGGTGTGTGATTTTTTTTTTTCTGCAAACAGCACCTTTCATAGGTTGTGTCTTGTCCTCCATTCAAGTAATAATAGTTAGGGGGATGCAGAAAAATATTTGAAAAATGTTCCTGGATTTGCGTCCTACCTTTCTCCTTTGAAGAAATCTGTATGTGTCCCAGGAGCTCAGCCATGACCTCCTCCTCCTCCTCACTGTCCTGTGTCTCGCTGCAAGACAATTCGCTGAAGCAGAAGCCTCCCCCCTCCTGTCTGCAGTGACAAGTAAGTAAGCACTACCCCATTTGTTAAATTGCACCCCTTAGGGTGACCACCTGTCCAAAATGGAGCAGATCAGCAATGGAATCCTTCTATAACACGGGTTGTGTGAGGCTCATGCTGCAGGCTGACAGACTGTGGGAGTAATTGCGGTGTATTCCTTGTTTACCATAGTTCATCTCTAGGTTTAGTGTTCCTTGAAGCCGCACTACCAGAAACAGCCTGTAAGCAAAAGTGGCGCAGCCTCTGACAATAGACCTTATTTTGCAATCTTATTCAGTCCCTTTGATTATGACTCTTGGTAGATGCGCAGCAGTAATAGCTCCAGCTCACAGACAGAAGACGACTCCTTACAAGTGGTTGCTACAGCAGCTTCCAATGCCATCACATTAAACATTTCTTTTCCTTCAAATGACAACTTATTTTAATGCTCTGCCGTCAGTTTTATTATTTACCAGATGGCGCATTTAAAATGTCTTTAACTGTAAATTGTCACAGGATACAGAAATGAAATGTGCGAAATCAATGCCCTCAGGGAACAAGGTGTATGTCGTGGGTTAATGTATGGGCCAAACTGCAGAGTTCTGTCACCTGCTGATACCTGAAAAGGTTTCAGTTCCTGCAGATTTTGTGTGCGGATATAGTGATCTGTGTGCGGGTATAGAGATATGTGTGCGGGTATAGTGATCTGTGTGCGGGTATAGTGATCTGTGTGCGGGTATAGTGATCTGTGTGCGGGTATAGAGATCTGTGTGCGGGTATAGTGATCTGTGTGCGGCTATTGTGATCTGTGTGCGGGTATAGTGATCTGTGTGCGGGTATAGTGATCTCTGTGCGGGTATAGTGATCTGTGTGCGGATATAGTGATCTGTATGCGGGTATAGTGATCTGTGTGCGGCTATATTGATCTGTGTGCGGGTATAGTGATCTGTGTGCGGGTATAGTGATCTGTGTGTGGGTATAGTAATTTATATATCTGCATGCAGTAACCTCCTGAGCTCCCTCTAGTGGTGGCTGTATATATCTGTATGTAGTAATCTCCTGAGCTCCTTCTAGTGGTGGCTGTATATATCTGTATGCAGTAATCTCCTGAGCTCCCTCTAGTGGTGGCTGTATATATCTGTATGTAGTAATCTCCTGAGCTCCCTCTAGTGGTAGCTGTATATATCTGTATGTAGTAATCTCCTGAGCTCCCTCTAGTGGTGGCTGTATATATCTGTATGTAGTAATCTCCTGAGCTCCCTCTAGTGGTGGCTGTATATATCTGTATGCAGTAATCTCCGGAGCTCCCTCTAGTGGTGGCTGTATATATCTGTATGCAGTAAGTTCCTGAGCTCCCTCTAGTGGTGGCTGTATATATCTGTATGTAGTAATCTCCTGAGCTCCCTCTAGTGGTAGCTGTATATATCTGTATGTAGTAATCTCCTGAGCTCCCTCTAGTGGTGGCTGTATATATCTGTATGTAGTAATCTCCTGAGCTCCCTCTAGTGGTAGCTGTATATATCTGTATGTAGTAATCTCCTGAGCTCCCTCTAGTGGTAGCTGTATATATCTGTATGTAGTAATCTCCTGAGCTCCCTCTAGTGGTAGCTGTATATATCTGTATGTAGTAATCTCCTGAGCTCCCTCTAGTGGTAGCTGTATATATCTGTATGTAGTAATCTCCTGAGCTTCCTCTAGTGGTGGCTGTATATATCTGTATGCAGTAACCTCCTGAGCTCCCTCTAGTGGTGGCTGTATATATCTGTATGTAGTAATCTCCTGAATTCCCTCTAGTGGTTGCTGTATATATCTGTATGTAGTAATCTCCTGAGCTCCCTCTAGTGGTGGCTGTATATATCTCTATGTTGTAGCCTCCTGAGCTCCCCCTAGTTGTGGCTGTATATATCTGTATGTAGTAATCTCCTGAGCTCCCTCTAGTGGTGACTGTATATATCTGTATGCAGTAATCTCCTGAGCTCCCCCTAGTGGTGGCTGTATATATCTGTATGCAGTAATCTCCTGAGCTCCCTCTAGTGGTGGCTGTATATATCTGTATGTAGTAATCTCCTGAGCTCCCTCTAGTGGTGGCTGTATATATCTGTATGCAGTAATCTCCGGAGCTCCCTCTAGTGGTGGCTGTATATATCTGTATGCAGTAAGTTCCTGAGCTCCCTCTAGTGGTGGCTGTATATATCTGTATGTAGTAATCTCCTGAGCTCCCTCTAGTGGTGGCTGTATATATCTGTATGTAGTAATCTCCTGAGCTCCCTCTAGTGGTGGCTGTATATATCTGTATGTAGTAATCTCCTGAGCTCCCTCTAGTGGTGGCTGTATATATCTGTATGTAGTAATCTCCTGAGCTCCCTCTAGTGGTGGCTGTATATATCTGTAAAAAAAAAACAGAGCTCTAAATGTTGTACGGATATGTTAGGAAATCATTCAGCCCTGAATTGTATGTCTATAGCCACTGTCTGTATGTTATATAATAAAATTGTACTATGAGCAATTTATCAATAAATCATAGTCCTCTCAACAGAACATATTAATTTTTGTCAACAATTTAGACTTTCTGGAAGGGTCTATGTCCCCCCTCCTCCCCCATGGACAACTTAAAATATGTACATTCATTTGTAAATTGGTCATTAATATTCTACTTGTACATTAAGTTGTAGATGGAAAACTACAACTCCCAGCATACACACTGATAGTTGCTGTTTTGCCAGTGAGGATAATTTAGTTTTTTCCCCCTTTTATAGTATAGGATCCACAAGGTCCTGGATTTATTTGAGTGACTGAACTTATATACTGTAAATGATGTTTCGGTCAGATCGGGGGGATTCAGGCTTGAACCATCTGGTTCTGGAGTCCACCCGATATGATCTGCTCTTGAAGGACCTTCAATCTATGAGAAATATTTACAGCCTGAATCTGGGTCACACGGTAAATGATGATGAATTGGTAATATATCGTCTCCACGTCTTGTAAGGTCACATCTCATGTTTTTATGAACATTTGATGCCGATGATTTAGAAGATAATAACCGATGCTTCATATTTGCTCTTCCTTTTCTTGAATTCTTGACTTTTCGGATTTAATTATCTGGCACAGATTTTATTTTAAGGAAATGACCTAAAGATCTGTGCAAAGACACAAAAAGAGGCTGCTATATAAAGTTTGCTTGACACCAGCCAGTTCCTGGCCGCCCATGGAGGTCCTGCTGCTCCTGTTTTCATGTCTCAAGTATGTTTTTGAGTTTATTGTCTGCTGCCATTAAATCATCTGTGGAGGTGTCATCTCTGTCCAGGTTCTCACCACCAATTTACATTAGGATTAGACCATCACAGCACATGGATATACATTCCACACAACCATACATGTGGGTCCACCCTGCTGCCAGTGATTGGCTGAGTACTCCTCTCCTGCCAGTTCCTGTGTTTTGAGGACCAGGAAGTGGAGACCAATGAAGATCAGTTCTTTTAATTTTTTAACTACTTTACTAACATTTTGCCCAGATGGGCAACCCCTTTAAGGATGGTCCCTGCAACGTAAGAAAGGGTGCTTTATAATAACCATGAAGCTGCTTTGCACAGCGGTCTGACATGTTTGATCCTGGACATTTCCCACAGAGCTGCAAAAAGGGCATATAAAGAGGATGGTCTGGGGGCTGTGAGATGGAAGGTGGGACTGTATGAAATGCTAGCGGCCATTAAAAGGCTCAGGGTAAGATGGCTCCCCATTATGTCATGCAGACCGTACACCTTGACTTCGATGCTGCGGCTTTGGTCGCCACCTGATAACTGCACTGAATTTTTGATTCTGTTGCTACGCAATTATAGGACAACCTGTTCTGCCACAGCTATCCATTCACGGCATCCATCTGAAGGATTGCAATTACAACCCTCCCCTTCAATAGAATACATATGTCAAATGTAAGAGGATAAGGTTGAGCGGCTTGTGAGTATTTCAAGTGACAAAAATGATCCCTTATGCACTCAGCTTCTAAGAATGTCGCTGTATTGCAGCCAGGAATCGGATGGCGAGACAAGGTGATGTCCTAAAGAGGCTGTCATGCAGCAGTAAGCAGACAGCAGCTGCCCTCTGGCCATTGTCTAAGGGATAATTCAAAGCTGAAAGGCCCAATGCAAAATATGGAATGGAAACCGTCCCCAACTCTATGGGGCTCCTCCTATGGGCAGAGAGACCTTTTAGGTCTGTATGTGACCACAACCTCTGTACCTGCTTTAGGTATGTCCCCGGGGGTTGAGGTTGCTATCATAGAAAATAACAATCCCCTATGGCTTGCCTTCTTCAGGTATCCAAAGCATTTAGACATTAGTGAATCAATCATGAATGGACCATATAATTATTTGGATGGTTGCAAACAAGATGGAATGGAAACAGAGATGTACATGAACAACTTGTGCATGGTCCCAAAAATCTGC
Source organism: Bufo bufo (assembly GCF_905171765.1). Lineage (NCBI taxonomy): Eukaryota > Metazoa > Chordata > Amphibia > Anura > Bufonidae > Bufo > Bufo bufo. The sequence continues at coordinate 6,658,504 of NC_053399.1, read as the reverse complement.
ACTATAAAATTCCCCACAAGGCTTTGACTTTGTAGGGGTTTAGGAAGTGACTTCACTAGAACCCAAACAATGGGGCTCAGAAAAATATTGACCTTGGACCACAGTCTTCTTTAGAGCTTATAGTGACACCTTTTAGTAGATGTTGGCACATTTCCATAGGTGGGTCAGCCCATCCGGTCTAGTTTTCAACGGTAGAAGACCAGATTTAATGAGGTGTCCCTCACAGCTCTCTGGTTTTCCATGTGTTTCCTACTTGTATTAGCCAAAGAGGCTTGGAGAACCTGGCTCAGGTGCATTACCTCTGGTGATAGGGTAAGGTACCCATGACTATTTTCCTATGGAGGTCCAGGTTATCTTCAGCCCTACCCTTAGCTGGCCAGACCAGCTTATCATGAACACCTTTCAGATAGATTGGGGTCTAAACCGGAGAAAACACCTGGAGGATGTACATAGTGAAGATGTTTGCTGTTGGAATGTGCCCATACTTGCTTTGTTTTACCTGTGTCTCCTTTCCTTGAGTGTATATTTCCCATTGAGCCGGTTTGGTGGAAGTAGATGCTGTGTAGAATTAGAGGTTTCAACCCTTGTGATGTGAGACTGCAGAAACATATGGGATACGCCATTCAGAATCAATTGATTTTACCGCTCAGAGGTTCACAACGTCGTCCTCTTAGGGTCACATAATTCTTACAACGAGTAAATATTTTTGCTTTGTGTCGTGATTTAAGCACAAAGTGTGAATTATGGGACGGGCTGAATACCGCGCAGGAGATCAATAGAACAACGATCCGCTGGGATGATTTGCAGATCAGTCACATAGCTTGTATTTGTGTGAATTGATCCGTAGATCTCAGTCATTTAGTCGGGTCACAATGACTGAGCCCAATAGTGATGAGACGGGATTTTGTCATCATTTTTGTCTGTCTGCAGCATTATTTTTGTACTGTGTTAGTAGATTATCTATCGGTCTTACATGAATACAATGTAATAGATAAAAGTATGACCCAGGGAGCAGATCATCTCACAGGTAATGGAGAAATCAGTGCTGAGGTGGTGGATACATAAAACTCATTCTAAAATAAAAAAAACATCTAATCAACTAGTTACCATCAGAGTAAAGGAGTTATATCTTCACAAATAAAAATATTCCTAAGTAGACATGCCATTTACCCCCATCCAGACCAGATGCAATTTCCATTTCTTAATATAGTTTTCAAATATGTTGTCTTTTTCAATGATAAATACTGGATTTATTTAGGTCATTAAATTTTATTTTCGTTTTTGTTTTTTTGGGGGGGGAGTTTGCCCCCTGTAGGCTGTACAAGTCCTTTGGATGGCATTTTAGCATTAATTTATTTTTTTTATTTTTTTCTGTAACTAGGTCTGACTCTGCTACATGGGAAATAGCCCCTGAGCCTCACTGCAGAGCTAATCTGGATCTGCTAAGACCAGCAGCTCCTGCTGTTACCCAACCCATGGTGATCACATGATCTCTAGGATAGGAGCTGCCACTTCCCTGATTGTATACACAGTGGCCAATGAGAAGGCAGGCATGGTTAAAAATGCCTCTGACTTAATATGAAACCGAAAAAATTGAAGACTAGCTGAGTATGATCCTCATGCAAATCTGCGGCGCACCCACAGTCTATCAGCGGCAGCAATGTGAGACACAGAAACCCAGTTTTTTTATAACGAGGAGGAATTTCGGCAGTGCTGTCCATCAGTTGTGCTCCCTGACTGTGCCGCGATGGCAGTCTCTGTTGGGTAAGCTGCAGACTGTCTTGTAAAGAGATGTATGTTTCTGGGTCCCAAACGAAATCAGTACAGGGCTCCAACAATTGTCTTACATTAAGGGGTTGCTGAGTGCATTTATATTATATCCCCAGGATAGGGCAGTATCTGATCTATGGGGGTCGACTCCCAGCACCCCCACTGATCAACTGTTGGAAGAGACTGAAACGCTTGGTAGGAACTCCTCACCGCTTAACAAGCCCCGCTCCGTCCACTTGAATGAACAGAGTTGTGCCTAGGCAATGAGGCTGATAAGCATGATGTCACTAACTAGGATGAGGCTGGGCGCAGGGCATGAAGTGCTGGGAGTCAGACCCTCAACGATCAGATACTAATGACCTATCCTGAGGATTAGGTAATCAGTAGTAAACACTTGGACAACCCCTTTAATGTACTGGTGTTAGAGGAGCTATTGGGCTACATCCGGCCCCCCCTCTAGTGCTAACCCTCAATTAAGGACTTCGGTTGGTCATAGCTTTCTAAGGCGACCAGATGCCAGCCTCAATCCTGACCTAAGTGGCTTGCTTCCAGAAGGTGACTTAAACTCCTCAGAGCAGGTAAGGGCTCTACTCCCTGGTCCCTCCTGACACAGGAAACGTAAAGCTTAGCCAATGACTGATTGCAGTGATTCCCCGCCTTAGCCAGTGATTGGCCGTATGGTCACACTTCCTGAAGCAGGAAGGAGAGACTAGTGGGGATCGGGAAGCATCCAAAACGAGCAGTGAAAGGGAAGGAGCAATTATTATTCTTATTCTTTTTAAGTATCAGTGTTTTTGACAAAGCAATTTTCAAAAAGTTTACGTAACCTGAAATATCGGTATTTGGTAATAATTTTTTTTCAATTATTATTGTTATTATTAAATTAAATATTTGCTTATAAAACATTCTCTATATTACTCAAAAACCAACAAAGTACAACCTAAAAGATGATACAGATTAGCCCAGGGTGATGACTTTGTATTAACAATCTGATGATTCTCTTTGGTTTGACTTTAATTTCCATTGTATTTTCTGCAAAATTGTCCATGTTTTATGAACAGCTTGTCATTTTTAAATGAAAAGCATCTGAGCGTAACCTAATAGTCTGTAATCCGATGTTCCATGGCGGCTAATCACAAAGCCATGAGTGTGCATCACTGCAAATAAGATGGAAGGCAGCGATACAAACATTTGTCAATATACATGTGGTCAGAGGCTCGGCTTGAGTGATTCTCTTAATTTATAACAAGAAATTGGTGGCCAAAGGCCAGAATTAAAATGTATTTGGCTGTCAGGTCTCCTCCGTAGCTAATCATATGGCAGTATTGAGTAAGGCTATCTTTCTCGGGAAAACGCCAGACTAGATGGGGCCATTGACAGATATATAAATTGCACTGACCATGAAGATTGCCTATGAAATCAGGCCTGTCATTTTAAATAAAATCCACAAACTCCTGATGTGTAACCTATGGCCGAGCGAGCAATATATCACTCTGTGCATCACATGCAGCCCACCTGACAAGACAGATAATACTCGACTTAATGGCTCTTCTGGATCCACGTCGTTGTAGTTACCATTTTATTATCCTGGTCCCTGCTTAATATTGTCAACATATATCAATGTAATTGGGTTTTAAGTAAATCTAAAAATTGTTTCTAAAATAGAAAATGTGCAAAACAATCCAAATTTAATTGAAAAAAGGAATTTGCAAGTAGAAATTGAAAAATTAAAATGTTGTCAAATGTAAAAATAAAACTAAATATCACTTATAGATTTCAACCTCGATGTTTCATTATGTGTTTGTAGAATGTGCACAAAAATGTAAAGAAACTCAATGCTGGGGTTGAACTTTTTCAAATCTTTATTTTGATTAATATGGAATTTATTTATTTTTTTCCCTTTTTTAATTAAATTTTAGCTTGCAAATCTTTTAGCCACATTAATATATAATATAAATTTATCTAAGAAATACCGTACATCAGGAATGATAAGTGCAGCTGCTGTGTGGTGTGACACTTTACTTGGAGGTTTGTGAATAAAAAGTGGGTTAATTTTTCTTTAATTTTTTTAATTTTTATCATTTTAATTTAACTAATATTAGCAGAACACTCCTCTAGCCAGCCCAGACCAGAACATTGGTGACCACATCCTTGACCTATAGAAATCATACTGGTATCTGAACCCTAAGCACTTACTATTGTCAAGATTTTCTAAGAACTTCTTTGCAAATTCCATCATAGCTATTGTATTCATAGGACTGATAGAATGCAGGATAAAAGAGAATCACTATTGTGAAACCAACCTCAACTTACCAACTGTGTCAAGGATGTTGGGCGAAGAAGCTACAGTCTAGTAGTCAGCTTGTTATATAAGAAAATAAAGTTGTAAAGATCTGTAAAAAAAAATGATGTCACTAGCATACTCTATGGCAGGGATGCTCAACCTGTGGACCTCCAGCTGTTGTAAAACTACAACTCTCACCATGCCCTACTGTAGGCTGTCCGGGCATGCTGGGAGTTGTAGTTTTGCAACAGCAGGAGGGCCGCAGGTTGGGCATCCTTGCTCTAAGGGATGGAGGGTTTGACCACTGCAACCCTGACCTATCGGTAGAGTGGAGGACACCCATCTCCTGTCCCTTGATGAGCAGGAGTTGCATGTAGAAGTTATTGAGTATGTCTCCAATCCTATGAGTAATTGGTGGGGAAAAAAACTTCACGTTAATTTTGACTCTTGTTGATGACATAACAGTGTCTCCCTGGAAAGTCCTGTCTAGACTTGGAGTCTTTAAGGTGCCAATGTTATGGAAACATCTTTATGATTTTTTCTCCACCCATCTTGTTTCCATCTTTGTCCATTTCCCGAAGACTCTCCCTTTCATGACTATCTGTCCCAGGTTTTTCCATTTTGCCAACAGAAGCCAAAATTGTGGTAATTTTAATTTAACTCGAAGGCTAGGCTTGAGTTAGCAAAGTGTCTTCTTGCCTGTACTTGTTGTTCTCAATATTTGTCATCAACATCTTCAGGAAAGGCCTCAGTGACCATCGTGTTCCTTTGCTCCTTACAGAAAGACAATATACAGTCCATTCCATGACATAATAAAACTCAGAGAGAGGAGAATAATTTTCATCCAAGCTCTATGGCTCATCTCCTACAGGGACAAATAATTGGCCATGTTGAAATTCAGTAAGACCTTTCTTTCTCCCATCAGGTTGATAAATCCCCATACACATTAGATAATGAGTCAAAATCAATGGGTTTGGTCTTCATCTTTCTAATGTGTATTTTCCGCTTAAAGGGGTTGTCCCACAAAGAATATATTACAGATTTCAAACCAGCTCCCGGATCTGAATACTTTTGTAATTGCATGTAATTAAAATTTTTAGCCTAGTCACTGAGCTATTCAATAAAATGTATCTGTAAAGCGCCACCTGCTGTTTTTTTTTTCTTATTTCTTTGTCCTGTTCACTGAGATGGTCGCACATGCTCAGTCTCATCATTCAACAACCTCCTGAGCTGTGATAGGGAGAGCCTGGGCACGCCCCCTTAGCAGCAGTAAGGACACGCCCCTTGAGCTGTCAGCTTGATTTAAATCTAGTGGAGCAATGAATGGGGAGATCTCAGGTTCCATGTGAGGTGCAGGGCTGGTTCTAGCTTTGTGAGACAAAGATTGTCATGTACTATAAGACACAGTCACCATCTTCTTATAACCGAGGGGCAGAAGCCCTCAGTTGCTCGGCCTGATATCTGAACAGCTGAGCTCTCCTCGAGGAGGCAGAGTACAGACCTTTAGACTTTTCTATCAGCCTGTACACCACTCACTCCATTATCTGAAGAGAAGTGATCAGACGTGAGGGTTAGTGAATGGTCGGAGTTGTCAGCACCTGATCCCCACCTATCAAAAGTTATGAATGCCATGATGACAAGTCAACAGTTTTTGGAAATAATAGGCTCCCTCTAAGGTCTCATGAATGACAGATCTGTGATAATGGGAAGCCATAATAAGGTTCCATGGGAAGGCACCCTATTACCGTTACATGGTCCTCTGTATGGCACAGTATAACAGGTTTATTCTCCATTAGAAACAATGTATCTAGGAGAGAATAAGTCCATCACAGGGCATCAGATGGAGCGTGTGTTTTTGCAATCAGGTGTGGACCCACTGTGCCACTGACTGGCTATACTCTGGAGGGGCGTGACTAAGCAACGACCTGGTCTTCACTAGAGCCTCTGATGGTGAGGATAGGCTTGGGCCGTTAGGATAGTTGCCAGGTGCCACTCCAGAGCAGTCCCCAAGTCAGTGTACCCGGGGTGAGCATCGAGGGTAAGTACGTGGTCAGGAAGTCCGTGGTCAGGGCAGGCAAAGGTCAAGCAAGGTCTGTAAATGAAGTCTGAGGTCAGAGGCAGGTGGCAAACAGGCACAATCCAATAATTCCAAAAGCAGGGTCCGGTACACAGCAAAGCAGAACTTGAAAAATAACTTCACACATGGAACTAGACAAGCTAGTGACCATGAGTTGCTCAGGCATCTTCCTGTGGTAGGAAGCGCCTTTAAATACTTCCTGCAATCCAGCCATAGGCTGGTGAGACAGAGGGCGTGTACGTGCTGCCTCACAAGGGAGGAGAGACACGCCCGTGCACGCCCTAACAGCAGTGCAGGTCTCCAGCAGAAGGTAAACTCTGGCATGGAGCACAGATGCCACAGTAAAGCTACCTGCTGCCCGTGCTTGTCAGCAGGAGGAAAAGAGGGAGACCGGCAGCCGTGCCCGCGGGTAGGGGCAGCAGCGCCGGCACGGACCGCTGGGCTAACAGCGTGACATGTACCAAAAACAAAAGGCTCAACTCCACAATATAACTACCATGTATTGCCAAGTACACACATGCCTTTGGTATAAAAACCAATATAAACGCCTACAAAGAACTACAAAATTCATAGGAAAAATCACAATAAAGAAAGTGCAGGGAAAAGGCGACATCAACCAGAGGGGGGCACAATGGCGCCAATTCATGCTACTCCAACCAGAGGGGGGCACAATGGCGCCAATTCATGCTACTCCAACCAGAGGGGGGCACAATGGCGCCAATTCATGCTACTCCAACCAAAGGGGGGCACAATGGCGCCAATTCATGCTACTCCAACCAGAGGGGGGCACAATGGCGCCAATTCATGCTACTCCAACATTTAATGAAAAATAAAGTGCAAGTGCAAATACAAACAATGCTACAAATTACAAAGTCTGAATCAATTACCCATAATGTGCCTCCTCCGAGATGGCGCCAACCCCAACGCGCGTTTCGGGAAACTTTCGTCAGCGTGACATGACCTGGGGCATAGGGAGGTAATATACTTGTGTGCATGAGGCCTTAGAGATGGCGTATACTGTAAATGTATATGGTTACACTGAAGACAAGATTTCTGGCTGTTCTATAGACAGGGCGTATTTATAGAATGTTATCTTCAAACGTCTCCGGAGAATTTGCTTCCTCGGAGCCGATCTTCCTGTCATACGCAGGGCACTGAAATATCCTCTTTTCACTGACTGCATGGGGTTTTCACACATAGCGCGGTATACTAAATGTACCGCTGCTGAAATAAATGCTGTGTTTTGCCTGATAGACCGGGTAACAGCAGCTTTAATAAAGCAATGACATAAAATGGCGTGTGAGGACACAATATGCAACTTAATAGCTAAACATCCACTCCGTCGAAAATCTATGCGATGTGAGGAGGGAAAGCAGATCCAAGGCCTAGTCGCAGTCCACCATGGCTGTGCAGCAGCTCACTGGCATTGACTAGAAGACTGGAAGATGCCATAGATGCTTCTTTTCTTCATGTCATTGGATACAGGTCCACCTTGTGAAATGTCTGGGCCCCAGACAGTAAAAAGGGGCCAATGTCCACATCTCCCCAGGGGTGCACCACCAATGAGGCCAGGTGAGGCGATCACCTCAGGCAGCACCAAGTAGGGGCAAGAGGGGGGCAGCCGAAGGGCCATGGGCAATGAATGCTTTTATTGTGTCAAAGGGATTAGGTTAAGAAATTGGCTTTGGGGGGGGGGGGGGGGGGGTGCCATGTCCGTTTTTGCCTGAGGCTAGGTGCACCCCTGCATCTCCAATCCTCCATTAAGTACTGTTAGTGGGTGAAGGGAATCACAAGATTCATATAGATCTGATAATAATTTGTAAATCTGATTATAATTCGTAAAGATCTGATAATTTGTGGGAAAATATGATCTTTAAAGGGGTATGACATCATAGAAAGGGATGACATCATTAGAAAATGTCATTATTTTCTGGTTGGGGTCTAACTACCAGGGCCCCCACTGGTCCTGAGAATTTAGGAGCCAAGGTGCTTCATTCATAGGATGAAGGGGGTCTGATCGGCAGGACCCCCACCAATCAGAAAGTGAGGGCACTTCCTAGCCACATGATGACATCACTATCTGTGCTGGGAAGACCTCTGAATGCGCCACCGAGAATTTCTTTTAACTAACTTAAACCAGAGAGCGATAAATATTCCTTTTCTTTCTAACCTGTTTTTATTTTCATGTTGTAGATTTTATTTTATTCTATTTTCTGTCGATTATTATGAGGACGACCATTGTACCTGAGCGATGCTTTACAGGAGCCACATGGACCATAGACACCATAGACCTGAAGAGTGTTGTGGGCATGCTCTGATCTGTCATTGTGTCATTGCGCAGGGAAGGGGAGGAGGTGAGCTGTGACACCACCTATTGTTATTCCTACTGTACCCGCTTATTACATTCACGTGCAGATTGGGGGATTGCAATACATGAGTTAATGTGTTTATTACACGAGTTTCAATGTTTCTATTGGACGGTTGGAATAAGTTACAATTGAATGTAAAGCTTTGCCCCAATGATCCAAAGATAAACCCGTCTTCTGTCCGTTCATAAGCCGCAATTGTGTTATTTAACTCTTGAGTGTGTGGCAATTTGAGCGACGTATATAACAGATGAAGCTGGGCCACGATATATCATGATATTTATCCCAGGGAGCGCAGGAGTAGGGGACATTAATGAAGGTTGTGTGCGGCACATAGGAGGGAGCATTGTCAGTCCCCCTCAATCCAGAAAGCTGAGGGGTGGAAACAAGGGGCAGGACAAGGATAGGACCACAATACTGAGTCTCCATCAAGATCATTAACAGCTGATGAGTGGAATTTCCAAACATGACAATGTTTTATATTGCTTTAGACAGATAAATAAATAAATAAATAAATAAATAAAGGGATAGATCTGTAGATAGATAATGTATGATAGATAGATAATAGATAGATAGATAGATAGAGAAATATCAGATAGATAGATAATAGATAGATAGATAATAGATACATAATAGATAGATAGATAATAGATAGATACATAATAGATAGATAATAGATAATAGATAGATAGATAATAGATAGATAGATAGATAATAGATAGATAGATAATAGATAGATAGATAATAGATAGATAATAGATAGATAATAGATATGAGATAGATAATAGATATGAGATAGATAATAGATAGATAGATAGATAGATAGATAGATAGATAGATAGATAGAGAAATATCAGATAGACACCCTCTCTCTCTCTCTCGGGAGTATTTTAGCTGTCAAGTTAATGAGTGAAAATAGGAGTAAAAATATGTGCAAATTAAAGAGTTTATATAAAAAGCTTCTCATAAAGATGTCGGAATCAGGGAGTGCGGCAATAACCGGTTAAGCACTTGCATAGATCACACTTTATGGAACAATTAAGGAGAAGCCCCTTCCGTGTGGAGCTGACACGATGGTTAATGGTCGCGGTCACTCATTAGACATCCAGTTTGTTACTGCAGTAAAAATAGCTAATTGTTGAGACCCAATAATGACAATTATTTGTAGTCTAATCAGCGACCAACGAAGGAGGGAGAAGTGGGCGGCTGGGGTCATCAGTGGCCATGGACTATAAAAGTGTTGGCGTACGTAAGATAAATAGATAGACAGAGGGACAGACACGTAGATAATATATAGATATGAGATAGATGATAGATAGAAAATATGGAAATAGAAGGCGAGGAGGATGGGGGAGTAGGGGGATGAAGCTGCAGGTAAGGCTACTTTCACACTCACGTTTTGGGCGGATCCGTCATGGATCTGCAAAAACATAGCCCTGAACGGATCTCACAAACGTGTGAAAGTAGCCTAAGGCTGCAGGCTGTGAGAGGGGAGAGAGGGCAGCACAGTGACATCACCAGATTGATGACATCACCCCCCAGGTAGAGCCTGACTATTCAGCAGCCTACAGAAGAAGTCATTGGATGCTGTATGATCAGTCAGTCATTTCTCTAAATCTTTCAGTGCACCCTAATAATTCTGGACACTGAGCGGATGAAATCCTCGGTTCTCTGGGGTCCGCTGACTCCTCGGTGCACAGGGTACAGTGGAGGACACAACGACTCTTCTTCTGAAAGCCCCATTTCATTTCCTTTCGGAATTTGCCGCTTGTCCTTAGAAATTCCTGGATGGCGCTGTCTGGAGCCGAGCACACGGCTAATTGATTCTCAGCAGCAGCAAATGAGCAGCTAATCTGATCACCAGGAAAACAGCTGTTAGCAGCCTAGATATGGCTGTCATAGGGGGGGGGGGGGCGGCAATTATCACATATATTACAGGAACACCGCTTGGAAAGGGATTTCCTTGGGGCAACAAAGCGGAATGTAAAGAGGAGCTCAGGTGACCCCAGATCTCATCAGCAACGGTGTCGGACAATAAACTGCTGTTTACGTGACTGCGACTCCCATCATCCTTAGGGCAACTCTCTTCCTCAGAAAGTAATCACTTTCCAAGTATATATTAATCTGCAGCCTAACAGACATATTGAGTAATATTAATAATAGAGGAACATGTGAAATACAAAGTTACAGGAAACTTGTACTTTTGTTGTGGAAAATATAAATGTAAAGTTTGCTACAATTGTATATTTAATATATTATCAATGTCACATTAAAGAGGACTCCACCTGTGGACAGATAGCTCGATAGATAGATAGATAATAGATAGATAGATATGAGATAGATAGATAGATAGTAGATAGAAAAATAGATAGATAATGGAAAGATAGATATGAGATAGATAGAAAGATAGATAATAGATAATAGATAGATAATAGATAGATAGATAGATAGATAGATAGATAGATAATAGATATGAGATAGATAGATAGATGATAGATAGATAGATAATAGATAGATAGATAATAGATAGATAGATAATAGATAGATAGATAGATAGATAGATAATAGATAGATAGATAGATAATAGATAGATAATAGATAGATAATAGATAGATAGATAATAGATAGATAATAGATAGATAGATAATAGATAATAGATAGATAGATAATAGATAGATAGATAATAGATAGATAGATAATAGATAGATAATAGATAGATAGATAATAGATAGATAGATAGATAGATAGATAATAGATGATAGATAGATAGATAGATAGATAGATAGATAGATAATAAATAGATAATAGATAGATAATAGATAGATAATAGATAGATAATAGATAATAGATAGATAGATATGAGATATAGATAGATAATAGATAGATGATAGATAATAGAGAGATAGATAGATAGATAATAGATAGATGATAGATAGATAATAGATAGATAGATAATAGATAGATAATAGATAGATAGATAATAGATAGATAATAGATAGAAAGATATGAGATAGATAAATAGATAAATAATAAAGAATACCGCGGCGCTTCCAGTAAAGTGACATGTGCTTTATTCACCAATAAGGCGCGACGTTTCGGTTCACTCCATGGAACCTTTTTCAAGCAGTGATAACAATGGCGCCAGTACAAGTATATAAAGGAGGGCAATAACCAATTAATCCATTCATCCAATTAGTGCAAAACAATAAATAAAATGCCAAAATATATATAAAAAACATGATTTCCCCATATCCTATGACATATACATGATCTAATATTGTAAAAGTGCAAACACAATAAAGTATAAATATCATTCACATGTGTAAATATATTCCATATACGATAATTCCATCATTGTTCATAATGACATCATTAGTATCCATCGTGGAAGTGACAGGAAGTGCGGAGTTAAAAACATAATTACATCAATGAATAAGATGGGATCAACCAACCATCACGGAGGAGCAATCTGGATTCACGGCGTCTCAATGCGAAAAATGCGCATGTCCATGACGCACACCGGAACTGCTGCGACTCACTATCAGCTGATCACGGCACATCCGGTATGTGCCTGGAACGCAGGGACATGTCGCAAAAACCAGAGTTAAGGAAGGGAGGCGGGCCGCCAGGGATCACGCGGCCACATCATGGTCACCTGACCGCAGCATTCCCGTCCCCCACCCCAAAACCGCCAGTCCACGTCACATACTCCGCGCTCCAGGAAGAGCTACAAGTCACGTGAGAGAAAACCACATGACTACATAGGTCAAAGGGCATGGGCAAACTGTGAAATATCTATCACCTCCAATGCTGCAAATAACTAAGTAAATAGCGTATCGCCTGTGTCCCACCGTCAAATCTATCAAGTAAAAATAATTCCTATAAAGTATACAGTACAGACCAAAAGTTTGGACACACCTTCTCATTCAAAGAGTTTTCTTTATTTTCATGACTATGAAGGCATCAAAACTATGAATTAACACATGTGGAATTATATACATAACAAACAAGTGTGAAACAACTGAAAATATGTCATATTCTAGGTTCTTCAAAGTAGCCACCTTTTGCTTTGATTACTGCTTTGCACACTCTTGGCATTCTCTTGATGAGCTCCAAGAGGTCGTCCCCTGAAATGGTTTTCACTTCACAGGTGTGCCCTGTCAGGTTTAATAAGTGGGATTTCTTGCCTTATAAATGGGGTTGGGACCATCAGTGGCGTTGAGGAGAAGTCAGGTGGATACACAGCTGATAGTCCTACTGAATAGACTGTTAGAATTTGTATTAAGGCAAGAAAAAAGCAGCTAAGTAAAGAAAAACGAGTGGCCATCATTACTTTAAGAAATGAAGGTCAGTCAGTCAGCCGAAAAATTGGGAAAACTTTGAAAGTAAGGGCTATTTGACCATGAAGGAGAGTGATGGGGTGCTGCGCCAGATGACCTGGCCTCCACAGTCACCGGACCTGAACCCAATCGAGGTGGTTTGGGGTGAGCTGGACCGCAGAGTGAAGGCAAAAGGGCCAACAAGTGCTAAGCATCTCTGGGAACTCCTTCAAGACTGTTGGAAGACCATTTCAGGGGACTACCTCTTGAAGCTCATCAAGAGAATGCCAAGAGTGTGCAAAGCAGTAATCAAAGCAAAAGGTGGCTACTTTGAAGAACCTAGAATATGACATATTTTCAGTTGTTTCACACTTGTTTGTTATGTATATAATTCCACATGTGTTAATTCATAGTTTTGATGCCTTCATAGTCATGAAAATAAAGAAAACTCTTTGAATGAGAAGGTGTGTCCAGACTTTTGGTCTGTACTGTATATAAAGGAGAGGAAGGCAGAGCCAAACATTATAATGTACAATAGGATTGTCATCACAGAGAAACGTCAGGATCAAAGGGATACACATGCAAAGCAACCTGCGAGGCGGACGCTGTGCGTATCGGTCGTCCTCATTAACAAAGTGATACAAACTGAAGAATAAAAAATATAAAATCAGTGAATTAGACCCAACCAGACTGATACACGTCCTGTGTGAAATACACCAGTCCGATCAGTATTATTACAAGAGATACCAATACACTCGTATAACTCACCATTTGAAATAATAAAATAAAATAAACAATAAACAATGATGGGGCTCAAGGCTCAAACTCCACTGGGTAAAAAATACAATATTTTATATTTAAAGTACAGTATAATCAATGGGAGAAAACATACAACACGATATATGGAGCTTGAAATCTACAGCCTTGGGGAGCTTGTAAAACACAAAAGATCTTGTAAGAGGAATAAACGCATCCGCGCTGGTTGAGCCCCTCGAATTCACCAATACACTGCAAGTAAAACAAGAAAAAGAAAAATCAGTCTCAAAATAGCACCAAAAGACAAGATAAAAGACCTCATATCCTCATACTAAAGTGATGCGGACTACAGTAGGTTAAACCAAAATCCAAAATCGTGCTGCGGTCAGGTGACCATTATGTGGCCGCGTGATCCCTTCCTTGACTCTGGTTTGTGAGTCATGTCCCTGCGTTCCAGGCACATACCGGAAATACTGTGATAGTGAGTAGTGATGGACGAACATCTGCCGGGACTGTTCGCGAACGCGATCGCGCAAACGCGATCAAATGTTCGCGAGCCTTAAGATCGTGGCGGGTCCCATTCATTTTAATGGCAGGCGAACCTGAAAAACCTTCAGCTCATATTTGCAGCCAAGAAATACTTACTAGAAGTGCACAAATAGTCCCACAACATGGACAGTGACACCAGATGGATTATTCGAATTTGCGATCTCCATTCATTAATTTTTTCAATGCGAAATATCGGCGATATATTTTTCAGGTACACGCATGCGCAAATGCACTATACAGTACCCAAATGCACTTTAAAGAAAGTATATTGGTATATAACACCCCGCTTCAATCAGTTTTTTTGGGGGGCGACTGGTATATCACACCAGTAGAAATTATTTGTTCCAATAACGCTTGTCCCTCTATATACCTGCGGTATCGCAGCAGAACCGCACACACCTGCCGGACAATACGAATGCACTATAATATACCGTCTAACATAGAAAGTCTATTATAACATTGTACACGGAAGGCAATTCATTAGAATATACATGGAGATAAAACGTAACCTTTAATAATTTTACTATGAGGGTCCATTCACACGTCCGTAAGTGTTTTGCGGATCTGCATAACACGGACACCGGCAATGTGCATTCCCGCAATTTGTGGAATGCACAAATCTATCCTCTGTCTAGATCATCCGCATCTGATTGGCGGGGGTCCGACACCCAGGACCCCCGCCTTCTCACTGTTTACCACCGGCCCAGTGACGTCACGACTAGTATCAACTAGCGTGGGCGGGGCTAAGCTACATTCAAGTGAACAGAGCTTAGCCGCGCCCACGCTAGTTGATACTAGTCGTGACGTCACTGGGCCAGCGGTAAACAGCGAGAAGGCGGCGGCGCTGCTGAAGCGCCGCTGCCTTCTCAAACAGCTGATCGGCAGGGGTCCCGGGTGTCGGACCCCCGCCGATCAGATGCTGATGATCTATCCAGAGGATAGATCATCAGTTAAAACAAAGTGCAGAACCCCTTTAAGCAAAAAGCATAGATGTGGTCGGCAATAACAAGTGCTCGGCGGCACTAAATCAGAAGCCATATGTCCTACCACAATCCGGGGGGCTCCAGTGCACATCCATGAATCCCGGAGGGAGAGCAAAAACCCTCCATCCCTGGGCTAGATGATGATGTGGTATTGAAGGACAGGGTGGGCAAAGAACTGTCCCTGATATTGCCCTACAGGGGGGGCTATTCTGGCCCTGATAGCCTAACCACAGACCACCCGCCCTGATAAGAGCGACCCCGTCCGGAACCTTACCCTATATAAAAATGGCCCTAGTAAGCCCCTAGCCCCTAGGCCCCTGACTTCCAGGTGATCACTATATAGATCTATGTGTTTTGGACTCATTATAAAAGTATATTATAAGTATATCGCACCCCTCTGTGTATCACACCTATCGATAGCACACCTATACCAGTGCTTTTGTGGCCCTATTAGCCAGCGTTTGGTGTCCCTAACAGCCTGTCCCTGCTCCACACAGCGACCTCTCCCTACACTGGCAAAAGACTGAATGTAAAATTGCGGCCAGATTGGGCTTATTTATAAGGTAGGGCGTGTCCGTGTGCTGAAACGTCTCCATTGGCTGTCCTGTACCACCTGATGGATGGGTCATGGGTCAAAGTTCTTCATAATGTAAAAGAATATGACGGGAGCGAATGTCTCCATATGTTCGCATGTTCGGCGTATCGCGAACACGCAAAGTTCGCTGCGAAACGACCGCCGGGGCGAACCGCAAGGCCATCTCTAATAGTGAGTCGCAGCAGTTCCGGTGTGCGTCATGGACATGCGCATTTTCACATTGAGACGCCGGGAATCCAGATTGCTCCTCCGTGATGGTTGGTTGATCCCATCTTATTCATTGATGTAATTTATGTTTTTACTCCGCACTTCTGTCACTTCCACGATGGATACTAATGAGTCATTATGGACAATGATGGAATTATCGTATATGGAATATATTTACACATGTGAATGATATTTATACTTTATTGTGTTTGCACTTTTACAATATTAGATCATGTATATGTCATATGATATGGGAAATCATGTTTTTTATATAGTTTTATTATTGTTTTGCACTAATTGGATGAATGGATTAATTGGTTATTGCCCTCCTTTATATACTTGTACTGGCGCCATTGTTATCACTGCTTGAAAAAGGTTCCATGGAGTGAACCGAAACGTCGCGCCTTATTGGTGAATAAAGCACATGTCACTTTATTGGAAGCGCCGCGGTATTCTTTATTTTTTACTTGCTGTACGGGTGGTAGGACCTCCGCCTTAACCGCTGGCACTCCGTCTTTACTTTGGTTTGGTGGTGCTGCCCAGGAGCTTTTATTTATTATCTTGCAGATAGATAGATAGATAGATAGATAGATAATAGATAGATAATAGATAGATATTAGATAGATAGAAGATGATAGATAATAGATAGATAGAACACAGTAAAGGTTCATTATTAGGGGGATGCGGCTGCAGGAGCTCCTAGCTGTGAGAGGAGAGGAGGCTGCAGGTTTCAGATCTGATTTTGTATTTTGGGCGGGAGCGGTGCAGCCCCTTCTCAGTTCTCAGTCTCTGTGAAGGTTCATCCGGGTCTTGGTTTATCAGTAGTAATAAGTCATGACAACTGGACTTGTTGTCTTTTCTCTTGAGGACGCTTCTCCGGTCATCTGAGCGGCTTTCTAAAATAGAATCTCATCAGTCAATGAATACGAAACATCTTCTAGAGAAAATACAAGGTCAAGTTCCACGGACTTATTACCACTGATACGTGTTAGGGTGGGTTCACATCAGCGTTAGGGATTTCGTTATGGCTTTCTTTTATAACATGGTTATAACGGAAAATAATGGAATCCATAAGACGGAAGTCAAAACGGAAGCCTTTAAGCGGCATTCAGTTTTGATCCGTCATAATAGAAGTTTATGGGAATCATAACAGATCCGTCCCGTTTCCGTTATGCAGAACGGGAAAAAAAAGTCCTGTCGACAGGACTTTGTTCTCCATCTTGCATAATGGGAACTAGATGGATCTGATATGATTCCCATAGACTTCTATTAGGACGGATCAAAATGGGATACCTCTTAAAGGCTTCCGTTTTGACTTTCGTCGTATGGATTCTGTTATCCATAACGGAATCCAGAACGCTGATGTGAACCCACCCTTATCAGTATTTTCTATAGACCGGCAGCAAAGCTTCTCATTTCTCTTAGGTCATGGAATCTCCCAGAGACTCGGCTCTGCTCCATCTGTAGACATGACACATGTTATAGTCCTGGAGTCTCGCACAATCCTGACTCTTCTGCTGCAGTCTGTCCTCTGCTGAGGTCTGAGTCTGCACCTAATGATCTGGAATTCCTTTTACTCTGGTGACAAAAAAGTCCCATGAACCAAATCAGTGGCAGTTCTACCACATGGGTCCACAGGTCATTTCTGGTGGGAGAATTCACAGGGTCCTTCTCTTCAAGGGCTCCAGACCACTTTACCATCAGTGGACCCAACCATATGTAAATACCTTGAAACCTCTATGGAATGACCACCCAAAATTGCAGTGATAATTTATCCTCTAGATAGATGGTCTTCTCCAAGAAGAGGTACTGTAGGTGTACATCCTGGTTTAGGTCAGGAATCTCCAACAGGTGGTGGCTTCACTCCATATTTACCTCTGAAGGTAGAGGTTTCAGAAATGCCCCTCACTCTTGGTCCCTGAAATTCAGAATGCTAGCCCTCAGATGGAGCGGGTTGGGTCCAGATTTCAGTCCGTATGCATTGATTATGTGTGAATTTGACTTAGTTCCCATCACTCATCACCCTCGGGCTTTGAAGGTTGACATTATATCCAGAAGAAAGGTCTGGAAGATAGATGAATCCTGCAGAGGTTGCAGACTTCTCATCTTGATATGAAGGCAGCAGAATTGTAAAGACAAGTTGGTTTAGTCAAATAGGCCACCTGCCTATGACGGATATAAATACTGATCTGAGGCGTCCCATATCAGTGGGCGGCTGGCGTCTACTTCTGATCAGGATTCATCAAGCCTTGTAGTCATTGACTTAAGACTGTAAATTACTTCTATAGTCCACAGAAAACATGTCTACTTTGTACACATCATAGATTGGTGTCATATGTGATAGATAATAGATATACAGTACAATCTGTGTAGGCTTTATATTGCCTGGCTCTCCAGACTTACATCATATATTAGGAAATGTTCTCAGGTCTTCAGAATCTGTCACAATAATAATTTCTTTACATGAATAATGGCGACCTTTTGACCCTTTCCTGACTCTTCCTCCAGCTCGCGGTATACGGCACCAGAACTATACGCTGTGCGTAGTGTTCCAGTTCCAGACACTGTGCACTACCTGAACCTACGTGGGGTGTCGGGCGTCAGACCTCCACCTATCTCACACTGATGACCTATGATCAGTCGTCCATATGTTGGTTCTGAAAACCGCCTTTAATTCGGTGTAATCTGTGGGGAATGTTCCAGCAAGTGTTTTGTTTCCTGCAGCTCCATCTCTGGAAAAAGGTAGCAGTGCACAGATCCCTTACAGATCAATGGGCAGCCCATAGGCCCCAGAATAGCGGACGCTCTCTGTAGCCACCCCACCCCCCCACTCGGGTTACTTCATGAAGCAACCCTGTGTTAATTCCGAACACCCAAATTTGACTAGTCCAGACATTCCCTTTAAGTAGACAAAACCATGACAACTTTAGAAAAGCTAAAGTTGAGTAAATTGGATTGGAAATAAAGGTTGTCATCTGTCTTTGGTCTCTGGAGGTCAGACATGTCCGCCTGTTCTTCCTACATCATGTCTGATGCTCAGGTATGGGTGTCATGGTGGCTGTGTGAAGCAGATTTCTGAGGCCAGCCTTCAATTTCCATCCTCGTAGCAGCAGCAGGTAATACTTTGTACCAGAGGGGAACCTTTGAAATGTGGATGGTGATTCCCATGGGTTAGAGCAGGCCGAGCGAGCTCTCGTTGCCAATCTGCACTTCCGAGGCTGTCAGCTAAAGTGCTCTCATGTCTGTACCTCCTGTGACAACAGCTGCGTCCAGCGCACAGCTCAGAGGAGTCGCTCAGTAAAACGGGATTTTCATTTCAGTTAAACAGATCTTGTTTGTTGCTTTTTATTATTACAAAGGGGAAGGGGAGGGGGGGGGGGTAACATCTGTCCCCCTGGCGGTTCCCTAATATCTCCTGGCAATTCCTAATGTCATTGGACTCAAGTATCTTCCTATAGAACAGGAAGTGCAGCAAATATTTACTTTCTGTGTTACATAAAGATACATTTATAAAAGATACTAAAAAGAAACAAAGTACAATGGTTGTAATAACAGAGAATGACACGGCGGACGTCATCAGGACTTCATCAGGTCTTCAGCTACTTTCTTTTTTTTTTTTTGTTTAATTTTCCAAAAATACAGAGGGGATAAAAAGAGCGAGAGATCACAACAAAGTGAAAGTACACACACAAAGTACACACACAAAGTACACACACATTTGGACGATATTATATAATAAGTCCCAAACAGCATCATTTGTATGCTCATATCCACCCTCCTCTATCTTGTTAATAAAATACAATATATGTGTTATACTCCCCAACCCCCCCCCCCCCCCCCCCCTTTATTCCCACCCAACACCCCACCCGACTGTCCGCAAAGGGTCTTCGGCTACTTTCTCACTTGCGTTGTTGTTTTCCAGTATTAAGATCCAGCAGAGGATCTTAATACTGGAAAAAAAACTTTTCTGTTTAGTCCTGAATGGAAAGAGACCCGTTCAGGATGCATCAGGAGGTTTTCCGTTCCGTAAGCATTCTGTTTTGTGACGGACACACAACCGCTGCAAGCTGCGGTTTTGTGTCCGGTCATTAAAAACTGAAAAAAAACGGATCCTGTACCGAAAACAATGTAAGCTCAATGGTGAAGGGACCATTTTTTTAAGGCTCCTAAAAAAACTGTAGGGGTAATGGGTAGGCAGATTAGATTTTCTTCGGAGATAATGACAATAACATTTGTAATGAGCTTTTCTCACTGGGTCTCAACGCGCAGGGATAGAGGGGGCTTTAACCCTTCATTGTCAGTTCCAGGTAGCCATCACTGGCGCTTTTCCTCCTGAAATCAACGACTGGTGACCACGCTTACATGGGAACATCTCCACTGAGTCTACTGGCGCTATGGCTATCTCTTTCCGTGGGTCTTTTAGACTTCAGTGGGGAGAACAAAGAGCAGCCACCTGAAATAAACCTATAGGTATGGGGAATAAATACTTAAAGGGGTTGTCCACCATTACTTTGGTTGATGGCTTATCTTCAGTATAGTTCATCAATATCCCTACTGGGATTATCTCTACAGCTTTAGTATTCACAAATGGGAATTTGGTATATGATATTACTGTAGGGGAAAGCTTGGGATCTAGTGATCACCAGTCAGTGTGGTTTACTATAAGTACAGTGACTGAGTCACACCACACAAAAACAAAAAGTTTTAGATTTTAGAAAAACTGACTTTTCTAAAATTAGATTAGTGGTATACGAGTCCCTATCAGATTGGAACAGTTTCAGTGGAGTCCAGGAGAAATGGGACTACTTAAAGAGGCACTATTGAAAACAACAGATAATTGCATTAGGCTTGTCAGTAAAAGCAAAAAAAAGGAAGAGACCACTGTGGTACTCAGCAGAAGTGGCCAAAATCATAAGACAAAAAGATAGCATTTAGGAATTATAAAAAAAACAAAAAAAAAAACGAGGATGACAGGCAAATTTATAGATTAGGCAGAGCAAGGCCAAACAAGTTATAAGAGCTTCTAAGCACAGGCAGAAGAGAAATGAGCTCAGTCCAGGGGAAAAAGGCGGAGAAGGATACAGTACATAAATGAAAAAAGGAAACTGAAACAAGGATTACCAAATAAAAACACAAGAAGGAAGGTATATGGAAGAAGATAAAGAACTAGCTGACTGCCTCAATGATACCTTCTGTTCAGTTTTTACAAAGGAAAATTAAAGAAAATTACTCAGTTAGGAAAGAAGACTAATGAATCTTTTGATGATTGTGTCTTTACAGCAGGAAGAGGTTCTAAGTCAGCTGTCTAAAATTGATACAAATAATTTTAGTAATACTCCAAATAAGGTAGCAGACCATGTCATAGAGCCAGCAGGAGATGCTAGCAGAATGCGGGGTGTATAGGGAGAGGCATTACCAGTGGACAGAGGGGGGCGCTCAGGCCGCTCTACAGAGCACTAGTGAGACCTCATCTGGAGTATTGTGCTCAGTACTGGAGACCATATCTCCAGAAGGATACTGATACTTTGGAGAGAGTTCAGAGAAGAGCTACTAAACTGGTCCATGGATTGCAGGATAAAACTTACCAGGAAAGATTAAAGGACCTTAACATGTATAGTTTGGAAGAAAGACGAGGCAGAGGGGATATGATAGAAACTGCTAAATACATAAGGGAATCAACAAGGTGAAAGAGGAGAGAAGATTTACAAGAAGAAAAACTGCTACAAGAGGACATAGTGTTACATTAGAGGGGCAAAGGTTTAACATTATATAAGGAAGTATTACTTTACTGAGAGTGTAGTGGATGCATGGAATAGCCTTCCTGCAGAAGTGGTAGCTGCAAATACAGTGAAGGGGTTTAAGCATGCATGGGACAGGCGTAAAGGTCATCCTTCATATAAGATAGTGCCGGGGGCTATCCATAGTACTCAGTATATTGGGCAGACTAGATGGGCCAAATGGTTCTATATGCTGACATGTTTCTATGTTTGATATCTCATCATTGAGGGTTTGACACCCCCCCCCCCCACCAATCACCTATTCTGCAGTACCTCCGGCACCAGAACTCCACAGCTCCTTCCATTGTGTAGTGGATAAGGCTGGTTACTGCAGCGCTCCTCCCATTGAAGTCAATGGTAACCAGCTCCATCCACTACACAACGAGTAGTTCTGGTGCCAACTTCCGATGCAGAGCTACTCTGAAATCGGTGTGGGTACAGGGCATTGGGACCCCCACCAATTGGATATTGGAGACCTGAATATAGTCTATTAGTAGTAAAGGAATGAGACCCCAAAGCCCCTGCAGACAATCACAGCCAAACCAAGAAAAATATGAATTCCCTTTAATATTTTTTATGCATTTTTTTAATTAATATTTTTTTCCATATCAGTATATTTGGACCCATCATATGTACATTTTCAATTTCTAATAAATCTTTTTTTATTTAATTTGTGATAATATTTTATTTGTAAACAGCAAAAAAACAATAATAATGCTGATTAATTAATTACCTTAAAGAAAACACGAAGCAGAGGCAGTTTTTGGTATTTGCCGCACGGTGGGATACCAAGAGCCGCGTTGATTCTTTGAATAAATGTTGGGATTGTGGTAATTAAACAGGCGAGGAGCGCGGCCGTGTTCATCCGCAGAGATCATGCTCCAAGAAGCGTTGTGTAAACTCAGGGGATTTTTTAATCTTTTTGCCTCTGAGCCTGGAATCACTGGTTAGTATAGTTTAAGGCGTCCAAGCCGCGGAGTGCTGATGCTATCGGAAAATAGATTTTATCTCTCGCTGCGTAGAGAAAAAGAGAAAAGCCAGCTAGTTTGTAACTCTTGAAATCAGACGTCGTACCTGAAACTAATGCTGATTGGATACAAGTGAATCATTTTAATTGTGCCATAAAAATACTGCGAGAGCATAGCTTTCAGGCAGAAATGGAAATTTACCGGAGAGATGTTCTGTTATTGGGCGAGCGTGCCGTTTTTATCTCGGAATATTACAGGATGTTTCTCTAGAGAAATCATAAGCGCGAGTCCAGAGGAAAACCAAAGAGAGCACTGCCGAAGCAATTCGAGAGACAAAGGAATGCTGCCATCTGGGTGGATGAGGGACATGGGGATGTGACAGGCGGCAAGGGCACCTTGAGTTGGACACATTTCTCACGTTTAGCGACATGTCACCATTTTCAGTTCATTTTGTTGAGCGGGCTAAAACAAAGGATTTTTTGGATTTTGTTTTTTAGAATAAGCTATAGCGCCCCCTATCAGCTTGAAATCATGAGTTACAAGGATGACACCAGAAAGAGGGAGGAGATTTGGTCCCAGTCTTGATCCCTCGCCTTGGCTCAGGCAGGCACCTGCATCACCCCCTAATCAGATATTATGTCTGTTTACCCCCAAGACTGTGGTGCACTGCTGCACCTGTTAAGTCCAACTTTCATCTTTTTGGAGGACAGATAATTTGCTCACTTTTTACAAGCAGAGCATACCCACAGTATGAGTACCCTCTAGAGACATGGTGCATACACTGGAGGCAGACCACCTGAGGGCATGGGGCCCGGGATAAGGAAGGGCCCTGTGCTGAACGCCCCACTAGGAGGAGCTCAGTGCAAACAGATTATTACAGCTTCCATTTCAGTCAATTGCAACTGCATAAATTAGGGTGGAATGAGCTTCTCCTAGTGGTGGCTGCAGGAAGTCCACTGGGTTCGAATCTGACCAAGGGTGTTACCTCCATGGAGTTTATATGTTCTCCCTAGGTTTCTACCTGGTGCTTTGGCTTCTTCACACACTCCAATAAGATGGGATAGGTTAGATTTCTGCCAAATCGTTGGCGCTGGGAATTAATAAAAATAATCTAAAAGGTTTTAATGCAGAGATGGAACCAGGATTTTACTCGATTGTAAGCGATGAAGGCACTTGGATGGGTGAATTTCCATTTGGGGGTCTATTCTGATGGACAAACAATGATGTTCTTCTGCCTTGTCCCATGGACATATGGTGGCTCCAGGGGAATGTGACCCGGGTCTTTTGCCCAGTACCTCAGTTCCCCAGTGGACCCATGGTGTCCTAGGTACAGTCTACCAACACTCCACGGACACATCCCCAAGCTTTCAGCAGTGTCCGCCGCGGTTGGGAATCTCAGCCTTTACCAATCACAAACTCCCAACGTGTAGAAGAAAAGCGAAATGAAAGATTTGAGGTTTTTCACACGACGAGAGAAGCTCATTCTGTTTAACAGTAAACACATCTAAGCAAAAATCCAGTCTGAAGGCAAATTAAATAGAGTGGTCTCGTTTCAAGACTGTCTCCTAGCACAATTAGCATGAGAAGATGCCTCGTTTTCTTCCTGCCTCCAGTTCAGAGGGGCTTAATTAGAAATGTAGTGAGAAAGTCGTTAAAAAAGCCCCCGAACTTCCGTCCTCTCAAGCCACACACTCTTTAATTAAACGGCACAATAAGCAAGCCGGCAAATCGAGACAAGGATATTCTGCAGAGCTTTTCATTATTTTTATTTTTCATTTTGTTTTTGTTTTTTATTATTATTATTACTTTTTTTTTCCTTGCCAATTTGTAAAGGTTCAAAATCTGTATTTATTAGAATGCAAATTGGAAGCGGATTGAAGGCGAGCCGCACTTTACGACTGTGACCACCAATCTGGAAAGGATGAAAACATAAGGGACGGAATTAATTAAGAGAATGCCTCCAAAGCAGCGACCGCTTCTTCTTCTCAAAATTTGTGTTTTCTGTCCAGATGGAGTTAATTAATTTTTAACATGTAAATGGCCCAGGGTTTTCTCGCGGAATGCGGTTCCACTGATCTAAGCTGACGAGGCGGTGGGGATCATACGTTGAGACGCCGCCTCCCCGTCATTTATGACCTTTTCTCTTTAATTAAAAAGACACATCAATTGATCTTATTCTACCTTTTTCGATGAGGTGGGACGTGGTAATGAAGCCCTGGAGGATTCGTCTCCATGATTTATGGCTGCACTGTTACATACAAAGATGTCGGATCCTTGTGAAGGCAATATGACCTCATTAATGATGCTTCGTTACGTAGGGGCGGCCCGGGGTTAATTGTTTTATGGCATTCGGGTTGCATTGATTTGATATTCTTGCTAGTAATGGTTTGGAAGCAGAGAAGAATGTGAGGCTAATGATTCACCTGAAACATGGGCTTTCAAAAATTCAGGATAAGTCATCAATATCTGATCAGTGAGGGTCTGACTTCCAGCACCCATGCCGATCATTTCTTTGAAGAAGGAGCCCTACGACCTCCTCACAGCTTACCAAGAACAGCGCCGCCTATTGTATAGTGGCTGTACTTGGTATTGCATCGGTGGGGACAATACCGAGCTGTGTCCAGGTCATGTGACCCATGAACGTGGCTGAGGAAGAGACTGCAGATCTCACCGGAGCTGTGCTGGGAGTCAGACCCCCACTGATCAGATATTAATGACTAGGGATGAGCGAACTTTGCGAGTACCCAAACCCGGACTTTTTCACTGAATTCCGGGTTCGGGGGATTTATAGATCACTTTGTTATTTTCCGTTATAGCATGGTTATATCGGAAAATAACGTAATTCTTAAGACGGAATGCAAAAGGGACACGTTTAGAGACATTCCATTTTGCATTCTGTCAATCTATGGGCAGCATAAAGGATCCGTCCCGCACAGGACTCCTGCGTTATGCTCCCATAGACCTCTATTATGACGTGTCCCTTTTGCATTCCGTCTTAAGAATTAAGTTATTTTCCAATATAACCATGTTATAACCGAAAATAATAAAGTGAAGTTTGGGTCCCCATTGACTTCAATGGGGTGCAAGTTCGGGTCAAGTTAGGGACCTGAAGTTCAGCCGAACCCGAACTTCCACGGGTTCGCTCATCCCTATTAATGACCTATTCTGCTGTGTCCAGGTGAATGGAGTTGTAATACCAGACCCAGCCTAGGGACAGAAGAGGCGCTGTTTATAAGTAGGTTTATTTAGACCGTCGTGCCTTCTGCATCGTAACTTGCTTTTCTTTGTCGTCGCCGTGATGGTCAAAGACAAACTGGATTTGGTTTTATCTAGAAGAAATGCTTGACATTCTCCTGTCAGAGTCAATGGAGGCTGCCTCCAGCGCGGCTGTAAAACTGAACACAAGTAATAAAGTGATTAAAGAAAGAAGAGATTTCAGAGACCGCAGGAGAATGAGTTGTGAACCTTCACTTTCTTCATAATTAGCCTGGGACGAGTTCCAGCATCTCCACCGAACGTGGCAACTGATTTGCGTCAGGTAGTAAAATTAGGCTGTGAGCGCCTTCACGGTGATTCATGGCTCCTGTAAATGTGTTTCCATCTGTAAATCTGTGGACACGGGCATGGTCATAGCTCTGGATGATGAAAACAGAACCATCCACCTTGTGCTGGTTTATCACCCTGAGACACGGAGAAGTCATAGCTATGAATAGGTAAGGGTGTGGATAAGGGACCTATAGAAGCTAGGGACTACATTAAGAGCATTTGCCAGCAGGGTTGATCCTGCTGATTACAATGACACCTGTCTTGTGAAAATCGGTTGTGTAGTTCCCGAGAAAATAAGGCTTTTATTCTTTATGCCAAGGAGATCTTCAGTGCGCCAAGGGGCGGGGCCTAGCTCTACAGTGCAACTCATCTTTCCAGTGCTGGCCACGCCCCTTGCTAAATTGAAGCCCCGATCTACAAAAAGAATAAAACTCTTTACCCTGGGACACCACAACCGATTTTCACAAGACAGGTATCATTTTAATCAGTGGGATCAACCCTACCAGGCAATATGCCTGGTTTAATAGGGTTGATTCTGCTGACAGGCGCCTTTAATTTCTCTATGGGATTATATCAAGATCACAAATCAGGGCTCCTTTTTTTTTTTTTTTTTTAAGAGACAACAGAAAGGTCTTCTTTTGTATGGATTTCAGGTCCTCTCTCTACTTCCACCGCTTTGACTGATCTTCTTCTGTGGCCGTGCTTTGAACATTGCTGATCTTATCACCTCCAACATTGGTGGAGTATCGCTAGAACAGAGCTCCCAAAGTGAACAGGAGTGCACCCACCCATGCGCGGCCGCCCTCCATTCCTTTTATGAGAGTGCCGAAAATAGCCATGAGCTGGCTCGGCAATCTCCGGCAGTTCCCTTAGGAGTGAAAGGAGCGGTGGCCGCGCTTGCGCAAGTGTGCTCTCCCATTCATTTCTATAGGGACTCCCAATAATAGGCGAGCGTGATGCTTGGCTATTTTTGGTACTCCCATAGAAATGCATTGAGTATGTGTCACGGCCTATGGTGTGCGCTGTGACACTGTTGCTACACTTGCAGTTGCCCGTGGCAACGTGTTGCTGTGTGTGCATGCGGTGGCAGTGTCTCGGCCTTCTGGGTGATTGCTGTGACAATGGTTGCCACGCATGTTGTTGCCTGCGGCAACGTGTAGCTTTCCATGCTTGTGTGTGCACTTCCCTTTTATGTGGCTTCCTTCCCTTGTCTGGTGCTGGAAGGGTTAACTCCCTTCCTAGTGTTTAACACTGGGTTTATGTGTGTGTGGGTGCGGCTGCTTGGGCTATTTAGCCTCTGCTGGATGCCTGAAGCTGGGGGGGTTCTCCAGCCATGGTGTATGCTGGAGCTACCTTCCTGGTCTTCATATTCCATCTGTCCAGTGAGGGCCACCCTTGTGGTCATAGAAGATGTTTTTATGGTGTCTTATGTTTATTGCGGCTATGGTGTCCTGGGTCCCTGTGTGGTTTGTGGTGTGTGCTGTGTCCTTTTAATGTTGGTGTGGACACCAGCACTAGTGCACGGGTTCCAGTCAGTGTGTCTGTGGCAGGTAAGTGTGTTACTGGTCTCACTTACCTGCCATCTCTACAGCTGTATGTGTTCCCCTCTCCTTGCAGCCTGGCCTCAGATAGAGACTCCTGTTCCTCCATTACTGGGATGAACAGGTCGTCTCTTCCCTGCTCCTTGGTGAGGGATTACCAGGGCGACTCAGGGTCTCTAGGAATCCTGAGTATGAGTCGTCCTACCATTGGGGTCAGTGGCGTACACACAATCCATGGGGCCCCGGTGCAAAACTGATCCATGGGGCCCCCTCCCTATCGCCGCCCCCCCAACCTCCCTCCACCCCCAAACCGCCTAAATTAGTACTTCCACCAGGTCTAGAGAGCCACAGGCTGATGACTAATGCAAGAACAAGAAGGTATACCCCAATGTGCGCAGTCTGTTCATCCCTTTATAAGCAGATGTAGCAGAGTTAACAAATGGCCTCAACCATAACTATGTACTTTTACTCAGAACTGCAGGTGTCAGCATCAGGGACCAGCAATGCATTTCCCACGAAAAACCAGCTTCATTATGTAGCAGAGTGGTTTTGTCATGCATTTCTTTTGCCTTCATATGGTTAAAATACTCCATTGGCCCATTCAATGGCTTATAACTATGGCTACTTTCACACCTGCGTTAGGTGCGGATCAGTCTGGTATCTGCACAGACGGATCCGCACCTATAATGCAACGCTTGTGTCCGTTCAGAACGGAACGTTTGCATTATTCTTAAAAAAAAAAAGTCTAAGTCAAAACGGATCCGTCCTGACTTACATTGAAAGTAACGGCTGGGCCAAACTGAACGGAGCCAAACTGATGCATTCTGAGCGGATCCTTATCCATTCAGAACGCTTTGGGGCTGAACTGATCCGTTCTGAACCGTTTGTGAGATCCCTGAAACGGATCTCACAAACAGAATTCAAAACGCCAGTGTGAAAGTACATTATATGTATTATATAGACTAGTAGCTCAGAATTGCAACAATATCTATTTACTATTACTGCCAGAACATGTTGGGTGTAGTAGTTTCAACTGGGCAGTCAGAGGTTGCAGAGTTAAAAGCCATTGATAGGCCAATGAAGTATCTAATTTTACCATATGAAGGCCATACAGACAGTAACATTGCCCAGTCAGACTCCACTCTGAGTCTGAACTCAGTGACCAATTTTTTTTTTATTTTACAAATCTTAATACTCTTATCTAGTTCCAATCGGACGGTCGGCCACCGGCTTCTTTGCGCGCTCCCTTCTCCGTCTCGGGTCTCGGCGTCGTTGTGCGCCTGCGCAGCCTAGGGAAACGTCATGTCGGTGCCTAACAGGAAATGACGAGGCACGCCGCAACCGGGAGGAGACTGACGGGGGAGGAGACTGACGGGGGAGGAGACTCAAGGGAGGGTAGGCCTGGCTCTACAGCGAAAACACTGGGCGGTGGGCCCCGGGCCGGCCGCCCGGGTTATTATACTGGCAGGCGCAGCGCCAGCACACACAGTACTACTGCAGGGCGGGGCCAGGGGTCCACAGGCGGCTTGGCCCGTTCGCAACTGCGACCCTTATATACGCCACTGATCGGGTGGTCCCTCATGCGGTGAGGAGTCAGGGAGAGGATTAGGGATGCTGTAGGAGGTGACCCTGCTCCCTTATTACTTGATTGCTGTGACATGGTTGCCACGCATGTTGTTGCCTGCGGCAACGTGTAGCTTTCCCATGCTTGTGTGTGCATTCCCTTGAAGTGGCTTCCTTCCCTTGTCTGGTGTTGCAATAGGGAAAAGGTTAATGGTGCACTGATGTAGTACACCAATTGATACCTTCTGGCGCAAAGACACGACCTCAGTGGATAGATAAAAGGGTCTTTAATTGATGATTGACAACGCGTTTCGGAGTTGGTACACTCCTTTTTTAAGTCTGTGGGGTCCGTGCTGGGGCTTGGAGCGAGGCTTGGACCCCACAGACTTGAAAAAGGAGTGTACCAACTCCGAAACGCGTTGTCAATCATCAATTAAAGACCCTTTTATCTATCCACTGAGGTCGTGTCTTTGCGCCAGAAGGTATCAATTGGTGTACTACATCAGTGCACCATTAAACCTTTTCCCTATTGCAATACATATCATTCCTCTGGAGACTTGGCTACTCCACCTACGAGGACTGAGAAGATACCGGCTGCACCGACCCCTTTGTCCTCACGAGTGTTGTGCCTACGTATGCACAACACCAGAAGGTGAGCATAACTCTCGATGTTTTGATTTCATATATTGATTATTGAACCTATTACCCTATGAGCGCCTTCCTATCTTTTTTCGCCACAATCGCTTGTCTGGTGTTGGAAGGGTTAACTCCCTTCCTAGTGTTTTAACACTGGGTTTATGTGTGTGTGGGTGCGGCTGCTTGGGCTATTTAGCCTATGCTGAAAGCTGGGGGGTACTACTTCAGCCATGGTGTGTGCTGGAGCTATCCTCCTGGCATAGTCCATCTGTCCAGTGAGGGCCACCCTTGTGGTCATAGATGTTCTTATGGTGTCTTATGTTTATTGCAGCTATGATGTCCTGGGTCCCTGTGTGGTTTGTGGTGTGTGCTGTGTCCTTAATGTTGGTGTGGACAGCAGCACTGGTGCACGGGTTCCAGTCAGTGTGTCTGTGGCAGGTAAGTGTGTTACTGGTCTCACTTACCTGCCATCTCTATAGCTGTATGTGTTCCCCTCTCCTTGCAGCCTGGCCTCAGATAGAGACTCCTGTTCCTCCATTACTGGGATGAACAGGTCGTCTCTCCCCTGCTCCTAAGGGCGATTTAGGGTCTCTAGGAATCCTGAGTATGAGTCGTCCTACCATCGGGGTCCGCTCATACGGTGAGGAGTCAGGGAGAGGATTAGGGACGCTGTAGGAGGTGACCTGCTCCCTTATCACTCCTTTTGGCCAGGCTGATCCCCTTTTACCCGTTGACACCGCACGGTGGGGGGTTTCCCCCACTCCCCGTCGTGACAGTATGGTCGCGTATGTGTGATGTGTTCTCCTTTACTTTGGGCGATCCCAGGGGAGCTGATCCCAGAGGTGACATGGGTGGCAGATCCTAGTGACGTGCCCTCAATCTTGGAGATGAGACAACGCCTTTAAAGCGTCTATTTCACACAACGTATTTGTCACCTATCTACAGGATCGTGGAGGGGGTGTCTGATAAAAATCCTGAGAGTGAGGGGTCTCTTCTCTGACTGGAGCGCCCGCCAGTCCACCACTCCCTTCATTTCTGTGGGCCTGATGGTCCCCATGGTTGCACCCCCTGTGATCCGGTTATCAGCTATCCTGTGGATAACCAGTATCTGGACCCGTTGTGCAACCCCATCCCCCAAGAATAGTGGCCAGTGGTGGATGCAACCTCACGGCTTTCATATAATAGAATTGTACGCGCCTACACAAGGGAGGAGCTTTAGTTGGTGCAGACGTAGAAGTCAAACAGGACCTTGGTGCCCGAGGAGGTCCAAAGATCCATCGTCCACATAAGACGACACCAGTGTTACTAATGGCAGGTGGTAGATACAGTAGGGGTCCTGTTAAAGCTTTTGCATTGGGGCTCAGGAGCTTTACCCCAAAAAAAATTCTCCCTCCACCTTGAATCGGTGACAGGAACATTTTTACGGTTTTGTAGGAGCGATGTCTTCACGGCTGCGTGAATCTTGATATTCAAAACCCACCTGGCAGAAGAAAATGATGAGTAACAATGGGATTCGCTGTCGTTTCAGAGAATTCGAGTAAGTGCACACATGAAGGGACGGCTCCATGAGCTGTGTAATGCTGCCATTATTTTTAGCAGGGGGAGCTATATATAACCAGAGCCGCGTGCGGGTGCGGCCTGATCGTCTTAATCACTAGCTGAGATCCAGGAGAGGTGTCGCATTCCTCCCAGTTCATGTTGGTGGGATTGAATCTTCATTATATGCGTGGGATAGAAGAGAAGAAAAATCTCTGAGCAGCAAGTACAACATGTAGCATCACACAAACTGCAAAGAGCTTTGGTCATTTCCGAAATCAGGGGCGTTCATACCATGGAAGCAGCCATTGCAGCTCCTAGTGGCCCCTCAGAGAAAGGGAGTCAAACCCTGGTTGGTCCCATCCCCTTAGTTATTACATAGGTATCACGAAGGAACAGCATTGATTGCAAAGAATTGTGCAGGGAGGGGGAGGAGGTGAGCTGTGACATCATCTATTATGAATGGGGATTGTGTTATCTATATGTAGGTGTTATCTTTCATTATAATCCTACCTGTGATGATAATGGTATGACTGCGGAGAAGTAGGAGGTGTCAGCTCATTATAAAGCTCAACATTTTGAAGATTTTATTTTTAATATAGATTGTGACATGGAAAATAAAATAAAAGAATTATGGAGGCGTTATCTTTTATTGCAATCCTGCCGTGATGATAATTAAATGACTGCTGAGAAGGGATCTCTAAAAAACAGGAAGTCTCAACATATTACTTGGCCTACTGGCCAATGTGAAAATTGCTGGATTTTAGATTTCTTTTTGCTTAAAATATAGCTAGTGACTTGCAAAGTAAAACAAAATTATCAAAAATTTTTTATAAAACACCCATATTATTTAAATAAGTCATTTTCATTCCCTTTAAAACCGCTGAAGTTCCATGACAAGTAAGTGGTCCTTGAGCGTCCACCCTTTCAAAAGCCGAGTATTTATTTGTTTCTTTCAGTAGTCTATCTGTATTGTCCTCCATCCCTCATCACCTTTATCTTTATATCCAGAAGATCCAAAGGTCATGGAGAAGGTCTTCTCCCCGAGGTCCTCCTATCATCCTCCCTGACCTCAGCGCTGACATCTCGTTACTCTGAAATCCATGATGTTTTATCTGAGATCTCGCCTGCATGTATCGGGGGAAAGGACGTAACGTTCTCCAATAACGAAGACAAGGGAACAAATAAGATACAAAACCCAACACTGCTCGTTCCACCAAGAGGATGGAATATTTCCCCACAATTTGCTCCTCTTTCTCTGATTCGTAAATCCGTGCTTTCTACTTGATTACGGATAAACCTCTCCCAGTAAGATTTCCACGTATGGTATTATTGATAGGTTAGCACATCATATATTTCTAAGCATTATACACATATATTTAAAAAAAAATCTATTAAAAATGGTATGGTCCATATTACGATGGACTTCTTCTTTCCATCTTTTCTTCTAAACCGTTCCATGAATGTCTATTGATGATGTAAAATGAGGTGAGCCCTAGATTGTAATATTGCGCCCAGTCTAAAAGATGAGGGTGGCGGGTAATACCACCGCGAGATGCCCGTTGGGTGTCTGTGGTATTTGACCCTCTTGACCAAAAAGAAGTAACAGCAAAACTCACTAATGGACAGGATACTAGAGGGTTGATGGCTCCAATGGTACCAGCTACTTTAAAGAGTTTGCCTTGCATCTACTAATGGAGTACCCCTTTAAGGGGAATGTATGACCTTAGGTTGTTTACACAATATATACTGAAACATTGTATATTTTTAATCCTGAATTCAACTGTACAGTCATCCTGGAGTAGGAAGACAGAACATGGCGGTTGGCGCTGAGGGGCAAGTTTGGGTGCTGGGGTAGTAATTTGTGATACACTATGGTATTTAGCTCTGCGGGGGTGGAACATCGTGCTGCAGTATGGTATTGGCCCCGACTACTTATGTTGGCCCTGCCGTCTGTCAAATTGGACCTGACTACAAAATGGGGCCACATTTTAAGTTTTTAGTTTTTCCGGTCCGGCCCAGGGAGGGAGAAGGAGCTGAGTTTTCCCCACCACCTATTATTAAGGGCTAGGTCCTGCGTTTGGTATCACGATCAATAGGACCTGTGTCATCTGCCTCCAGCCTTTTAATAAAGGGATTACCTTCCATTGTAATCCTGTCCTCTAATGATAATAACATAACTGCTGGCCCTGTGCTCAGTGTACACAGCACACGCTGAAAAGTGACCGGACGTCTTATCCTATCTCATATTTAAACAGTAATTTAGACAATACCTAATTTTTGGGGAATTAAACAGCACCTCCAGGTCTCGTGTACTGGACGCGTCGGCCGTAAACCTGGAGATGCAATTCATGAACTTCTGTTGAGAAGAATGAGCAAACCTGATCCACGACAAATGATCGCTGATTGCCCAGCAATTAATATGTCTGTCTGTGCGTCTTCCTCCCTTCTTATATTCAGACTTATTTACCTTAGCGCTAAGCACTCAACGTTATAATGGGTCACAGCGGGGGAGGGGCGAGGGATATTGTCTTTTTCCAGGTTTATTAAATATCCAAACGAGCGGCCGACTCCTCTGCAGTTACAGCAAATGGTGCATTTTGCAGCTCTGTCGGGAGTCCGGTCTGCAATAGATTGGCCTCAATAATTTTAACATTGCGCTGACAACTCCTAGGGAAATTATTGGGCTGTGAATTCAAATTAGAATTAGGCTGATAATGTACAGAATAAGATGGAGAAAAGCAGATTTATTCTGTCTAAGGCTAGTTTCACACTAGCGGCATCCTTCTCCTCCAGGGAACAGCCTGCCGGATCCGCGCAGCCGCTGGTGCACCGTGCCGCTCCGGCCCCATCGACTATAATAGGGGCGTCCGGCCGCAGCACGGCGATCATGCCGGAATAAAACTACGACATGTCTCAAACCTACCTGGGACCGATGGTGGCGGTCCCAGATATTGGACCCCCATGATCAGATACTGATGACCTATAGGATGACCAAGAGGACAGGTCATCAGTATTTAAATAGGGCTAGTCCTTGAAGTGATGATATGGCCCCCACAGAGCCCTGATTTCATCATCATCATCCAGTCTGTCTGGGATTACATGGAGAGACAGAAGGATCTGAGCAAGCCTACATCCACAGAAGATCTCGAGATGTTTAGAACAACCTCCCTGCCGAGCTCCTTCAAAACCTGCGTGCAAGGACCTAGAAGGACTGGTTCTGTAGGTAAAGGGGCCGTCACACCAAGTATCGATTGGGTTTTGATTTCTCTTTTCTTCGTTCACTTTGCATTTTGTTAATTGATAAAAAGAAACCATGAACACTTCTATTTTTGAAAGCATTTTCACTTTGCTGCATTTTTTCCACCCCTGCCTAAAACTTTGGAACAGTACTGTATAAATCTCTTATTATAGAGAGTTACCCCTCCCCCACTCTGCACTTCTACAGCTCTGACAGCGTCAGTCTGCACTACTGCACTCCCAGCATTGGAGGCCCCGCCCCTGAGGAACACTTTTTTTTTAATGCTCCTTCTGAGCTCTAGTTCACTGCACCACATGAATCATGGAGCTGTTGGCAGGTGAGGTGCTAATAATTCTCTCAATAATCTCGTCTCATGGGTCTGTCCTGCGAATGTGATGATTACCATATAACGGGCAATGATTGGAGGCATTTCCAAGGCTTGAAATGTTGCAGGGTATGTTCAGTATATTCATTGTGTTTATGAACCAGGAGGATCTGGATGAGCAGTGCTATGGTTCTCGTTCAGCCAGGGATGAGGCTGACGCTGCCGTAGCATTGTGGTAGAACGGATAGGAATTGAGTTTTCACAGTAAGACGAATAAAACAAAGTGTAATAATCATTTGTAAGCGATGCCACCGATGGGGCCTCCTGGAATAGCACTTTACACAGCGCTTCAATATGGCATGCTATTTAAACATTTATTTAAAGGTTGTTGTTTTTTTTTATAATATTATGAATGTGCGGTAAAGGATATTAAGCAGAGTTATGCCGGGTAGAAATCCTGGGAAATTGGTACACGGGGACGAGCTGATTCCAAGTCTTCTATCCGTGGCCTCCAGCCTGCGGCGTCGTGGCTCCTGTATGCCTCATGAGCAGATAAGGTTATTGGCCTGCTTTCCTAGTGTTCCTATGATAACACTTCCTGTCCTGGTTCTGTTGTTAATTCAACTGTGGCTCTCCAAACTACTACTCCCAGCTGGCTAGTGGTTAAAGCTTCAGGTCCTCTGCAGCAGCAGAACCCGAGCCACCACCTACGGTACAGAACGTGGGAGGGTTTTCAGTGGACGAGGCCTTTGGGTCCACTCAGGTCACTGCACCCCCATAGCTATGGCGCTCAAAATACCTCCTGTGCATAACTCCCTAAGATGACACTTCCTACAGACTCTGACCTGCCCTGGCACAAGAACATAGTGCACCAGCTCATGAGGCATGATGATAGGCCTTAAAGGGGTTGTCCAAGTTATTTATTATTGATGACCGATCCGCAGGATAGGTCATCATCAATATCAGATCAGCGGGGGTCCGACACCCAGCACCCCTGCCGGTCAGCTGTACGAGGAGACAGTGGGCACGTGTCACCTCCCTTGTCTCTTCCTGCTCGCCGCTGCTTTGCCGTAGACATAGCAGCAACTGACAGGAAGAAAGACGGAAGACAGCACCTGCACACTGCGCGCGCCTTCTCTTCATACGGCGGGTGTCGGACCCCCGCCAATCTGATATTGATGATGACCTATCCTGAGACCTATCCCTAAAAACCCCTTTAATAATACTGGAGGGCACTATGGGAGGGATTCTATGTCCAAGGCGTATACATTATGTATACCAAGGGCACTGCAGGGGCTGGAATAAAAATAAAAATAAAAAAAGAAGCCAATTGAATTTATCCATTTTTAATGGTCGTTTTTAATTGCCATTAAAAAAAGGTCAGATGGGCAGAAAATGGCAGAACATTTTTGCAGCCAAAAATGCAGTCTTTGTTTACTACTATCTTAGAGCTGTAGGAAAAGGGAAGGGGTGAACCTAGCCTTTCTGCTGCCTGAGGCAAAAACTGAAACGGCCTCAATGCCAATTAACCGAACCCCTTCCCTCCCGCTCTACTGTTAAAGACTACAAAACATACGGGGTAATGCAGCGCCACATACCATGCCCACTGTGCTTCCCAATACTATACTGCAGAATCAGATAATCCCCCTTCGGCTGCCCCCTTCTTGCCCCTACCTGGTGCTGCCTGAGGCAATGGCCTCACCTCGCCTCATTGGTGGTGCGCCCCTGGCTAAGGGAGGACTCGACAGTCCCATTGACTTTCATTGAGTGATTGCAGAAAATGTAACCGTAAATGTAAACCGTATTTACATTGTTTTAATTAAATCTCGCCCACAATGAGAAACGAAGAAGCGAAAAAATAGACAAAGCAATCCTGAGAGATCGCTGCACAGCGCGTTACCATTTCTGCCGCCGGTTTCCATTAATTTTATTGTGTTTCGAGACACGACCTAATTTTATTTTTTCATTTTTTCCTTCCCCGCCTTCCGAGAGTCATCATTGTTTTTGTTTTCTGCGCACATAGCTGCATCAGGGCTTGTTTTTTTTTTGTGGGACAAGTTGTATTTTTGTTTACGGCGCTGTTTATAATACTATTGCTTGTATTGGAAAACGGGAAAACAAAGTCTTTGTGGGGTGAAATTGGCAAAAAATGGCAATTTTGCCAGGTTTTTTGGGGTTTTGTATTTTTCAAAATTCACTGTGCGGTAGAAATGACATGACAGCCGTATTCTACAGGTCAGTACGATTACGGCGATACAAATTTATATAGTTTTATTTATTTATTTAGTTTATTTTGTTTTCCCACTTTAAAAAAAATAACTTTTTAAAAAATTTTCTTTTCATTGCTGTTTTCTAACATAAGTTTTTTATATTTTCCATCTCTCTCCTGCATAACAGAAACCAGATGGATCCATTATGCGGCCCGTAGACTTCTATTATAACGGAATTACTTTTAAAGGAATTGCATTATGGTCCATGGTATCGGAATCCATAACGGAATTGTAATAAAACCCGAACCCTGAACTCGAACTTGTAAAGCACAAGTTTGCGAATCTCTAATCAGGAAGGATGTCTTCCATTCTGTCAGCATTCCGTTTTGTGACTGGACTCAAACCCGCTGCAAGCTGCGGTTTTGTGTCCGGTCATTGAAACGGGACAAACCGGATCTGTCACTGAAAACAATGTAAGACTACTTTCACACTAGCGTTTTTTGTGGATCCGCCATGGATCTGCAAAAACGCTTCCGTTACAATAATACAACCACATGCATCCGTCATGAACGGATCCGGTTGTATTATGTCTTCTATAGCCATGACGGATCCATCATGAACACCACTGAAAGTCAGTGGAGGAAGGATCCGTTTTCTATTGCGTCAGAGAAAACGGATCCGTCCCCATTGACTTACTTTGTGAGTCATGATGGATCCGTCTTGCTCCGCACCACATCGCGGACAGAAAAACATTGCTTTCAGCGTTATCCTGTCCGCGATGGGGACGCAACCAAATGGAACAGAATGCATTTTGGAACATTCTGTTTCATTCACTTCAATTTTGTCCCTATTGACAATAACCCTATGATGGATCTCAATAGCGGAATAGAAAACGCTAGTGTGAGAGTTGCCTAAGTCATCGGTGACGTATCCGTTTTTTTAGGAGCCTCTGCCAGATCTCAATACTGGAATTAACAATGCAAGTTTAAGAGTCGCCTAAGCAAGCCATGATATAGCAACAAAATATCTCTTTATTGAAACATTTTTAGAAAATTATACAATAAAAACAAAACACAGATGTTTCCATAAACCTTGTGTTATATCTCAGGACTTCCTGGCCCTTTTTCTCGGTTGGAGGTTTGTCTCAGTAGATCACTCCCGCAGCCTCATCCCTCTGGCTCATCTTGGCGTAGTTCAAAAGGGGACAGAGCTTCCGTATTTTTTCAGAACTGATTTGCTATTGACAGATTTGTCCCCATGCTGACTGTTTCCTGTATAGCAGGGAGCCATGAGCCTTTTATTGATGCTTTTAGGAAGAAAGTATATAGCTAATCCCAGATTTTTAGCTTATGGGTTTTTAAGTTGATATTTGATGATTTTGGTCGACCACTTACGCCCTCTATGGAGATGACAAGGGTTTCCCTTCACCACAAGTGCTCATCATGATTTATTCATACTCCTAAAAGAGAGCTAAATATTGATGGCCGGTCTATAGGATATCAATCAATATCAGTGGGGGTCCCACGGCCTGCACCCCCAGCTGTTCTCAAGAGCTCCTGTATACTGGACATAACAGCTCCATACACGGTGTAGTGGCCGTGCCTGGTTACTGCAGCCTGCTCCTGTAAGCCGTGTACCGGGGTGGGCTTACCAGGATACAGCGAAGTCCGAACGATGAAAGCAACTCCAACACCAGCTTTTGGCAAAACAAAATTTTACTAAAACATGGTAATGAACACAACCACAAATGCTGGGAACATAAGATACATTTACATACACCCAGCCCGAAGGCGGAGACCCTTGTGCCGCCCTCCAATGGATGCAGGAGGAAAATGCTGTAATTCACCTACTGGAGGGCACAACTAAACTGCCACACCTTACCTGTTATTACCCTAAAAGAACAACAATCACTGTATGGGTGTGTGGTACGGGCTAGCCTGCGGTGCAGCACAACAGCTTACAATCTTACACAGATCTACAGTCATATCCCTCTCCCATAACTGATCCTGTAGCACGTGCCTGAGTATTCCTTCTGAGAAAAACGCCAGACTGGCTTGAGTTTGTGGATGCCGTCAGTGCTCGGTCTCTCTGAGCCCGCAGAGCAGCTCTGATTGTGGCTGATAGAGGGGGTCCATGTGGCTGATTAGGGCTTTTAAGTTGACCATAGACCAAACAACAGATAGCTATTAGTTGAAAGCTCAGTTGGTGGACTATTTCTTCCTACTCCCACATGCACGTGTAGCTCGGCCAAGCATGCATGTATCCTCAGTATGGAGAGAGAAGTAAGCCTCTGACAGGCTCTTCTGGCTGCAAGTTAAAGGCTATGTACATCTTTGGGGACAATTTTTTATTATTGCATTGTACTCATTTTGAGCAAAAAAAATTAAATCTTTTTTTCAATTGGTCTTTATTAAAACTATAAAGCCCTTTTTTCTGTACAGAGCTGAGATTCTGTAGTAGCAGCCTCTGGATTTTCTCTCTTTTCCATCAGTTGGGGAGCAGACGGGCTCCTTATCTCTGCTTTTTGACCTTATAAACACTCATAATAGCTCAGCTCTTATCTTACTGATAAGTCTGTGGCTTAAATAAGTGTTTATGACCTCTTAGTAGTTTAGAGATACGTTTTATTAGAGGACCGGCACAAAGTGAAAGTAGTATGCACACAGCTAGAAAAACAGATAACCGTTTGCGACAGAATGGCTCAGTATTTTTAATAAAGGCCAATTGAAAATATTATTTTTAGTCAAACATGAAAGAAATGCAATTATAAACAAAAATTGCCTCCGAAGGCGTACATAGTAGTGTTGATCAAGCACCAAAGTGCTCGGGTGCTCGGGTTGAACACCTCGGGATGCTCGAGTGCTCTACCGAGCACAATGGAAGTCAATGGGAGATCCAGAGCATTACACCAGGCACCCCTGCTCTGAAGAGGGGAGGGCGTCTGGTTCATAGGAAAAGATCAGAAATTGATGGAAACACCACCAAAATGGTTCGGGAACAGCAGGGGGAGGATGTCTGGATGCATCTTGGACTCCCAGGTCGCTGCTGGGAACGATGTGGTCTGAGTAGTACGCCACTTTTACAGACTGACAATAATACACATCAAACTGAATATAAAATAGATTTTAGAGGAAAAATTGTTAGGGCCTCATTCACATTGTGGTACAATTGTTCAGGTAGTGGGACTCCTACACTCATAAAGCCTATGCACTAAGTGAAAGGGCTTCCAAAATTTACAAGGAACCGGCACTACAATACACCCTTTATTACACATAAAGGAGGACATCATACACCCTTGAAAAATTATGATTGATGGCCTGCTGGTGACCCTCAAAAACATTAGGAGAAAGGGCCTGCTGGTGACCCTCTAAAACATTACAGGCGAGGGCCTGCTGCTGAGCTGAGCATCGAAAAAATTATGGGCGAGGACCTGCTGGTGAGCTGACTCTGTAAAACATTATGGTTGAGGGCCTGCTGGTGAGCTGACCCTCAAAAACATTATATGTGAGGGCCTGCGGGTGAGCTGACCCACTAAAAGATTGTAGGTGAGGGCCTGCTGGTGAGCTGACCCTTTACAACATTATATGCGAGGGCAGACTAATAAGCATGTTGATATGATGGAAGAGGAGGAGGATGAGAAAAGGAAAATTGAACCATATACTCTTTTTTGTGGTGGAAGGGGTGCAGGGAATACAGTGTATTCAGTACATTATAAAAAAACACATTTAGAGAGCCTTCATGTTCAGCCGCTTTCCTCTGGTGGAGTCGAGAAGTCAGGGGCAATCCAGGCCTTGTTCATTTTTATAAGAGTCAACCTGTCAGCATTTTCAGTTGACAGGCAGATGCGCTTATCAGTTATTATGCCCCCAGCAGCACTAAATACCTGCTCAGACAAAACGCTGGCGGCAGGGCAGGACAACACCCCCAAGGCGTAGAGCGCCAGTTCGTGCCACGTGTCCAGCTTGGACACCCAGTAGTTTTAAGGCACAGAGGGATCACTGAGGACGCTGACACGGTCTGCTACATACTCCTTCACCATCTTCCAAAATGTTTCCCTCCTTGTGACACTAGGCCAAGCATCAGGGTGAGGGTGCTGGCGGGGTGTCATGAAACTGTCCCAGGCTTTGGAGAGTGTTCCCTGCCTCTGTTGGAACTGCTGTGTGTTCCCCTCGTCTCCCCTCCTCGGTTGCCCAAGGAACTACGGACTCTGCCGCCAGCGTTGTCAGATGGAAATTTTTGGAGCAATTTTTCCACAAGGACCTCCTGGTATTGCACCATTTTGCTCGTCCTCTCCACCACAGGAATGAGAGATGAGAAGTCCTCTTTGTAGCGGGGGTCGAGAAGGGTGAACAACCAGTAATCGGTGTTGGCCAAAATGCGTAAACCGCGTGGGTCACGGGAAAGGCAGCCTAACATAAAGTCAGCCATGTGTGCCAGTGTCCCAATATACAAGACTTCGCTGTCCTCATCAGGAGGATGACTCTCAATCTCCTCATCCTCTTCGGCCCATCCACGCTGAATAGATGGAATAAACCTGCTATGGGTACTACCCTCTGTAGCGGAGGCAACGTCTCCTGCTCCTCCTCTTCATCGTCCAATTCGTGCTGAGAAGACGAACGGAGGGTGGTCTGGCTATCACCCTGTGTACTGTCTTCCCCCATTTCCACCTCTTCCACATGCAAAGTCTCCGCCTTAATTGGGAGCAGCGAGCGTTTCAGTAGACACAGAAGTGGATGGTGACGCTAATAATAATATTATCGCCACTCACCATCTGTGTTGATTCCTCAAAGTTTCTTAAAACCTCACAGAGGTCACACATCCATGCCCACTCCTCGATTGTGAAGAGCGGAAGCTGACTGGAAAGGCGACGACCATGTTGCAGCTGTTATTCCACTACTGCCCTCTGCTGCTCACAATGCCTGGCCAACATGTGGTATGTGGAGTTCCAGCGCATGCTCACGTCGTGCAACAGTCAGTGAGCTGGCAATTGTAAGCACTGCTGCAGCGTTGACAGACCGGCGGAAGCTGTCGATGACTTGCGGAAATGGGCACACACGCGGCGCACCTTCACCAGTAGCTCAGGCAAATTGGGGTAGGGTTTGAGAAACCACTGAACCACTAAGTTGAAGACGTGGGCAAGGAATGGGATGTGTGTGAGCTTGCCGAGCTCCAAAGCCGCAAACAAGTTACGGTCATTATCAGAAACAACCATGCCTGGTTCTAGGTTGAGTGGCGAGAGCCACAGCTCAGTCTGGTCTCTTATACCCTGCCACAGCTCTGCGGCGGTGTGCTGTTTGTCACCTAAGAAGATCAGTTTCAGCACGGCCTGTTGACACTTCCCCACTGCAGTGCTACACTGCTTCCAGCTACTGACCGATGGCTGACTGGTGCTGCACACGGATAATTCTGAGGTGAAAGTGGAGGAGGAGGAGAACGGGGGGTTGGAGCCACTAACGTAGGTGGTGGCGGAAACTCTGATGGAATTAGGGCCCGCAATCCTTGGCGTTGGTAGCACCTGTGCAATCCCAGGGTACGAGTCGCTCCCGGCCTCCACAACGTTTACCCAGTGTGCCGTCAGGGAAATGTAGCGTCCCTGGCCGAAAGCCCTTGTCCATGTGTCAGTGGTTAAGTGGACCTTCCCAGTAACTGCGTTGGTCAGGGCACGGGTGATGTTACGGGACACATGCTGGTGTAAGGCGGGCATGGCACACCGTTAAAAATAAAGGCTGTGGACTGTGTAACGAGGGACGACCGCCGACATCAGGCTGCAGAAGGCCTCAGTGTCCACAAGCCTAAATCGCAACATTTCCAGGGCCAGTAATTTGTAAAGTTGTGCATTTACTGCTATGGCCGGTGGGTGGGTGGCTGGGTATTTGCGCTTGCATTTAAATGCCTGGGGTAAGGACATTTGTACGCTGCGCTGGGACACAGAAGTGGATGTAGTCACTGATGGTGCTTGCAAAGGTCCAGGTGCAGGGCGGGAGGCATCCGGGCCTGTGTCTTCGACAGGGGATTGGCCAGCACGTAACACAGGGGAAGAGGAAGCAGTGGTGTGACCCGCAGACACTGGTTGTGGACCCAGGCATTCAGCCCACCTATTACGGTGCTTTGATGCCATGTGGCGGATCATGCTGGTGGTGGTGAGGTTGCTAGTGTTCACTCCCCTGTTCATTTTGGTATGACACAGGTTGAAAATTACAATTCTTTTGTTGTCCACACTTTCCTCAAAAAAGCACCAGACTGCGGAACACCTACTCCGGGGAACAGTTGTGGGCCTGTTTGGTGTGGCCCGCTTTCTCCCTTTTGCCACCCCACTGCCTCTTCCAGCCTGTTGCGGTGCTTCAGATCCCTCCCCCTCTGTACTGCTGTCCTTGCTCGGCTTGAAACCTTCCCAGGTTGGGTCAGTGATTTCATCGTCCACCACCTCCTCTTCCACTTCCTCACTCTGCTCATCCTCCTGACTTG
This sequence comes from Bufo bufo, assembly GCF_905171765.1. NCBI lineage: Eukaryota > Metazoa > Chordata > Amphibia > Anura > Bufonidae > Bufo > Bufo bufo. Next base: position 6,614,790 of record NC_053399.1, on the reverse strand, counting down.
TTGACATCTGTGTCTTATCCTCATCATCAACCTCTTGAAACACTAATTGCCGTTGACTTATTGGCAACTCTGTCTCATCATCATCCACCTCGTGAAACGCTAATTGCCATTCCCAACACGTGTATATAGCACCCGATGACGCGTTCCGGCCAGCCAATCACTGTAATGCCAGTAACTAACATGGCTACAGCATTACAGTGAAGGGCAGCACTTACCTGCACGTTTATTGGCTGCGTAACAAACATGCGGGGAGGAGACTCGTGCATTGCGCTTGAGCACATGCGGTATTAGGCCGAATAGCGCCATGTGCCGAGCATGCTCGATCAACACTAGTACATAGCCTTTAAGGCTGAGTTCCCACATCAGTTATTTGGTCAGTGATTGGGCAGGTACAGGGGCAGATCTTTCCATTACACCTGATCTCTGTGGAGGTTTTACCACTGGTTTTGGCTCACAATAACTGCTGGAAATAACTGAAGTGTGAACTGGGCCTGACCCCCTTTAGAAGGAAGGATCGGAGCTCCTCTAATTTGTACGGCCACCTCTAGATAAGGGTTGTCTTCTGATACATCAGTGGAGTCTTCTCATTGCATCTTTTGCAAAATTCACTAGTACGGAGCCGCAGGGATTCCATGTGCCGCCATACAGCTCCCCGTACGCAGCCTATGGCAGTTTTATGCAATAGACGAATGCTGGATTATTAGATTAAATAATATATGAAGAGCATTTTTTACTGTAACGTAAAAAAAGAAAAATCTACAGAAAATGTGGGCGAGCTCTTAAGTCTTTTGACATTTCATGGCTGCCTTCCTGTATACCGCCTCATACCGCGTCTTGCTCTTATTACTTGATGCTGATTAATAGGCTGAGGATGAAGGAGCTAAAAAGACTATACCTCAAATCCTGCGGGGCCCGGCTTTATACTGGCACTTATACTACGCTGACTTATTTTCAATGTTCTTCCCTTGAAGACGCATTTGTATCCTGCACCTGTCTCTGCTGAGAATATGCAACTAAATAAATCAGGCCGCATTTTCTCCCCGTGTGAACAGGAGTCTGACATAGAATTCCAGCCTTTAGTCGTTTAGGGCTGAAAAGGAAGTTTCTCCCACAGCTCCTAAAGAGCAAAGGAAAACCGTGGTCAATAAACGTCACATCTTGTAGAAAAAGAACGGCTTGATTATCTGCGATGCTTTGTTTTCTGCTCCACTAGGGTCGGCCATACTCATCAGAGCGCTGCGGACATGTCCGCTCCTTCAGCCGAAAGCTGTTCTTCCTGACTCCCCCAAACACATGCAAGGTCGGCTCAGTCGAGCATGCATGGGTTCTGAATTGGAAGATGGGAGTAAACCGCCACCAGACATGCCTGCTGATGGATTGTCTGCCAGAGGATAAAAGGATTAGGCAGAGTGAGATCAGAAGGTCCTGCCAAAATGATCAGGATGGGTCAAGATTAGTCTTGAGCGAATCAAGCTTCGTGTCAGGTACCAAACCCGACTTATAGTTCCTAATTTTAAATGTTTTTAAAGATGCAGAAATGAATACGGAATTAGTTCACCGAAGTCTCGTGTAACTTTGGGTAAAACGAAGTTTGGCTCAACGGAGACAGCATTAAACTTGTAGATATTGAACGAATCGACTACAGATCGATGATCCAAAGCTCAACACAAGACTAGTCAAGATAGATACATAGTGTGGGGTTTCGCTCTGGTAGATAGGTAAGCGGGCGCAGTACAGAGGCACAATACAAGTTCAAACTCAAAACGTCAGTGTTTATTCACACTTGAGGCAATTGCACAAAACAGCAGTAACTTTGCAGTCTTGGGGTTAATTCCCACACAATGGAAAGTTCATATAACACAAGTCACCTTGCTGGCAGTTCTGCCTCCAGTAGTCCACAGCAGGCTTTAGGGGGCCTGTTTCCCCAGCGTGCGGCTCTCAGCCCTCCAGCACAAAGCCTCAGATCCCAAAAACAGAGACATCTCTGCTGAGCCCAGCTGCCTATTTAAGGACAGCCAGGTGCTGCCAAAACTCCAGTATTTGACCTCACCTGGCTGGAAATCAGCCCAGCCGCACATGCTGGAGGAAAGTACCTGCCTTACCAGACACAACCCTTTACTGTGTCACAATAGTTAGGATATAGATAGATAGATACATAATAGATAGATATGCAACGTGCCGCCCCCCAGGGCCAATTTTGTCCCAGGTTTTAGGAATGCTGAGTGGTGTGGTGCGGCCCCAATAGTCTCTGTGTTTGTCACGGTGCTCCTACCTGGATAGATATTTTCTGGACCATCACATTTCGTGCCTGATGATAAGTAGCAGTGTGAACAATTGTCAGTAGCATTTATTAGTTAACAGCGTCAATGTAATAAGAAGCCCCCGATCCTCAATGCCAGGCGGTGGTGGGTAAAGCTGACATCCAGCATGTGACCCGTGTTCTCGCTGGAGGTCACATATTTTACACTTTCATTATGTTCCTGATACTGTTGCGATGATTTTATACTGCAATTCTATCGCTTCTGTTCATCATCAATGTTTTTGTTAAAGCAGGAAAATATTTTTTCTATTACTGAATTCAATTTTCACATGAAAATGCTTTCCCGTATGAGTCACTATGTGCCCGAGATAATACTGACTGTTACAGCGCCCCTCCTCCGCACTCGGTTTTCTATGGTTGAGTGACCTTCACTCCAATATGCAGAAAATATGATTCACTTCAATATCATAAAAGATACACATAAAACATGTATTTCAGCCTCCTGAGAAAATAAACTTACCAGGATCCAAATATGATGGAGATGATAGATAGATATATACTGTAGATAGATAGATAATATATAGATATATAGATAGGAGATAGAGAGAAAGATATGAGATAGATATTGCGCCGCCCACATCACCTACACTTGGTACAGAATTTCTCTCTACCATCCCCCCCTTCTCCAACCACCCAGCACCCTTACTCACATAAAACAAGTAATATATATAATTTAGCTTACAGTGAATTCCTGTAAATACTTACAGGTCTGAAGACTCCAGCCCCTCAGGGTCAGTGCTCGGGGTTCAGGCTGGAAGTGGGCACCGCTCTGCAGTTCAGGAAGGAGACCTATAAGACGCACCTAGGTTTTAGTACCCTCACACTGTGATGTCATAGGGGCGTGTCTTTTATACCATGTGATGGCAAGACAGGCCACACCCCCTGCCTCTGGATTTAGGTGTCCGGCTTCTTCGCACATGCTCAGTGATGGAGGGGGCGCCGCTGTGTACCCTCACACTGTGATGTCATAGGGGCGTGTCCTAATGGCATATTTTATGCCATGTGATGGCAGCCAGGCCACGTCCCTTGTCATAAAATAAATCACATGGTCCCTAGGTTTTAGAGGGGGACAATAAGAAAAATTATATTTTTTATTATACTTCAGGTCAGACCAGCAATTAGACCACCAATGTTAATAAGACCTCAGATCAGACCCCAATGTAAATTTCTCCCAATCAGACCTCAGATGAGAGCCCCATGCCTCTCATTATGTGCCCACTCACAGAAGTTATGCCCAGATATGTGCCCCTCACAGTAGTTATGCCCAGATATGTGCCCCTCACAGTAGATATGCCCAGATATGTGCCCCTCACAGTGGTTATGGCCAGATATGTGCCCCCTCACAGTAGTTATGCCAGATACCGTATGTGCCCCCTCATAGTAGTTATGCCAATATGTGCCCCCTCAAATTAGTTATGCCCACAGCCCCCTCACAGTAGTTGTTGCCCCCAGTCTGCAGCTTACCTTCTGTCCTGATGACGCGCTCCCACACTCACATCGCAATGTGTGGCCAGCAGGGGGAGCGCTCAGAAGAACAGTGAAGCAGGGAACGGAGAGCGCTCCATGCTTAGCCATGGAAACAACAGCCCGGCAGTGACAAGAACTGCCGGGTGTGTGAGTGTGAGAACTGCCGGGTGTGTGAGTGTGAGAACTGCCGGGTGTATGAGTGTGAGAACTGCCGGGTGTTTGTGAGACTACAAACAAGCCCAGTGCAGTCTGATCTTTTATACTTGGAGTGTGGAGTCACATAGAGATTGTCTGCAGTCTGTCGCCATTATGGCCCATAGGGCAAAAGGGGCTGTGGGCTGAAAACGACTGGAGATTATTTCAAGAATGGTGTTGGGGAGAGGGGGGGGTTCTCAGCAAAAATTTGGACAAGGGATCAATCACTGGCTTCAGTGGTCTCTTGCCTTCAATGCTCCAGTGTTCACATGAGTAGATGGGCCTGCAGTACAGGACACAAAAACAGGAAGGGACAGTCAGGGCAATGGGGCAGGAACGGAGGGGATTTTTTAGGTGAGTATTTCTGGGGGGTTTTATGGAATTTTCCCACCCGTGGCCAACTTTTTGCTGATCTCTCCCTGTAATAAAGGGTTAGGGTTAGCTCAGCTTATCTCCACCTCCCCTGTCCCGGCTGCTGGCACTTTCTGTCCTCATTTCTCCTTTATCCATGGAGAGGAAAAATGACCAATAACTCAAAGATTTTTAATCTGAAATTCAATAGAAGAAGATTGAACGGGTCAGTACCCAGAACGAGAGCGTGCAGAGTTTTATGACACAAGGGCATATATGGAAGGAGCGAGAAAAAATTGGAGTTTGGTCGGGATGTTGTGCTTCAGTACCTCAGGCCATAAAGCGCCTGATAAAGAAGCCGATCCTGCCGGGGACGTATTAAAGTGACACGCTTTAATGTATGTGTGTGACCGCCACCGTGTACACTATTATTTTAACGCTACAAGTTTAATGGAGATTATCAATTTACGGTGACGATGAGAAAACATCACCATGACTCGTAGCGGCCACGGAAGACAAATGATGTCCCAAGTCCATTCAGTGACAGGATCTGTAATAAAACCAGTAGGGGAAGATTTAGTACAACTCCCCATGAGGATCCGACTTAAAGTAGAACTCCTGAACTGGTATTTTTAAGACAATTCCATTAGGACTGCTGGGATCTTGAAGGTTGTCCAAAGGTCCCCCATTCCTCAGTCCAATGTACTGGACACAGCAGTGATCATAAACTGGATGGTTGTCAGGACCAGCTCCAGGCCTTTGCAGGCCCCTTGGGCAATGGAGTCTTTTGGGCCTCCTTTACTTCAAGGGGGTGGTACTGGCCCTTTAAATTGGGCTATATGTCTTCTCGTCACCCTGTTGTCTGTGTCTAACCTCCTCCTTGTGTGTGTTTTCCTTATGTACTTGTGGGACTGCGCTGTCTGTGGTTGTCCCTATGCTCTGCATGTCCTGGTGGTCATCCCTCTGTGCTTACGAGCTGCAGGTGCCAACCCAGCATTCATGGGCACAACCATAGCCATTGTGTCAGTACTCTGCATGTACCACATGGCGTCAATGCCCAGAGACAGAGAGGTGGAGGAGCAGTGAGTGTGGTTGTCGTCACTTGTGGAGAGACTACTTAACTGGGTGGGTAGCAGTGGGTCCCAGGAATCTGCCTGGCTTTACCAGGTGCTGAGGCCAGCCTCGATGTCCGCTATTCACCATGAGGCTTGGAGATAACTTAGGTTATAAGTTATGGGTAACCCCTAAAGCACTCATATCAGTATTGACCTCTCTACTGATTGAGGGATGAGGTTCCTTTGACGCTTTTCCATTATCACCAGCTTGCCTAAAAAAGAAAGGCCTTAAAGGGACCTCAAGGCTGTCCCAATATAATGTCTGTTTAGGTAAACCTTACCTGATGAGACCTACACCATTGTGAAAGAGGTAGTCAAAAGAGTGAGAAGAAAATCCAGAACTGGATCAGGATTGGGCTTCTCAGTTGTAAGTGATTTTCAAGGACATGTTGCTGACCTTGTCATATTCCACCTCCACATCTGCTTCCCACTGGGACCTGCTTACTGTTAGTGGTCTCTTGAACCTAGACCTAGATGTTTGGCTTAGTTTACATTACACTTACCTGTTGCATTGGCATCTGGTAGGCCTAAAATCTACAGGAGTACATCTGTCACCAGTCATGACTTTGGGGGCCTAAATGAAAAAAGTCCATACATTTTTGGGGTGGCTAAGGATGAAGAACAGAAAGGGTCCCTACACTCCTCACCCTGTTTAGTCAGTGCCAAACTGGTTGGGTTACTAGCGGTTCTTCTTTCAAGAAGCATTCACTTATTGTGAGGCCATGTAACTCTTCTGAGGTTGCTTGCTGCATTATATAAAACTTTTTGTCTAAATATATTAGGGCTCTGTTCACATCTGCCTTATGGCTTCCATTTATAACAGAAGGCACAGCGCTGTGACAGATTTATAACCCAAGGGACATCAGTGGTGTCCGACATTCGTGATTGACTTGTAGTGGTGTCCATCGGGTTCCATTGAGATGTTGGCAGTTTTGATAGGCAAAACAGTGTTGCATGCAGAAAAAACAATGGAGACCCAAGAGCGGCTCAGAGGCTGATGGGACAACGGCCTTCCCTCTGTGCCATAGGTAACAGGCAGTATAAAGGGTGGAGACTCTCTGCTGCCACCGGGGAGCGCTCCTACAGGCGGGGCTCTTGGCTCTTATTAGAGGTGAATGGTCATAAGGCAGCATTAAGTGTCGGCCCCGCTCTAGCAGCGATCACTGATATAATAAATATCTTTCAGAACGCGCCGGGCACCATTTTGACTTTTGTGCAGTGATAGAATAATAGGGCACAGATCAGTACTTTCCACAGAATTCTGCAGTTTCATACGGCATTTTCCAAATGGCGCAGCCATTAACTTCATCTTCTCTCAATGTGAAAGGCATTTCAGAGTAAACGATGAAATTAAGAGAGAACATTATCCAGAGCAGCCGAATCCAGAGACACCGAGGAACACTCACATTTCTGTCCTCAGACACATGTTCTCCAAGGAATTAGTAGAAATCTCAGGAAAATAGTTTTCTAAATTGATTCTTTGAAGGTCACCTTACAAAATAATAAAGATAAATTGATTGATATGAGATAGATAGAAGATAGATAGATAGATATATGTGTCACGGCGCGGTGTGGGTGGTAAACTCCACACTGAACACAGGAGGGGAAAGTAGGGAAAGGGGAAAGGTCACCACCTAGTGAATCCCTAAACAGAGCCCTGACTACTATCAGTATGAACAGACCTTGATGGTAAGAATGTTCATACTCAGTAACCTAGAGCCCTATCTGACCCTAAAGGGCCCTGGAAATAGTGTCAGGACAAAATATGACCTGTTCCTTCCCAGCTGAAGGAACAGGAGACTCCCTCAGGCCTAATACCAAAAGATAGGGGGATACAACAAACTAGAAATAGGAAAAGACACTTAACTCCGAAGTACGTGGACGAGCAGGAACTTTGTGGAGATACAGACACCAGCACTTCCACAACCAGAAAAGAGCTATCAACCGCATAGCATGATGGGTGAGACCAGACTAAATAGAGGAGTTGGAATGACCACTTAAGCTACACCTGAGACAAGGGGAGTAGTCATACCCAGCAACAACACAGAAACAAGTGAAACCAAAGAGGCTGTCAGATCACATCACGTGGAGCCAGTCTCTCAGATCTTCTGACCCCTGTCACGGGAGAGACTGTGACAATATGAAATAGATAGATAGATATGAGATAGATAGACAGATAGATAGATAATACATAGATATGAGATAGATGGATAAATATATATATATATAGAGAGAGAGAAAAAATTGAAGAAACAGCAGCAGCAGTCAGAATGTCTAGGAAATGGTGTAATCCCTCCATGCTGTAGGTAATTGAGCCTATAGATATCCAAAAATTATAGAATGAGACAGCACTCCAAGTAGTTAAAATTGGTGGACCGCTTTATTCGCCCAACTTGCAACTTTTCAGCCCAACACAATGAGGCCTTTCTCAAGCAATGTGACAAGTGCAAACAACTCATATATAAAGGCAAAATGGGAGGGATCACATAAAATGATCAATCATGTAAATATTTTCAAATTAAACAATATTCTGTGCCAAAAGTAAATATTTCAAAGACAGTGTGACAAAACTTGTGTTACTCATGTCTCATTAGTGCATATTCTTAATGTTTTCACTTACATGAATAAAATGTGTTCATTATTTAACATATTCATCCCCACGTCACATGTGAACAATTAAAATCAGATGACACACCTGGGTAGGTGTGTGTTATCACTTACAGGATCATCATAATGGAGGCGAGAGTCTCGTGAATTGTAACTAGATGGCGTCTACTGAAAACTACTGCGCATGCTCCGACCGCACTCGGAATAGCTAGGGAAACTTAGGGCGGAGAGCGCGTGTGTACGTTCCTTGCGTACGCTACATACTGTGTCACAAAGTCATACCCCTCCGACGCTCTGGCGTCAGTCGGCGCCTGCGCAGTCATGTGCTCTTACTGCCAGCACCAAAATGTGCTGCAGCAGCAAATTTTTGGATATAAATTTATATATATATATATATAGATATAATAGGTAGATAGATTGATAGATATGAGATAAATAGATAGGAGATAGATTTCAGGCGACTGTTTTACTTCATTACAATCAGAGACATTCTCATTGACTCTCCGTTCGGGTCTCTGGGGCTCAGCTGGTGCGGCTGATATCATGGAATCCATTATCACAATGTTGTATCTTGTGTCCTACATGTAGTCCTGTTATTTTACCTTTGGACATGATACAAATTGCTGCTTGGTTGTTTCTGTTGTCTGGAAAGAGAAATGAACTGGTGGATGGAGGAGACAAGTCACTCATCATTCCTGGCAAACTCCTGCTCACCATATGGCACATACATGTCAGAGAGCTCGCCGATGGGGGCTGCCATCCCTATCAGTAATGTGGATTCTGTGCTTCATCTGCTGGATGAGGCCCGGATTATGGGATAATTAGACTTGGAGGATAAAGGTTGGACATATGGAATAAAGCAAGGTTCCTGCGGATTCATCCATCATCCATTGTCTTCTTCATAGACCTTGAGGAGGAACACTGGAGACATTTACAGAAGGGGCTTGAATTAATCATTGCCCAATGTTTCAGGGTTACGTATAATGAGATCCGGTGCCGCCTTATCCCCAGCGAGGCGCAAATCAACATTTCTAATAGGACTTATGTTGGGATCAGAAATCAGCAAACCAATTCTTTAAAATGAAAATTCGATCAGAATTTTTATTAGAATTAGAATTTCTTTAGATGCGATTCAGAAGAATTTTGCCAGTGAGAGAGAGAGGAAGATAGAGAAAAGAAAAAGAGAGACAGAATAGGAGAGAGAAAGAGAGATAGAGAGAGGAGAAAGGAAGGAGATAAGGAACGGAAGAAAGGAAGGAAATAAGGAAAAGAAGGAAGGAAGGAACGAAGGAGGGAGGAAGGAGATAAGGAACGGAAGAAAGGAAGGAAATAAGGAAAAGAAGGAAGGAAGGGAGGGAGAAAGGAAGGAAGGATGGAAGAAAATAAAGAAAGAAGGAAGGAAGGAGGGAGGAAGGAGATAAAGAAAGGAAGGGAAGAAGGAAGGAGGGAGGAAGGAGATAAGGAAAGGAAGGAAGGAAGAAAGGAAGGAGGAAGGAGATAAGGAAAGGAAGGGAAGAAGGAAGGAGGGAGGAAGGAAATAAGGAAAGGAAGGAGAGAAGGAAGGAGGAAGGAAAAAAAAGGAAGGGAAGAAGGAAAAAAAGGAAGGAGATTTGAAGGAAGGGAAGACGAACAAAAATAAAAAGAAAGAATACTTTTTTTTTTTTTTGGCATTCAAAGTACTTTTGATTCAGGTAGAATAATTTGGACCTGAAACAAATAGTAGGAAATTCCTTTCTCTCTAATTAGGATTCAGTCCTAAACTTGAAAAACAAAATTACAAGAAGGAACTCTGCCATGAAAACTAGTCATATCCCATGCATAGAATATGGGGTGTGTGTGGGGCCGACAGCAGTCACCAAAAGACCCCTCACCCTTAGGGGAGGCATAGGGAATCGTTTTTTAGATTGCTGAAGACCCCAAAGTTCAGGGCTCTATGGCATCTGCCCAGGTTTAGTTGGTGCTCAGATCAACCCTACTCTAGGGTCAACTCCATAAGAAAACAATCAAGATTTGTATATTTTTCAATTGTGAAAGGAAGATTATCTGAACTTGGGACAAAATTCAGGCCCCTCCCCCAATCCAGAATTGTAAAAAAATAAATAAAAATCAGAGGTAGATTTAGGACTTGTGAACTAAACTTAGTGGAGTCTGCATTCAGGACATTCACATGGAGAGGCGACCTCTTGGAAGAACCTTCTACGTGATAAACAGCCCACTGATTTCAATGGGAATTCTGTAATGCTAAATTTCCCCTGTGGTGACGCTGCAGGGAAATAGAACATTTATTGTTAGATTTCCCAGTATGCAACTGCATGCAGAGGGGTCCAACAGTGATCAAGGGTGACCAACAGCGATCAAGGGGGCCCAACAGTGATCAAGGGGGACCAACAGTGATCAAAAAAGGGATTATCCAAGCACATAGATTAGTAAGCACTTATGCCTTTCTTTACATATTCAATTTAGACATTTTCTGCCTTTCTATAATTGTTTCAAAAAGTAGCATCATCTTCAATAAATAAAAGCATATTCCACCTGTGAGTAAATTTGACTTGTGATACCGATCCTAACCACTTGGTGTGCTGTTAGGAGATAACACATCTATAAGATGCTCTCATTGCTTCGTCCAGTGCATTACTTTACAGCACCACCTAGTGGCAAAAATGTCCAGTGCTATAATTTTTTGTATTTTTGTTGCATTTAATATGTCAGAAAACAAATACCAAATATTAGAGGACAATGACATATTCCGCATGCACAGAAATGCTCTATATTCTCAGTTTCCCCCATGATTTAAATTATACTCAAATAAACGTACATTGTGGTTTATCTGGAAGAAACAGGATCGGCAGAGGATGCACATTGGCTCCAGTTTCTATAATCTACAAATCTAAATCTTATCAGTGACATATAGACCAATGAGCTCGCGTCGCGGCGTATAATCACACTCCCTGTTTTAGCGCCGGCTTCTGATTGACACGCACATAATTTCTTCACAATGTGTTACATTTGCTGTTGCTTTTTAATCAAATCCTGTCACTGATTCCAGATGATGAGGATTATTACACCTGCTTTTCTGACGTGAAATAAAAAGGATTTCATCCTCGCTTTAAGAGTCTGTGCACACCTACCCTCTGCGCGCAGCAGCCTGCATGTCAAATACACGGCATACCCCGGGGGAATACATACTGTAGACTTTCTTGGCTTCTACATGGAAAATGCAGATCTTGTCCTAGGATCACTAGGTGGATTCAGGAGTAAAGGGGCAGCCAGGGCATCTACACCGGAGTGCTCAGTGTCAGATAGAGGTCTCACAAGCCACTCTGTCCCAGACAGATGCAAGGTTAGGACAACAAGCTCAAGGTCTAGCTGTGACTATATTTTACAGTATTTTTCGGGCAGCATACACATCCATATTCTCCCACTAGACGTCTATGGAGAGTACACACATCCATGACCTAGATCCTGAGTCAAGTACCCCAAATTACCTCAAGTACCCCCAAGGGTATGATCATCTACTCTGCTGACTCTTAAAAGTGCAGCATGAGCCTAGTGTAAGGACCCCTTAGAGCCCAAGCCTGCACCCTCTGGGGACCTAGGACCTTGGTTTAGTTGCTTTGAGTCTTCTATGCTTTTGTTCTTATTCACTGATTCTGCTCTTCTGCTGAGCTCAGCCCTCACTAGACCACCAATAGGCACTGCTGCCAATCATGAAGCCACCAAGATCTTCCTACTAGCCCTGGATGGACCAGAAGGCTTCACTATGACCTCACCTGATTTGATGAATGCCTGCTATGACCAGCAGGGTTTTACCTGCTGCTTCATCATCTCCTGTCTATTATTTGGTCTGGGTCACTGGCTTTGTGGCTCTCTCATAGTTGATCCATTCTGTGGACCAGCTTGTCACTGGTGCATTTCAGTTTCATTTGGGAAGGGGTTCCTGATTGGATAGCTTTACTTTGAATATTTTTTGTCTTTTGCTGTGATCTTGCCAGTCATAGCGTAAACTCTGTATACTTCTATACAGCATATCCGTGTATCTAGTTCCTTGCCCGGTGTCTCATTGTCGGTGTAGTTTGGTTCTTGCATTTATTTTAATCCAGATTTTGTTTCTGGTTCTTGTATTTTGCTTGAGTCAGTTTTACTTTGATTCAAGTTCAGTTCTGCATTTAAGGCGAGTATAGATGGGTCGATGGAGAGGCCGATTATCGGGAAGGAAGTGTTCTTTCCATTTAGATGCAGTGATCTCCTTCACAGTTAGTGTTGATCACGAATATTCGAATTTCGAATTTTTATCGCGAATATAGGTACTTCGAAAATTCACAAATATTTTGAATATAGTGATATATATATTCGTAATTTAGAATATTCGATTTATTTTTTATTTTTTATATTCGATATTTATTTATTTTAATCAGTACACATGATCCCTCCCTGCTTCTAGCTTGTGGTCCAATAAGAAGGCTGCAATATACTTGACTTTAGAAGTAGTGTTGTTTGCGAATTTTGCTCTATATTCTTTTTTTCTTCGAATATTCGCTATATTGCTATATATTCTTGTTTTATAAATATAGCGAATATTCAAAAAAAAACGAATGTAGAGCAATTTAGCTAATATAGTGCTATAATCTTTTTTTTATAGTTGTAATTTTTTTCCAATCTGAACTCCAGATGAAAAAAAAATTACAACTATTAGACAAAGAAGATTATAGCACTATATTAGCTAAATTGCTCTATATTCGTTTTTTTTTCGAATATTCGCTATATTGCTATATATTCTTGTTTTAGAATATTACGAATATTCGAAAAAACTAAGTTATAGCAATATAGCGAATATTCAAAAAAAAAAAACGAATATAGAGAAATTTAGCTAATATAGTGCTATAATATTCTTTGTCTAAAAGTTGAAAAATTCGCAATAAAAATTCGAATACGAAAATTCACATATTACACGATCATTACCTTGCCGATTTTTTGAGTAAAAAAATCGTAAAATATAACGAATATTTGAATTTGCGAATATTCGACGAATATTCTACGAAATATTTGCGAAATATCGCGAATTCGAATATGACCCCTGCCGCTCATCACTATTCACAGTATGAGGACGAAGGATGTCTATTGTGATCGCTTGTCCCCATACTGAATCATTCAAACGCTGGTCCATCGGGTGATCCTGTCGTTCGTGCAGACACCACCGATCATCGTTTCTGGGCAGCGGATCGTGTGGTCTAAATAGCCATCTGCTGCCCAGAAACGATGATCGGTGGTGTCTGCACGAACGACAGGATCACCCGATGGACCAGCGTTTAGTCCGTTCATCAGGTGATCGGCGGCACATCTAGACGGGCAGATTATCGAGAACGAGCTGGATTTTTATTGGTTCATCTAAATCCACTTTTAGTTTTCTTCTCTGGGTCCTAGCGTCCTCCTGCTGATCATGTTAGGATTTGTATCTCAGAGGAGGGTTTGTAAATCTTCAGGGACAATGAGTGTCAGTGGGGTTTGGTTTCAGGGTCAGTGTTCAGTAAAAGATCTGGAGGAATATTCAGGGAAATCTAGAGTCAGGGTCAATTATTGTCTGGAGTTATTGGCTTGGAGACCATGCCGAATTAACCAGTGACTGACTACATCGGGGAAATGTCCATGCATTCTGGACTGGCTGGATCTGTTTCTGTTGGTTGAGAGCAGTGAGTTTCTTTTTCTCTTTTGCTTGGAACTTGATGTGAACGGGACCCAGTTCACCTGAAACCTGCAGCGCTCACAGTAGGAATAACAATCGGCAACTTTGTATATATTAGTTATTGTCTGATATACTTGACAATCTTCTTCCGTCTACTTCATTACCCGACCACCATCATTACCTGTCTGCTTCATTACCTGACCGCCATCATTACATGTCTGCTTCATTACCTGACCGCCATCATTACCTGTATGCTTTATTACCTGACCTCCATCATTACCTGTCTGCTTCATTACCTGACCACCATCATTACCTGTATGCTTCATTACCCGACCACCATCATTACCTGTCTGCTTCATTACCTGACCTCCATCATTACCTGTCTGCTTCATTACCTGACCACCATCATTACCTGTATGCTTCATTACCCGACCACCATCATTACATGTCTGCTTCATTACCTGACCGCCATCATTACCTATCTGCTTCATTACATGACCACCATCAATACCTATCTGCTTCATTACCTGACCACCATCATTACATGTCTGCTTCATTACCTGACCGCCATCATTACCTATCTGCTTCATTACATGACCACCATCAATACCTATCTGCTTCATTACCTGACCACCATCATTACCTGTCTGCTTCATTACCTGACCGCCATCATTACCTGTATGCTTTATTACCTGACCTCCATCATTACCTGTCTGCTTCATTACCTGACCGCCATCATTACCTGTATGCTTCATTACCCGACCACCATCATTACATGTCTGCTTCATTACCTGACCGCCATCATTACCTGTCTGCTTTATTACCCGACCGCCATCATTACCTGTCTGCTTCCTTACCCGACCACCATCATTACCTGTCTGCTTCATTACCTGACCACCATCATTACCTGTCTGCTTCATTACCTGACCACCATCATTACCTGTCTGCTTCATTACCTGACTGCCATCATTACCTATCTGCTTCATTACCCGACCACCATCATTACATGTATGCTTCATTACCCGACCACCATCATTACATGTCTGCTTCATTACCTGACCGCCATCATTACCTGTCTGCTTTATTACCCGACCGCCATCATTACCTGTCTGCTTCCTTACCCGACCACCATCATTACCTGTCTGCTTCATTACCTGACCACCATCATTACCTGTCTGCTTCATTACCCGACCACCATCATTACCTATCTGCTTCATTACCCGACCACCATCATTACCTGTCTGCTTCATTACCTGACCACCATCATTACCTGTCTGCTTCATTACCCGACCACCATCATTACCTGTATGCTTCATTACCCGACCACCATCATTACATGTCTGCTTCATTACCTGACCGCCATCATTACCTGTCTGCTTCATTACCTGACCGCCATCATTACCTGTCTGCTTCCTTACCCGACCACCATCATTACCTGTCTGCTTCATTACCCGACCGCCATCATTACCTGTCTGCTTCATTACCTGACCGCCATCATTACCTGTCTGCTTCCTTACCCGACCACCATCATTACCTGTCTGCTTCATTACCTGACCGCCATCATTACCTGTCTGCTTCATTACCTGACTGCCATCATTACCTGTCTGCTTCATTACCTGACCGCCATCATTACCTGTCTGCTTCATTACCTGACTGCCATTATTACCTGTCTGCTTCATTACCCGACCACCATCATTACCTGTCTGCTTCATTACCTGACCGCCATCATTACCTGTCTGCTTCATTACCTGACTGCCATCATTACCTGTCTGCTTCATTACCTGACCGCCATCATTACCTGTCTGCTTCATTACCTGACCGCCATCATTACCTGTCTGCTTCATTACCTGACCATCTTCATTACCTGACCGCCATCATTACCTGTCTGCTTCATTACCTGACCGCCATCATTACCTGTCTGCTTCATTACCTGACCGCCATCATTACCTGTCTGCTTCATTACCTGACCGCCATCATTACCTATCTGCTTCATTACCCGACCACCATCATTACCTGACCGCCATCATTACCTGTCTGCTTCATTACCTGACCATCTTCATTACCTGACCGCCATCATTACCTATCTGCTTCATTACCTGACCTCCATCATTACCTTTCTGCTTCCTTACCCGACCACCATCATTACCTATCTGCTTCATTACCTGACCGCCATCATTACCTGTCTGCTTCATTACCTGACCGCCATCATTACCTGTCTGCTTCATTACCTGACCGCCATCATTACCTGTCTTCTTCATTACCTGACCGCCATCATTACCTGTCTGCTTCATTACCTGACCGCCATCATTACCTGTCTTCTTCATTACCTGACCACCATCATTACCTGTCTGCTTCATTACCTGACCGCCATCATTACATGTCTGCTTCATTACCTGACCGCCATCATTACCTGTATGCTTTATTACCCGACCACCATCATTACCTGTCTGCTTCATTACCTGACCGCCATCATTACCTGTCTGCTTCATTACCTGACCGCCATCATTACCTTTCTGCTTCATTACCTGACCGCCATCATTACCTTTCTGCTTCATTACCTGACCGCCATCATTACCTGTCTGCTTCATTACCTGACCGCCATCATTACCTTTCTGCTTCATTACCTGACCGCCATCATTACCTGTCTGCTTCATTACCTGACCGCCATCATTACCTGTCTGCTTCATTACCTGACCGCCATCATTACCTGTCTGCTTCATTACCTGACCGCCATCATTACCTGTCTGCTTCATTACCTGACCGCCATCATTACCTGTCTGCTTCATTACCTGACTGCCATCATTACCTGACCGCCATCATTACCTGACCACCATCATTACATGTCTGCTTCATTACCTGACCGCCATCATTACCTGTCTGCTTCATTACCTGACCGCCATCCCCTCCATCCCTTTACCATTCTTCCATTTCTGCCTCTAGACCAGCCATGCTCAACCTGCGGCCCTCCAGCTGTTGTAAAACTACAACTCCCACAATGCCCTGCTGTAGGCTGATACCTGTAGGCTGTTCAGGCATGCTGGGAATTGTAGTTTTGCAACAGCTGGAGGGCCGCAGTTTGAGGATGCCTGCTCTAGACCATGAGTTTCTGCTTCTGTATAATTGTTTCCTGTTCGTGTTGATAACTACTTTACAATATTATTTTTGATACTGTGTGAGTATTATATATTTTGGCCCTACTGTAAGTCCTGGGGTATCGGAGTACCCAGAGACACCATTAGTATCCGCGAAATGTGACTGCTATGGGTGAAGCCCAGATCTTGCAAACAACAAGTACTGTATGTGGAATTATGAGGCATTTTGAGGCACTGATCACCCCGAGCCTCAGTAATGTAAAATACAATGTATTTTGGCTGCTTAGCTAAACCTCCACATGGTAAGGGTTAAGAACTTTGGGTCCGATTGTCTATTTCTATTCCAGCATGCAGATTGCAGAGAAAAGATTAATATCCACAATGTAGTTTGTGTTCATAGCCGTGGTCACCATCAATAATGTGGGTCACATCTGCTGCTTGTAATGCTATTTGAGAACTGCTTACCCTGCAGAAACAGAAGAGGCTGCTCCAGGCAATAAGATGGAGAGGAATCTGAGCCGAACACTTCAGCTCAGTAACATCCACTTAAGAAGACATGGATTCCAATAAATAATACAGGATCGGGCTGGTATCTTAGTATCAATAGTCCGCAGCCAATAGCTTGTGACTGGGGAGGGCGTCGGGGCGTCTGGATTTATCAAAATGCAACAGCATTACTCTGAAATAGTGTCCAATAATTGCACAATCTGTGTGAATCAGGGACTGTTTAATAGAGGGGACCCCTAGAGCTAGGGCGCCCCTTTTATTTCTCAGGCCGCATCGTGAGAAGGATGCTTTACTTTCCATGCGGTGCCCTACTGACATTGAGATTCACTACTAATCTCTGGCACCTACAGGGCAAATTCAGCTTCCCTGGGAGCTTTGAAATGAGGCGATGACAGGACATGTCAGCAGGATCAACCCCATTTTAATGGGTATTCCCATCTCATTCCCACATTGATGGTATATTGCTAGGATGTGTCATCAATGTCAGGTAGGTGCAGGTCCCACTGTCAGGATAAGGCGACAACCGTCACACACAAACAGGACTAGAGCAGTCCTAAAACTTCCCAGACTCACTATCACTACCTACTTGATGGTCACGCAAGGCAGTGACCGCACAACTGGGCGGCATTCCCTATACTGAAATACGTGCAAGGACAACAGGGAACAGCAAACAGACAAACAATCAAAGAGTAGTCGGATAGTAAAGGGTCAAATGCGAGTCGGACGGAAAAAAAACGCAAAAGCAAACGAGAAAACCAAAGCTCCAAAAAGTCAAGAACCAGGAGATCGATACAATACCAAATCGCCAGAAGCTAAAACGTAGTCACAATACCAAATCCAGAAATCCACAAGCCAGAGGAGTCGTCAATACCACAAGGGAACAGCAGGGGGAGCCAGAGGACATGAAATTTCACTGACAACTGCGCATGCATGCCGGCGTCCCTGTACGCCGGACAGAGCTGCCTGTTGAGCGTCCTGATGCTCTGGAGCCTCGCCGCGTCTCATCATTGGCCCAGGGCAAACAAAGAGAGGTCCACACAGCTGATCTGGTTCCCCCAGTAACCGGACACTGCTGCCATGCAGAGGAAGCTATTCCACCTGGAATAAAACTCTGTTATCTTTGAAAAAGTGCAACAAATTTTCTATATCCAAGTATCATTCTAATCAGCAGGATCAACCCTAAGAAGCTGTATGCCTGGTTAAAGGGTTATGCTCTTCTCAAACATTGATGGGATATTGCTAGGATGTGCCATCAATATCAGATAGGTGTGGGCCCCTTGAAGTGAAAGAGAGCAGCTGCCCAAGCGCGGCCACCCGCCTTTCACTACCATGGGAGTTCCAAATATAGCTCGATTATTTCCGACAGTTCCATAGCCGTGAATATGGGACTACCATGGGACTTCTAAAAATAGTCGAGCTTGCATATGCGGTTCACTATCCTACGCTGCGGGGGCCCCGTTCTGGGGATAGTAACATGCACCTAGCATTATCCCATCAATGTTCAAGAACAGTATAACCCTTCATACTGCCTCTTAGGGTTGATCCTTGATGCTTGGATGGAGAAAATTAGTTGCACTGTTCCATAGACAGCAGAGTTTTATTCCATATGCAAATTAGGGCTTCAGTGCACCAAGGGGCGGGCTCTAGAAACTAAGTGCACTTAACTTCTCTGCTTTCCTGGTTTTCCACAACACCCTTACCACCCTACAGCTGAGGCTCCATGCTGCCCCCATGGTAATCAGGGTAATTGATAAAGGTTTACCGTGAAGTTCCTGGGCCACAATGCAAAATATGTTATAGGACCCTTCACATACCACGTGCCCTTTATTACCTTTTGGGCTCAATTTAGGCTCCAGGTGCAACTCTAACCTCTGCACCGATTAATGCACATCCCCGTCTGGAGCTAAGCCTAACTGCATCCCTGATATGTGACCTGAGGGTCCAAGTCAGAAGGCACCAAGTTAGGTCCCCATTTTCCCCATTGATCGCCTCCATTCCTGTCCATATGTGGCAATGCACTGCCGGATTCCTGAGGACTGTTTGCACCTGTCTATCTTTATTTCAATTCACATCCTCTATGACCTTTCGTAGGCCGCGGGGTGAGCTCAGCCGTGAAACAACCACTAATTTTTCGTCCGTTCACTGCATCCGCATCAGTGTCATTTTCTGTAATGTGAAACTGTCAGACATGCATTTAGAAAATAATACTGATTTCAGTCGGGTCTCTGCTTGCTTGACCTCGGCATGCTTTAAAGCAAGATTTCTCTTATAACATTGACAACACAGAATCACGTAACGTCCAGAGCTGAAATTGAAGGTGTAGCGGAGACAACTCCACAGCGGTGACATTTATCACCGCCGTATCACATACAGCGCGGGAGGCTGAAGCCATCATTTCCACCATGGAGTTTGGAGAGGTGATGTTAGGTGTGGGATTCACCTTAAAAAAAAAGTTTTCCGCCATTCCAGGTTTAATCAGGACAATTAGCCGAAAATTCAAGGACACCATGAAGACAAAAAAGGCAAATTTTAACCAGACGTAAGGCGAGGGGGAGCAGGACTCCACGAGTTTGCCCTATATGAGAAGACTCCAACATTCCGCTGACTTACTAGGACGGAAGATTAGTTCGGCCATTTTTCCCACCCCCTCCCACGAGCCTCATTTTGGTGTAGCGGCCAATTTATTAACAGATTAACCGTGATAACATTCTTTACACAACTTGCATATATCTGAATAATGCCAAAACATTCCAACTTCATAACCTCTTGATAGTGAGGGATGCTGGAAGGCAACCCAATCATTTTGATCCTTCAGTTGTAATTTCACCTTACCCTTGGCCACACTCACCGACCCAAGGGCACCAAACCTCAACATCATGCCCCTGCAGGCCTTCTAGCCCTAACAGGAGCCCCCAGCCTTCAACTCACCAAACCTCCTAGGATGCACGCCCCAAAGAGTCATGCAACTATTCCAAATAGTTTTGCCTCCCAGGATCCCCCCTTTACCTGCACAAGTGACATCAGTGACACCTCACCTATGTTTGTCCTGCCACACCCGACCTGCTTTTTCCAACCCCTCTTGCCACCCCAGTGCCCACAGGTCCATCCCAACCTCGTAAAAACTGTGTAGACGCCTCCTCCAATTCCCTATGGCGCACAACAAACCCCCCTTGCCGCCGCACAAATCGCCCTACCTCCTTGTTTAACCTTGCCCTAGCTTTGTTCATGAGATCTACTGATCTAGCAACCCTCCAAGTCCGACGAGCTACCACCTCGGACCAAACTATCAACAGGCCCGGAAACTCCATCAATAGTCGCAACAAATCCAATTTACTATGCCTTATGACATCCCGAGAGCGACACACCCCCAAATCGTTCCCACCGACATGAAGAACCAAAATGTCTGGGAGTCTATCTAAGGAAACATAGAAACGGAACTCCGGAAGAACCCTACCCCACAAAAGGCCCCGTAAACCTATCCAACAAACCCGTAACACCTTGTTTGGAAAAGCCAACTGTCTTCCGTTCCGCCAAAAATCAGCTCGCAAGGCTCCCCAATACACATAAGAATGCCCAAATATCCAGGCCAAACACGAGGAGGACCCTGCAACAGAACAAAAAGAAGGAACACATCTCACATAAAACTACTACAGCCACCCCGTGCACCCAGAAACCACAACCTGTCTCCACTAGCACCTCCTAAAGCAAATGAGGGCAAACATAAGAACAGAAACATGCCGACTCTCAGCATCACCTAAACCAATGGGAAGCAAACTCCCCAGCCGGCAAACCAGCGACTTTCAAGCACTTCAGAAAGACAGCTACAAATTGAAAACGGGAGAGAGCGGTACCATCCTGATGAACTAACAAAGGTTCCATCCCCTCCGGACGATAATGCAGCAACTCTTCCACACACCGAACCGGACACACCGCACAGCCTCCCAACCGGTGTAAATTAATTTGCACCTCTTTTCCGACTGGGTCAGTCTTTGATCTTCTCAACAAACACTGTAAGCCATCAGCCCTCACACACACATCCCCCCGCAGTAAACCCCCTACCCGTTTACAACTACAGGATTGGCGCGTGGCATATGTGGTGCCAATATTCAAAAGGGGCCAAAAACAGAGCCTGGAAACTATAGGCCGGTAAGTTTAACATCTGTTGTGGGTAAACTGTTTGAAGGTTTTCTGAGAGATGCTATATTAGAGCATCTCAACGGAAATAAGCAAATAACGTCAAATCAGCATGGCTTCGTGAGGGATCGGTCATGTCAGACTAATTTAATCAGTTTCTATGAGGAGGTAAGTTCTAGACTTGACAGCGGCGAATCAATGGATGTCGTGTATCTGGACTTCTCCAAAGCATTTGACACTGTACCACATAAAAGGTTAGTATATAAAATGAGAATGCTCGGACTGGGAGAAAATGTCTGTATGTGGGTAAGTAACTGGCTCAATGATAGAAAACAGAGGGTGGTTACTAACGGTACACACTCAGATTGGGTCACTGTCACTAGTGGGGTACCTCAGGGGTCAGTATTAGGGGGGTCACTTTCACTAGTGGGGTACCTCAGGGGTCAGTACTGGAGGGGTCACTGTCACTAGTGGAGTACCTCAGGGGTCAGTACTGGAGGGGTCACTGTCACTAGTGGGGTACCTCAGGGGTCAGTATTGGAGGGGTCACTGTCACTAGTGGGGTACCTCAGGGGTCAGTATTGGGCCCTATTCTCTTCAATATATTTATTAATGATCTTGTAGAAGGCTTGCACAGTAAAGTATCAATTTTCGCAGATGACACTAAACTGTGTAAAGTAATTTACACTGATGAGGACAGTATACTGTATATACACTACAGAGGACAGTATACTGTATATATACTACAGGGGACAGTATACTGTATATATACTACAGGGGACAGTATACTGTATATATACTACAGAGGACAGTATACTGTATATATACTAGAGGACAGTATACTGTATATATACTACAGAGGACAGTATACTGTATATATACTACAGAGGACAGTATACTTTATATATATACTACAGGGGACAGTATACTGTATATATACTACAGAGGACAGTATACTGTATATATATACTACAGAGGACAGTATACTGTATATATACTACAGGGGACAGTATACTGTATATATACTACAGAGGACAGTATACTGTATATATACTACAGAGGACAGTATACTGTATATACACTACAGAGGACAGTATACTGTATATACACTACAGAGGACAGTATACGGTATATATACTATAGAGGACAGTATACTGTATATATACTACAGAGGACAGTATACTGTATATATACTACAGAGGACAGTATGCTGTATATACACTACAGGGGACATTATACTGTATATATACTACAGAGGACAGTATACTGTATATATACTACAGAGGACAGTATACTGTATATATACTACAGAGGACAGTATACTGTATATGTACTACAGAGGACAGTATACTGTATATATACTATAGAGGACAGTATACTGTATATATACTACAGAGGACAGTATACTGTATATATACTACAGAGGACAGTATACTGTATATATACTACAGAGGACAGTATACTGTATATGTACTACAGAGGACAGTATACTGTATATATACTACAGAGGACAGTATACTGTATATACTACAGAGGACAGTATACTATATATATACTACAGAGGACAGTATACTGTATATATATATACTACAGGGGACAGTATACTGTATATATACTACAGAGGACAGTATACTGTATATATACTACAGAGGACAGTATACTGTATATGTACTACAGAGGACAGTATACTGTATATATACTACAGAGGACAGTATACTGTATATACTACAGAGGACAGTATACTATATATATACTACAGAGGACAGTATACTGTATATATATATACTACAGAGGACAGTATACTGTATATATATACTACAGAGGACAGTATACTGTATATGTACTACAGAGGACAGTATACTGTATATATACTATAGAGGACAGTATACTGTATATATACTACAGAGGACAGTATACTGTATATATACTACAGAGGACAGTATACTGTATATATACTACAGAGGACAGTATACTGTATATGTACTACAGAGGACAGTATACTGTATATATACTACAGAGGACAGTATACTGTATATACTACAGAGGACAGTATACTATATATACACTACAGAGGACAGTATACTGTATATACACTATAGAGGACAGTATACTGTATATATACTACAGAGGACAGTATACTGTATATACACTATAGAGGACAGTATACTGTATATATATATATATACTACAGAGGACAGTATACTATATATACACTACAGAGGACAGTATACTGTATATACACTATAGAGGACAGTATACTGTATATATACTACAGAGGACAGTGTACTATATATATATACTACAGAGGACAGTATACTATATATATACTACAGAGGACAGTATACTGTATATACTACAGAGGACAGTATACTGTATATATACTACAGAGGACAGTACACTGTATATATACTATAGAGGACAGTATACTGTATATATACTATAGAGGACAGTATACTGTATATACTACAGAGGACAGTATACTGTATATACACTACAGAGGACAGTATATTGTATATATATACTACAGAGGACAGTATACTGTGTATATACTACAGAGGACAGTATACTGTATATACTACAGAGGACAGTATACTGTATATATATACTACAGAGGACAGTATACTGTATATATACTACAGAGGACAGTATACTGTATATACTACAGAGGACAGTATACTGTATATATATACTACAGAGGACAGTATACTGTATATATATACTACAGAGGACAGTATACTGTATATACACTACAGAGGACAGTATACTGTATATATACTATAGAGGACAGTATACTGTATATACTACAGAGGACAGTATACTGTATATACACTACAGAGGACAGTATACTGTATATATACACTACAGGGGACAGTATACTGTATATATACACTACAGGGGACAGTATACTGTATATATACTACAGAGGACAGTATACTGTATATATACACTACAGAGGACAGTATACTGTATATACACTACAGAGGACAGTATACTGTATATACACATTACAGAGGACAGTATACTGTATATATATACTACAGAGGACAGTATACTGTATATATACTACAGAGGACAGTATACTGTGTATATACACTACAGAGGACAGTATACTGTATATACACTACAGGGGACAGTATACTGTATATATACTACAGAGGACAGTATACTGTATATATACTACAGAGGACAGTATACTATATATATACACTATAGAGGACAGTATACTGTATATATATACTACAGAGGACAGTATACTGTATATATACTACAGAGGACAGTATACTGTATATATACTACAGAGGACAGTATACTGTATATATACTACAGAGGACAGTATACTGTATATATACTACAGAGGACAGTATACTGTATATATATATACTACAGAGGACAGTATACTACTACAGAGGGATCTGGATAGATTGGAGGCTTGGGCAGATAAGTGGCAGTTGAGATTTAACACTGACAAATGTAAAGTTATGCACATGGGAAGGAAAAATGCAAGTCACCCGTACATACTAAATGGTAAAATACTGGGTAACACTGACATGGAAAAGGATCTAGGAATTTTAATAAACAGCAAACTAAGCTGCAAAAACCAGTGTCAGGCAGCTGCTGCCAAGGCCAACAAGATAATGGGTTGCATCAAAAGGGGCATAGATTCCCTTGATGAGAACATAGTCCGACCACTTTACACATCACTAGTCAGACCACACATGGAGGACTGTGTACAGTTCTGGGCTCCTGTGAACAAGGCAGACATAGCAGAGCTGGAGAGGGTCCAGAGGAGGGCAACTAAAGTAATAACTGGAATGGGGCAACTACAGTACCCTGAAAGATTATCAGCATTAGGGTTATTCACTTTAGAAAAAAGACGACTGAGGGGAGATCTAATTACTATGTATAAATATATCAGGGGTCAGTACAGAGATCTATCACATCATCTATTTATCCCCAGGACTGTGACTGTGACGAGGGGACATCCTCTGCGTCTGGAGGAAAGAAGGTTTGTACACAAACATAGAAGAGGATTCTTTACGGTAAGAGCAGTGATACTTTAGACTCTTTACTGTAAGAGCAGTCAGACTATGGACTCTTTACTGTAAGAGCAGTGAGACTATGGACTGTTTACTGTAAGAGCAGTGAGACTATGGACTCTTTACTATAAGAGCAGTGAGACTATGGACTCTATACTGTAAGAGCAGTGAGACTATGGACTCTTTACGGTAAGAGCAGTGAGACTATGGACTCTTTACTGTAAGAGCAGTGAGACTATGGACTCTTTACGGTAAGAGCAGTGAGACTATGGACTCTATACTGTAAGAGCAGTGAGACTATGGACTCTATACTGTAAGAGAAGTGAGACTATGGACTCTTTACGGTAAGAGCAGTGAGACTATGGACTCTATACTGTAAGAGCAGTGAGACTATGGACTCTTTACTGTAAGAGCAGTTAGACTATGGACTCTTTACTGTAAGAGCAGTGAGACTATGGACTCTTTACTGTAAGAGCAGTGAGACTATGGACTCTTTACTGTAAGAGCAGTGAGACTATGGACTCTATACGGTAAGAGCAGTGAGACTATGGACTCTTTACTGTAAGAGCAGTTAGACTATGGACTCTTTACTGTAAGAGCAGTGAGACTATGGACTCTATACTGTAAGAGCAGTGAGACTATGGACTCTTTACGGTAAGAGCAGGGAGACTATGGACTCTATACTGTAAGAGCAGTGAGACTATGGACTCTTTACTGTAAGAGCAGTGAGACTATGGACTCTTTACTGTAAGAGCAGTGAGACTATGGACTCTTTACTGTAAGAGCAGTGAGACTATGGACTCTTTACTGTAAGAGCAGTGAGACTATGGACTCTTTACTGTAAGAGCAGTGAGACTATGGACTCTTTACTGTAAGAGCAGTGAGACTATGGACTCTTTACTGTAAGAGCAGTGAGACTATGGACTCTTTACTGTAAGAGCAGTGAGACTATGGACTCTTTACTGTAAGAGAAGTGAGACTATGGACTCTTTACTGTAAGAGCAGTGAGACTATGGACTCTATACTGTAAGAGCAGTGAGACTATGGACTCTATACTGTAAGAGAAGTGAGACTATGGACTCTTTACGGTAAGAGCAGTGAGACTATGGACTCTATACTGTAAGAGCAGTGAGACTATGGACTCTTTACTGTAAGAGCAGTGAGACTATGGACTCTTTACTGTAAGAGCAGTGAGACTATGGACTCCTTACTCTAAGAGCAGTGAGACTATGGACTCTATACTGTAAGAGCAGTGAGACTATGGACTCTATACGGTAAGAGCAGGGAGACTATGGACTCTATACTGTAAGAGCAGTGAGACTATGGACTCTTTACTGTAAGAGCAGCGAGACTATGGACTCCTTACTCTAAGAGCAGTGAGACTATGGACTCTATACTGTAAGAGCAGTGAGACTATGGACTCTTTACGGTAAGAGCAGGGAGACTATGGACTCTATACTGTAAGAGCAGTGAGACTATGGACTCTATACTGTAAGAGCAGTGAGACTATGGAGCTCTCTGCCTGAGGAGGTGGTGATGGTGAGTACAATAAAGGAATTCAGGAGGGGCCTGGATGTATTTCTGGAGTGTAATAATATTACAGGCTATAGCTACTAGAGAGGGGTCGTTGATCCAGGGAGTTATTCTGATTGCATGATTGGAGTCGGGAAGGAATTTTTTATTCCCCTAAAGTGGAGAAAATTGGCTTCTACCTCACAGGGTTTTTTGCCTTCCTCTGGATCAACTTGCAGGATAACAGGCCGAACTGGATGGACAAATGTCTTTTTTCGGCCTTATGTACCATGTTACTATGTTACTAGACACCAATTCTGAAACCTGAAATGCCCCAAAGAACGCCAAAGAAAAAGCTGCCCGAAACAAACAAGCCTCATACTCTGACGTACAAACTACCTCCGCCATTTTACACAATGTCTGTAACACCAAAAAATTGACAGGCCGCCGACTGTCTCTAGAAGGCGCTCCCTGATTGCAGCCCCTCAGCGCCTGACACACCAAAAAACTCTTTGATACATCCACTAACCCTGTAAACGCAACCAAAAGGAAACCGCTGTGACCTTCTTAGACACCGCTGAAAATGACGCACCGCTCTCGAAAGACAACCCCAATAAATAAACCAATAACGTCTGAAAATCTTCAACGGAGACGCAGCCTCCAACCTGATCTATCAGCTTTTCCCACTGAGACCAAACTGATGCATAAGCTGACCATGTACAGAACGCCGTATCAAGGACACTGATACCCCAAGGCCACGTTTCACAGCCACTAGGGACAAGGCAGACCTTTCTTGTCCGCTCCCGGCACCAATTGACGAAAACGTTCCCACTGTAAACAAGAAAGAGAATCAGCCACTGAATTATCGACCCCAGGCACATGCACCGCTACAAAACATGAATTCAACTCCAACCCCTGAAGAACCAGGTGGTGCAACAAGCGCAACACCGGCAGCTAACTAGCTGTTTGCGTATTCATGGCTTGTACTACCCCTAAATTGTCACAACAGAGCCGCACCCGTTTGTTACGTAAAAGGTCCCCCCACAACTCAGTAGCTAATCCAATCGTAAATAACTCCAACAACGCCAAGTTTGTTAGGAAACCCGACGTACGCCAATCCTCCTGCCAAGGGCTCGCACACCACTGCCCCTGGCAAAGGGATCTGTAAGCACAAGCCCCAGATGCATCAGTATAAAGCTCAAAATCGAAACTTGACACCAACGCCTCCATCCAAACTGAACGGCCATTAAACTTGCCCAAAAACTATCCCAGACAGCAAGGTCCTCCCGTACTTCCGCTGTCAATCTCAAATAATGACAGCCGTCTGCAAAACACACGACCCATCTGCAAAATACGACAATCAAAGTTTAGCTTACCCAAGACTGACTGAACCCGTCAAAGCTGAACCTTCTTAGCCCATCGTAATGAAGCCACCTCTGCATGCGAATCTGACACTTTGTCCTCAGGTAACCGACATTCCATCCTCACAGTATCGATAACTATCCCTAGAAACTTGACCGTCGTGGAGGGCCTCTCCATTTTCTTAGGAGCCTAAGGAATCCCGAATGATGCTGCAACCCGTTCCATAGTATGCAACAAAGCGGAGCACACCCGAGAACCAGCCGGGCCCAAAAACAAGAAATCATCCAGATAATGCAATGCGGAATTCCATCCCGACTCCTCTTTCACTACCCATTCCAGAAAGGAACTGAATGTCTCAAACAAGGAAAAAGAGATTGCACATCCCACAGGCAAACAGCAGTCAACGTAAAATTAACCGACCCAATGAAAACCCAACAGATGGAAACTTCCTGGATGAATCGGCAACAAACGGAACGCCTCTTCAATATTTGTTTTTGCTAACAGCAATAAGCAGAACCCAACTCACAGCCGCATCAAATGACGTGTACAAAACTGAACACAACTCTCGCCCATCGTTAACCGAGCTCCCAGCAGGATACGAGAGGTGGTGGATAAGCCGAAACTTGTTTGTCTCCTTTCTAGAAACCAAACCAAGGGGAGACACCCGCAAACCTGGCAAAGGAGGCACCGGAAAAGGCCCCTATGCGGCCCGCTCTTAATTCCTTCTCTATCTTTTGCTTCACCACCTCTGGCCTGGTCAACGCTAAATCTAAATTCCTCACTACTGCCCTAGAGCCAACTGACTCGCACGGAATCCGGAACCCTTCCGTAAAACCCGAGCGCAACAGTTCAGCCCCCTCCCTATTTGGATACCTCTTTAGGAATGGCAACATCATGTCCACCTTCACCAGTGTCATTTCTCTTCTGCGAAGCCTCAAATTCTTTTCCCCTACCTTGCTTGAAACAACGGGACAAACTATGAGCGTCCCCACATCCGGGGCATTCATACTTGAATCTGCAATCAGAAAGGAATTTGCATTACCCTTTGTTGTATTGCCAGCAACACCCTTTCCTACCACCCGCTAACGAGTCCGAGGCCGAGGCTCCCTCGGCCCCCCCCATGAAAGGGCTGTGTTCCTGCCTTCGGAGCCGCCATCAAACACATCCAAAGACTAATGTCTTTGTAATCCCATCTAATACTAGACCGCACCGCCTTCCACTGACGAAACTGTTCGTCTTACCTGAGCCAAGCTACTCCCCCATACACCCTGTAAGCTCACCAATGGTGTCCATATAACAAAAACAACGCCGAACAATCTTCCCGAAACTTCTCCCCCACTACACTAGCCAGGGTCGCAAAAGCCTGCAGCCAATTCATGAACGTACGCGGTATCAAGCGATACTGCTGCTTTTCCTTCACTTCTTTCTTGCTCTCATTTGGTTTTAACCTATCTGGATAAAATTTTTCCAGAGGAAGCAACATAAAAATCTCCACATATACACCAAAGTTCCTTCCTGGATCACCGGCGTCGACTGCACTGTCCCTCCCCCCCCCCCCCTGCTAACTTAAGCAGCTGGACTGGGAACACCCCTCGCCCCTCTCTCCCGCTGGACCCACCGCCTGCTGCATCGGAGGGTCCCTGCTGGGGCTCCGTAAATGTCACCTCAGGACTCCCACGCACCGGGGGCAGAGACCTCACCGAAATATCAACAGGGGACCCCTCTGGCCCCTGTAGAGCAGCCTAAAGGGACTGCTCCAGCCACTCAGATCCAGGCTCCACCGCCGCGGCCCTAACAGCTGCCATTAGCTCCTCCAACACTGACATGCTTGAACTTCAAAACCCTTCTTCCAGGCAAGTGACTAACCCCGTCCCTAAACTTACTTAAATACTGCCCGCCAAATCTCAACTGCCCCACCCTCACATCAACCTAACTCTACACTATGTCTTTTTAAAATTACTTAACCCCTTCCAGGCCTACCACTTCCCCCTTAGTCAAGCCGCATTCTGCTACGGCTGCGCCCCGCTTCATTGCTCTTTTACCTAAGTAATGGGTTAGGTTACCCTGGAGGAGTCCATGAATGGTCCATAATGTGGATACCACCCTCCTTGTACCCCTCGTCTGAGGCTGTCCCATCTTTATTCCACCCTTTAAACATCATTGGACAATGTCTCATCCAAATTATCTACACTCTATGCCCCTTGTGTCTTTGGTTTGGCACCTCTGATGATCAGCCTGCTACAACAGAACTTTTTTGGGCCTCCTAGTCCACAACTTCATCAAACTGTTGGGATGTATCTGGAGTGCATGGTACACCTGTGGTCAGTTATGTTGTTAGGAGATAATTCAGACCTATGAACATCATTAGCTCAATCTGCCTTCCCACTAAATTTCACCTCTATACAGAGGATTGGGACTGACTCTGGGTATCTGACGTATGTAATGGATTGGAAAAAAGAACTGATGCATTCTTTTCATTCATTCCTCATCCATAAGATGCCTCTGTCTGATGGTCAGGTCTCCTGCTCTCCTTGTATCTTCTCTGGTGTCTTATGAAGGGGCAACATAGGCACATTTTTCATTTTTGGTGGAATTGCCCTCTCCTAAAGGCCAGATAGGGTGAAGTCATTTTACTATGTTGTAAATGGTCTTCATCTTTATATCCCCCCCCCCCCCCCCAATACTGGTAATATACGCCCCCCGGCCCGAATACTAGAGGTTGTTTTGGAGGGTCTGTAAACAGGGCTGGTTGCTTCTATTTTCCTTTCTTGGGACTTCTCCCCTTTTCTAGCTCTGGTCCTGGCATCCCTCTTGTCAGTGGATTGCATTGCTACTTATTTCTTTTTCTTCTGTTGCCAAATTTGGCATTGGAAATTTGAGGGGGCAGTGAGCCATGGCACTGCACTAGATACTTGTGATTCTGTTACAGACAGTGGGCATGGACGTACTGTGTCAACTGACCAGTTTGACTTAGCACCAAACCTAAGGCTGTTGTCCCGTCTGTTCCCTGTTTTTAACTCTTTAACCCCAATACAGGCACCTGGCCTTTGCTGCAAGGAACCAACCAGGCTGCTACCTCCTGTAATAGTCCTGGTGCTGTTGGCAGCTGACTCAAGGGTGTGAGAGAAACTGGCACAAAGCACCAAGATGTTAGGCAGTAATTGTAGTCAGGAAGCAAGCTGAGGTTGGGGCAGGCAGGGATTGTGAATATCCGTAAGCCAGGTCCGAGGTCTGAGCAAGGAACAGTAAGTCAAAACGGAGAACAAGCTAAGGTCAGGGCAGGCAGTGGAGAATCAGAGACGTATAACAGGCAGAGGTTCGGGACATGGATAAAAAGAGCAGCAGGGAAGGAACAGGCCAGGGAGCCTTCACAACAGGATGCAGGCCAAGGCCAAGCATTCACTGAAGAGGCCAGCATCTGGGACCACCTCTGGCTGGGGAAGAGCAGAGAGTGGATCAAGACTGCTGGTCAGAATGGGAAGCCGGCTAGGTGAACAGTGCAGCCCCCATGCCCAGGGAGAAGTGGAGCAGTGACGGGCACAGGATGCCCTTTGCTGCATGCTTCTGCAGTGGCGCTAGCATAAAGACTTTAAAAAAATAAAAAAATGATCAGTATGTCGACACTGCAGGGACTGGGTGAGCAGAGCGGGTGTCTGTTGAATGGCCATAAAAACTGGGTGACTCCAAAGAAAACCTGGCAAGTTGGTAAGGTGACCAGCAATCTGAGGGTCATCATCTGCTTTTGAAGGGACTGTCTACCTCAAAACCCTACAAAATTAGTGGGAACAGGACTCTTAGTATAGGTGTCCTGCTCACAAGAATTGTCCCACTAAACCAGTACAGATACTAAAAGTGCAAACCACATCTAACAGACATTTTCAGCAAATCATGGAGAGAGATGTCCATGATGGGAAAATCCTTTTAATATTTGTACACGAGTGCCAGTTGGGCTTATCCTATAATTTAACTAATTTTGCACACCGCCCTCTCCTGTACATACCATCTAAAAAATTAAGAAAAATAAAAAATAAAAAAATCCCTTCACTGTTGATACTCATGTTGTGGCAGCAGCCCCATTAGTTCCATAGCTTCCGCTTTAGTATTTTAAACCCACCAATTTTCCTTCTTTACGGCCTTTTCAGATCTTGGTCTAAAGTGTCCTCAAGAGTTAAGTAGCCCCAGCCTCCTCCATGTAATATCCTGACATCGTACCATCAGTCACCTGCCAGAAAAAAACCTTCATTATATGCATGAAAGCCACTTCCTCTAAAGTGGTCCGGACGAGCCGACAAATTGTTATCATTCATCTCGCATAAAATAGACTGGATTTGTATATTAAAACAGTACAAGGTCAAGGCGAGATCCTGTCAGCTAATGTGCAAATGAACAAGCTGTATACAATAGCGGCATGAAAGCTGTCTCAATGGAACCTGCCGCTCAGAAAATCTCTCACTCGCCTTTGGTTCCTGAAAGAAAAGTGTAGATTAACATCGGAATTGTGTTAGGCGCTCACCTACCTTGTAGGGAGCTAGGAAGGGGAAGTATAATATTTAAAGATTAAAAAAAAAAAGGTAAAATTTATTATAATTAGAGAAATAAGAAAAAAATTATATTTTCATCAGTCCTCAGATCAAATCCCCGTATCAGACCTCCCATCAGACCCGCATATCAAACCTGATTAGACCCCCATATCAGACATCAGATCAGACCCTCATATCAGACCCCCATATCAAACCTCAAATTAGACCCCATATCAGACATCAGATCAGATCCTCATATCAGACCCCATATCAGGCTTCAAATCAGACCCTAATATCAGACCTCAGATTAGACCCTCATATCAGACCTCAGATTAGACCCTAATATCAGACCTCAGATTAGACCCCCATATCAGACATCAGATCAGATCCTCATATCAGGCCTCAAATCAGACCCTAATATCAGACCTCAGATTAGACCCCCATATCAGACATCTGATCAGACCCTCAGATCAGACCCCCATATCAAACCTCAGATCAGACCCTCATATCAAACCTCAAATTAGACCCCCATATCAGGCCTCAGATCAGACCCCATATCAGACCTCAGATCAGACCCCCATATCAGACATCAGGTCAGACACTCATATCAGACCTCAGATCAGACCCCCATATCAGACCTCAGATAAGACCCCATTGTCGGGATTCGAACCCGTGACCAGCCACATCCCAGGCGGTAGCCCTGCTTACTAGGCTACCGTCCTCTCTGGACATTCCTCCCTGAAGCCTATTAGTTAACCTCAGTCTTGCCAAGCCTTGCTCATTACCCTTGATTCCCCACACCTGGTACTTCCCTATATAAGTCCAGCCCCTTGCACTCCAGTTTGCTGATTATTGAGCTCCTGAGCCTTGATCAAGCTTCTCCTCATCCGCTGCCCCTGCTACAACTGGAAGTCCACTGCTGACCAGGAATTGCCTACCGACTACTCTTCCGCTTGACCCTACCTACTGAACTGCTACCACCGTTGCCATCCGGATTGTCTGACTACGCTTACTGCCGCCTGCCCTGACCCACCGCCTGCCTACCGACTACGCCTCTGCCAGACTTCCTGCACCTACTACCTGCCTGCGGTCCTTGCCACTGGGCTCCACTCCTACCTCCAGCCAGCGGTCCTCTGACTCAGGTGAGCCTGTAGGACTGTTACAGAATAATCAGCCACACTATGGAGTCCGCAATGGCCACTCTGCGTAAGCAGGTCTCCGAACTTCAAGATTTTGGTACCACATTTCAGGAGAAATTTGCCCAGCTCCAAGGCGTAGTCCAAAGCCAACAGAGGGAGATTATTGAACTACAGAGGCAACTCCTGGACGTTCGCGGCGCGCCCGCAGACACCCGCATGCCACTCCCATCAAGATTCAGCGGCGACAGACGCCAGTATCGGGGGTTTCTAAACCAATGCCGCATCTATTTTCAGATGTACCCGGCCCCCTTCACCACCGAGAAAAAGAAGGTGCTATTCGTGGTCAATCTCCTGACGGATGAAGCATTAGCATGGGCATCACCATACGTGGAGACTAACAGTCAGCTCCTGGACAACCTAAACAACTTTATCACCGCCATGAGCCAAGTCTTCGATGACCCCAACCGCTGTGCGACAGCCGAGGCGCGACTACATGGTCTGCGGCAAGGGAGACGCTCCGTCGCCGAATACACCGCCGAGTTTCGCCGTTGGGTCACGGACACCACCTGGAACCCAGCGGCACAGAGAAGCCAATTCCGGCGAGGCCTGTCAGAATTAATAAAGGACGAACTCGCCAGAGTTGAGGCCCCGGACGATCTGGATGACTTCGTTCAGTTATGCATCCGGATAGATCAAAGACTCTCCGAGAGGAAGAAAGAAAGACTCTGGTCCTCGGACCACAGACCCACTTACTCCTTCTCTTCCACCGCCCAGCGCGACCCCCAGTCAGTAACTGAACCTATGCAGGTTGACGCTCTACGTAGGTCTCTATCCACAGCTGAGAAGGAGAGAAGGCTGGCCGAAAACCTCTGCCTCTACTGTGGGGAGCCGGGTCATTTTGCCATCAAATGTCCTCATAAGATCCGAAAGACTATTGCCGTCACGGAGCTAAAGGAGCAACCACAGACTCCAACCCCGCCAGCAGCCCCGGAAAATAACAACACGGCGGCTCATGGATCCCACTTCATCGTCCCCATCCTCATCGACATTGAGGGGCGACAACTCCCCTGTTCAGCGATGTTAGACTCCGGGGCGGGAGGCAACTTCATGGACCTAACCTTCGCCCGCGAAAAGAACATTCCACTGACAATCAAGGCAGCCCCCGTTGACCTGGAAACCGTCGACGGATCCCCACTCTCCTCGGGGCCGGCCACTCACGAGACCACCGAACTACAACTCCTCATTGAACCTGATCACCGTGAAAAGATCCACTTCTCTCTGATCGCCTCCCCGAAGTTCCCAGTGATCTTGGGCATCCCATGGTTGACCACCCACAACCCCTCGGTGGACTGGGAAACCCGCTGCATACGATTCCCATCCGAGTTCTGCACGCTAAATTGCTCCCACAAACCCGTCCTTCCACCCGAAGACACCACCATCTCAAAACTATCCGTCAAGGATCTGCTACCCCCTCAATACCGTGAGTTCCAGGATGTCTGCGACAAGAAAAACGCAGACAAGCTGCCACCACACCGACCCTATGACTGCCCTATAGAACTGTTGCCCGGGGCCGAAATACCCTTTGGCAGTATCTACTCCCTCTCAGAGCCTGAACTCAAGGCCCTGAAAGAGTACCTGGACGAGGACCTGAGGAAGGGGTTCATCCGGCCCTCCACCTCCCCCGCAGGAGCCCCCTTTTTCTTCGTAGAGAAAAAAGACTCCTCCCTGCGTCCCTGCATAGACTACAGAAAGCTTAATGACATAACCGTAAAAAACCGGTACCCACTCCCACTGATTTCCGAACTCCTTGAGAGACTCCGGGAAGCGAAGATCTTCACCAAACTCGACCTTCGAGGGGCCTACAACCTCGTCCGAATCCGCCCTGGGGACGAATGGAAGACCGCCTTCCGGACACGTTATGGTCATTTCGAGTACCTGGTCATGCCTTTCGGACTCTGCAATGCTCCCGCCACCTTCCAGCACTTCATTAACGACGTCCTCAGGGACATGCTGGATCTGTTTGTAGTCGTTTACCTGGACGACATCTTGATCTTCTCTGAAGACCTCGAGCAGCACCGCGAACACGTCCGCAGGGTACTGCAGAGACTCAGACAGAACTCTCTCTATATCAAGCTAGAGAAATGCGAGTTTGAGCGAACCACCACTCAGTTCCTCGGATACATCATCTCCCCAGAGGGCCTAAGTATGGACCCGGGGAAGGTCCAAGCTGTGATGAACTGGCCCATTCCGAAAAACGAGAAGGAGATACAAAGATTCATTGGCTTCGCCAACTTCTATCGGAAGTTTATCCGGAACTTCTCCAAGGTCATATCACCAATCACCCAACTCACCAAGAAGGCAGTCCCCTTCTCCTGGACACCCGAGGCCCAGGAGGCCTTCACCAAGTTGAAACTCCTCTTCACTTCTGCCCCAATCCTAATCCACCCGAACCCCGAGCTCCCATTTACAGTTGAAGTGGATGCATCAGACTCTGCGGTGGGGGCAGTTTTGTCACAACGGACAGGGGAGAGGATGCTATTACACCCGTGCGCATATTTCTCCCGCCAGATGTCCCCCTCCGAGAAGAACTATGACATCGGGAACAAAGAACTGCTGGCGATCAAGGATGCCTTCTCCGAGTGGAGACACCTGCTGGAGGGAGCCACCAACCCCATAATTGTACTAACTGACCACAAGAACCTCGAGTTCATCCGCAGCGCTAAGAGACTCTCAGCCAGACAGGCCAGATGGAGCCTATTCTTTTCCCGCTTCAACTATCTTATCACCTATCGCCCTGGATCAAAAAACGGTAAGGCTGACGCCCTCTCCAGAATGTTTTCCGAGCCCTCACAGAGTAACAAGGGCCAAAATAACATCTTACCCGAGAGAAGGGTCGTGGGGGCCACCTACTCTAAAGAACTCCTGGGCACAATCAAAGAAGGATACGAAAATGACCCCTTCCTCGCCCACCCCACAAGGAATATCAGCCTTACGTTTAAGAACGGTCATTGGTTTCATCAGGACCTACAACTATATGTACCAGAAATCGCACGGCTCGAAGTGCTCAAATTCAACCATGACTCCAAGCTGGCCGGCCATTTTGGCATAAGAAAAACCCAGGAGCTTCTCTCCCGCTCTTTCTGGTGGCCAACATACAAGGAGGACATCAAGAGGTACATCTCCTCGTGCGCGGTCTGTGCCCGCAATAAGACTCTTCGTTCCTCCCCTGTGGGTCTGTTACAACCCCTCCCTATTCCCTCCCGCCCCTGGGGCTCGATCTCCATGGACTTTGTGGTAGACCTTCCTCCTTCAAAAGGGATGAACACTATCCTGGTCGTGGTCGACCGTCTCACCAAGATGGCCCATTTCATCCCCTACAAAGGCCTACCCACAGCCAAACAGACGGCCGATCTTATTCTCAGAGAGATCTTCAGGCTGCATGGGATCCCGGACGACGTGGTCTCCGACCGAGGCGTACAATTTGCCTCAAAGTTCTGGAAGAACTTCTGCCTGGCGCTCGGGGTTAAAGTGAACCTGTCCTCTGCTTTCCACCCTCAGTCAAACGGGCAGACGGAGAGAACTAATCAGACCCTAGAGCAATACCTACGCTGTTTCAGCTCCCACCTGCAGGATGACTGGCTGGATCATCTCCCCACGGCCGAGTTCGCCTACAACAATGCTGAGCACAGCTCAACCAAGCACAGCCCCTTCTTTGCTAACACAGGCTCGCACCCGGTGTTCATTCCCCACCTACCCGTCGCCTCCACCCTCCCAGCAGTGGCCGAACGCCTAACAACCCTACAGGAGGCACAAAAGAACATTATTGACAACCTCCAGCTTGCCCAGAGGCGCTTTAAACAGGGAGCAGACAGACGTCGCAAACCCACCCCGGGCTTCCATGTGGGAGACAAGGTGTGGCTGTCCACCAGGAACCTCAGATTGAAGGTCCCCTCCAAAAAATTTGCCCAAAGATACATGGGTCCGTTCCGGATCACTGCACAAATCAACGAGGTCACTTTCCGTCTCGACCTTCCGGACTCCATTAGGGTGCACCCTGTCTTCCATTGCTCTCTCCTCAAGCCATACGTGGAGAACACCTTCACAGGCCGCCACTCTCCCCCTCCACCACCCGTGAGGGTACAGGGTGAAGAAGAATATGTTGTCGCAAAGATTCTCGACTCCAGGATCCACCGGGGAAGACTACAATACCTAATTGGGTGGAAGGGTTACCCTCCTGAGGATAACTCCTGGGAGCGAGAAGAAAATGTCCACGCCCCCAGACTGGTAAAAGAGTTCCACCAACGGCACCCCGGTAAGCCTGCCCCTGCGGTGCCCGGAGGTCACCTTGGAAGGGGGGGGAGTACTGTCGGGATTCGAACCCGTGACCAGCCACATCCCAGGCGGTAGCCCTGCTTACTAGGCTACCGTCCTCTCTGGACATTCCTCCCTGAAGCCTATTAGTTAACCTCAGTCTTGCCAAGCCTTGCTCATTACCCTTGATTCCCCACACCTGGTACTTCCCTATATAAGTCCAGCCCCTTGCACTCCAGTTTGCTGATTATTGAGCTCCTGAGCCTTGATCAAGCTTCTCCTCATCCGCTGCTCCTGCTACAACTGGAAGTCCACTGCTGACCAGGAATTGCCTACCGACTACTCTTCCGCTTGACCCTACCTACTGAACTGCTACCACCGTTGCCATCCGGATTGTCTGACTACGCTTACTGCCGCCTGCCCTGACCCACCGCCTGCCTACCGACTACGCCTCTGCCAGACTTCCTGCACCTACTACCTGCCTGCGGTCCTTGCCACTGGGCTCCACTCCTACCTCCAGCCAGCGGTCCTCTGACTCAGGTGAGCCTGTAGGACTGTTACACCCATACAGAAACCTCAGAATAGACCCACTTTAGACCTCCATGTTAGACCCCCATATCAGACCTCCATCAGAGCTAAAATAAATAAATGAACTTACCTCTCCTGCTCCACCACTTCTCTGCAGGTCCGCCAGTCTCTCCTGCACTCACCGCTCCCTGGTCTTCTCCAGTATTCATAGATATTCTTTACAAAAGCCAAACTGATCGTGGAAGCAGATAGCAAGGAGATGACTCCCAGACTTGTATGTGAAAGTAGACAGGACATTTGATGAGTTTCGTGGTGGGATTCAGAGTTTGGCGGGGAAGGCGGCGAGGCATTCTGTTTTAAAAGGAAGCCGCTCAAGCGATCACAGGATCGCCACATCTCCGGCTTCTGAAAAACCTGGCAATCAATAATTATTTCTGGCCTGCAGCGCCCACTGCTGGTTAAATAAAGTATTACATGACAGCTACACATGGCTGAGCTGTTCTTCTATAGGTGATGGTGCTTGGGGTCAAAACTCTACTCTGCCGCATAAGGAGACACCAGGTTCATAAATGGCACATGGTGCAGGTGGGGGAGTGTTGCATATTTTGTGCTGGGGCTGCAGAGCTGCACGTGATGTTGATGCCTTTGTTGGATATTTTTATATGTAATCAGTACAAAGGACAGTATAATTGCACCAGGATCCTTTTATGTAAATCCTGTCGAGGTTGCAATTAGACCCTGGAGTCCTTAAATCTTCTTCTGGTTCCTTCTCTGACCATTCAGCAGATTCCCATGGCTCATCAGGAGTGTGACACCCGAGGCGTGGGACGGCTCTTCAGCATTAAGGATTAGGAACTGAACAATTAGCATAAATTATCATAGAAGGTCCATGTGCCGATTCCTGCCCTTTCCAACCTCCCCTTCATCATAGATAGAGATATACATCAGAAAGTTCTTCTAACGCAAATTCACATCAAGTGAACCGTCTCCTCCTGGGCCTGTAGCAAGTGCAATGGCTGAATATAGGAAATGTATCTATACCGGTCTATACCAGGGATGCTCAATCTGCCGCCCTCCAGCTGTGGCAAAACTACAATTCCCAGCATTCCCTAATAGTTGTAGGTTCTCCAGGCATACTGGGAGTTGTAG
Source organism: Bufo bufo (assembly GCF_905171765.1). Classification (NCBI taxonomy): domain Eukaryota; kingdom Metazoa; phylum Chordata; class Amphibia; order Anura; family Bufonidae; genus Bufo; species Bufo bufo. The sequence goes on along the minus strand of NC_053399.1, from coordinate 6,574,764 downwards.
TTTTGCAATGGCTGTTGGGCCACATTGGGCATCCCTGATCTATACTATACGTTAAAGGGGTTGTGCCACAAAAAAAAATCTAGATTTTTCAAACCAGCATCTGGATCGGAATACTTTTTGTAATTTCATGTAATTAAATGTTTAGTAAAGCTCCTGACCTATTCAATAAGATGTATCTGTTTGTTTGTTTGTTTGTTTGTTCTGTTCCTTATTTCTCTGCCCACCTTCCTGAGGTGGTCACACATGCTCAGTTTAAATCTTCAACTGCTACCAGATATATATTCTGTTAGAAGCTGTGACAGTTACAGGGAAAGATCCACAGCAGAAAGGACATGCCCCCTGAGCTGTGATAGGGAGATAGCTGCATCAGAAAGGACATGCCCCCTGAGCTGTGATAGGGAGAGAGCTGCAGCAGAAAGAACATCCCCCTGAGCTGTGATAGGGAGAGAGCTGCAGCAGAAAGAACATGCCCCCTGAGCTGTAATAGGGAAAGAACTGCAGCAGAAAGAACATCCCCCTGAGCTGAGATAGGGAGAGAGCAGCAGCAGAAAGAACATCCCCTGATCTGTGATTGGGAAAGAGCTGCAGCAGAAAGAACATCCCCCTGAGCTGTGATAGGAAGAGAGCTGCAGCAGAAAGAACATGCCCCCTGAGCTGTAATAGGAAGAGAGCAGCAGCAGAAAGAACATCCCCTGAGCTGTGATAGGGAGAGAGCTGCAGCAGAAAGGCCATGCCCCCTGAGCTGAGATAGGGAGAGAGCTGCAGCAGAAAGAACATGCCCCCTGAGCTGTAATAGGAAGAGAGCAGCAGCAGAAAGAACATCCCCTGAGCTGTGATAGGGAGAGAGCTGCAGCAGAAAGGCCATGCCCCCTGAGCTGAGATAGGGAGAGAGCTGCAGCAGAAAGAACATGCCCCCTGAGCTGTGATTGGGAAAGAGCTGCAGCAGAAAGAACATGCCCCCTGAGCTGTGATTGGGAAAGAGCTGCAGCAGGAAAAAAAACAAAAAACGATCTGTGATAGGGAGAGAGCTACAGCAGAAAGGACACCCCTCCAGCCCCTACCCCCGAGCTGCCAGCTTAAAGTAAATGCAGCGTACTCAAGTTAGGTGTAGAAATGTTCCTGGGTGTTGTAGTGCAATTGTGACACTAACCTGAGACAGCTGACTCTCTGCAAGGGCAGGTGATGATAAGTAATGTTCATGACGCCAGTGCCAATTAAACGGTAGCAGGAATAACTGAGGAACCACGTGATGTTAAAACAGAACTCAAACTTTAGTAGTCATCATACATGGACATAGATGGAAGCGCAGTTCCTTTGCAGACAGTTGGTTGCAGTACATTTGATGCAGGCAATATATACATAGCAAGGTGACTTCAGAGTGTTAAACACAGGACTTGCAGTACAGGCAGCTTGCACTCTATTCCTGACTGATCCTGGAACATAGAAACTCTTCTCCAAGGCCCGATGCCCTAGCTCTGGCGTATATCCTTGGTTTTATAATTATCAAGTACCTCCTCTGTTGTCTTTAGTACCTCTTGCTTTGCTGGACTTGCCTCTGTCTCTCTCAGTTTCCTCAGGCTGGTTAACTGAGGTGTTCCTGCTTCTGCATAGGTGAACTCAGGAGGGGAACCTTCTCCTTGGATCTGGAACCCGGTTACAGGGACTGCAATACCCTCTCCTGGTCTGCAGGCTTCAGGCCTGGACTTGACTCAGACATAGTCTAATCTCCAACTCCAGCTCCCACTTCAACTCTTTAACTCTAGACTGACTCTCCTTACCCTGACTGGGCCTTATAGAAACTAGGGCTCCCTAGCTCCCTCTAGTGACCAAGAGCCGGAATGACACCCCCAGCAGGCCTGTACATGCACATTTTACAGTAACAGGGAAATACATAGCATTACATTACATTACATTTTATGCAGATGACTCATACCAACCTCCCCATAAATAAGGGGAAACGACAGCACACAAGTGACCCTTCTGTAGTGACGGGCATTACAGCTCCCGTACACTACATAAATTTAGCAGAACAATTGGATTGGGGAGATCTCTGGATCCATGTGAGGCACAGGGCTGGTTCTAGCTTTGTTAGAAAGAATTTGTCATGTACTCAGGGCCGGCCTTTGGGGTGTGCGGGCTGTGCGGCCTCACAGGGGGCCATAGCACCAGGGGCGCTGGGTGGCCGACAGCTCGCAATGTAATATGCGGCAGGCGAGGCTGCACTTGTGTTCTCCCTCGGGGCGCCCCCTCCATCTCCCCCTCCCCTGTCTGACCTGCCTGCTGCCCCCACCGCTGCTAATAAGAAGAGAGACGGGAGGAGGAGGAGGAGGGGCTGTGGCCACTGCGCCACCAATGAAGAAAACTGACCTGAAATACAAATACAGGAGGCGGGTGCTGGAATCAAATAGCCGGCACCCGACCTCTGTGACAGGGAGCTGCGATCAGCTGCAGTTGAGTTAACCCTTCAGGTGCGGTACCTGAGGGGTTAACTGCCGCTGATCGCAGCTCCCTGTCACAAAGGTCGGGTGCCGGCTATTTGATTCCGGCACCCGCCTCCTGTATTTGTATAAGAAACGTTGGTGGCACAGTGCGCCCCCCCCCCCCCAGTATAATAAACATTGGTGGCACAGTGCGCCCCCCCCCCCCCAACACCCCAGTATAAGAAACATTGGTGGCACAGTGGGAAGTGCCAATGAGGGTTAAAAAATAATTTAAAAAAATTAACTCACCTCCTCCAGTTGATCGCATAGCTGCCGGTCTTTCTTCAGGACCTGTGGTGACGTCACTGAGCTCATCACATGGTCCATTACCATGGTGATGTATCATGTGATGTACCATGTGATGAGCACAGTGATGTCACCACAGGTCCTTTGACAGGTCATGAAGAAAGAACAGGAGACGATCAATTGGAGGAGGTGAGTTAATTATTTTTTTTATTTTTTAACCCTCATTGGCACTGCCCACTGCGCCACCAATGTTTATTATATTGGGGGGGCGCACTGCGCCACCAATGTTTATTATATTGGGGGGGCCCACTGCGCCACCAATGTTTATTATACTGGGGTGTTGGGGGGGGCCCACTGCGCCACCAATGTTTATCATACTGGGGTGTTGGGGGGGCGCACTGCGCCACCAATGTTTATTATATTGGGGGGGCCCACTGCGCCACCAATGTTTATTATACTGGGGTGTTGGGGGGGGCCCACTGCGCCACCAATGTTTATCATACTGGGGTGTTGGGGGGGGGGGCGCACTGCGTCACCAATGTTTATTATACTGGGGTGTTGGGGGGGCGCACTGCGCCACCAATGTTTATCATACTGGGGTATTGGGGGGGCGCACTGCGCCACCAATGTTTATTATATTAGGGGGGCGCACTGCGCCAATGTTTATTATATTGGGGGGGCGCACTGCGCCACCAATGTTTATTATACTGGGGTGTTGGGGGGGCGCACTGCGCCACCAATGTTTATCATACTGGGGTGTTGGGGGGGCGCACTGCGCCAATGTTTATTATATTGGGGGGACGCACTGTTCACAACGATGGGTTAGGGAAATTTCACAGCAGAGTGCGCATGCGCTGGGAGCCTCGCCGGCGGTTAGGGTAGGGAAAAATTATGGGCCAGTGCACAGGTGCGGTCATCGGATGGATGTTCTCAGCTGGACACCGGCCGACACTGCGCATGCGCTGGGAGCCTCACCAGCGGTTAGGGTAGGGAAAAAGCACTGGCCCGTACGTAATTTTTCCCTTCCCTAACCGCTGGTGAGGCTCCCGGTGCATGCGCAGTGTCGGCCGGTGTCCAGCTGAGAACATCCATCCGATCACTGCGCCTGCGCACTGGCCCATAGTTTTTCTCTACCCTAACCGCCGGCGAGGCTCCTGGCGCATGCGCACTCTGCTGTGAAACTTTCCTAACCTGACGTTGTGCGCCTGCGCGGCGCTGCACACCTCCTCACGTCATGTCCGGTGCGACCGGAAGTGACGAAGGTAGGGAAATCTCACGAAGTAGGGAAGTATGACATTACACCGGCCTTTGGGGTGTGCGGGCTGGTAACTACTTGGTTGGATAGTCAGCCAGCCTATGCCATGATGCCAGCAACAAGCAGTGTTTTTTGTTTTTTTTTGGGGGGGGGCGCCACAAGGTTAGCTCGCACAGGGCGACTGAACACCTAAGGCCGGCCCTGCATGTTTTCTTTGGTCATATCCAAAGTTCAACCAACATCACTTGGTCTATTGGCCGTCATTAGAGCGCCTGCACTGCCTATTGACACAATGGGCACAATGCAATCATTCTATCCCAGGGACCAGCCCCTGGTTAAAGGGATTGTCTGGTTCAGCAAACTCATTATCAAATATCCTATTTGGGTAAAAAATAGGGTTGGAATAAGGGAGCCCCACTCAGGATCTAGCATTACATGGACGGCCCATCGGTTTTAGTGGTCGCTGTGCAATACTTCATTTCTCCTGTGGTGGCGCTGCAGAAAATTTGAACTGTCGCTGTTCGATTTTCCCACAGATTACAGGTGATTGCAACAGCAGGAGAACCTGTGATCAGCTGATTGCTAGGGGCCAATTCTAACAAAAAAGGACCTTCAAAAGGGAACGCCCCATATAATAAAAAAAACAATATGTAATCCATGGCTCTCCGGGGAATGTGGTCACGTTATGTTCTACAATAAAATTAAAATAATGTGCTACAAATGATGTATTTGGAATAGACTGTTGTTACTATAGAAAAGGACAAAATATTATAGCGTGAAGAAAAGCTTAAAACACAGGGGGCTCCCATCTTAACTGTGCCCCACCTGCTGAGCTTCCAAAGGGGGGGGGACATGCAGCAGGGAGCGACACAACAGGGTTCCGGATCAGACATACAGGCTGAAAAAAAACATCATGTATTAAAAATATGTTATCAAATAACTAAAACTTTGTAACAATTCATAAACAAATAGATAAATAAGAGAACACGAGGCAATACAATGTCAGTATATCATCAGCGCATTAAATATCCCCAATAAAAGTCTGCATTTCATTTCTTTTATACATACCTTATATACATAATGTTTTCACCCTGTATATCTGATCCTGAACATCCTGCCCTAGTAATCTGGTGCTTACCTGCACGTGCATTGGAAGCTAAGCAGATGTGTTTGTTGATGGGAGCCCAACCTATATATATATATACTTATTGCTACCAATATTCCGCCATTCTAGTCTTTTCTAAATATACCATTTTTATGCTTTATGTTATTTTATAGCAGAATAGATAGTGACCCCATTTTGGGTGAGCCAGGAGAGCCGCTGATTGCAGTCTTCTTACTATCTCATTTTTATCCCATGGGTACGGGATGTATTTGTGCATTCGGCAGACTCGTGGAAAGGGGCGAAGCTGTAGAGGTGGCACTGGTACCTGCGGAGCCCACCTCTGTCCCATATGAAGACCCCATTGGTCACAGAGTTTGGATAATGGTGCAGGAGCTACACCCAGAGTCATCACAAGATGAAGAGATCCAGGAGATTCCCAGTACTGGAAGGATGAAGGTTAGATAAGGGGCCGTGTCAGCAGAGGGAAGGGCGCGCCCAGCAGCACTGTCATAGGCCCCAGTCATTATCCAGCCTGTGTTTGCTGCCCGGGCACTGGGGTATTACAATGTCTGTCACCGACTAATGCCTTCTGATTGATGACTCCTGGGCACCGGCTGATTATGCCGTATTAAAATGCAGATATGATAATTGATGTCACAGAAAAGCTTCGAAGGGCGTTCTAGGTTCCCACTGAGATCCGGACATCGGGGAACCGACTCATTCAACCACAATCATCACGAATGCATCGTAATGGACTAACCAAAGCAGGAGAACGACAGGCGGCGTGGACACGTTCTAGAGCAGGAGAACGACAGGCGGCGTGGACACGTTCTAGAGCAGGAGAACGACAGGCGGCGTGGACACGTGGACATGTTCTAGAAACCTTCATGGTGTCCCCGAATGACTGAAGAAAGTCCTAGTCATGTCAACAAGATTGATAGATAGATAATAGACAGATAGATAGATAATAGATAGATAATAGATAGATAGATATGGGATAGATAATAGATAGATAATAGATAGACAGATAGATAGATAATAGATAGATAGATAGATAGATAGATAGATAGATAGATAGCAGGGGAAGCGGCTGCTTTGGGGCCGGAGCTCAGGAGGGGCCCACCCATGAAGAGGACTTAAATATTTTATTAGGGCCCCTCAACAGTATTGTACAATGACATTATATACAGCGAAATGATATATAGTATATACTTGTAGGAGGGTGCAAAGAAGTTCCTGGGGGTGTCCCTATTCAAACATTTGCTATGGGGCCCAGTCATTTCTAGTTACACCACTGGATACAAATAGATAGATAATAGATAGATAGATAGATAGATAGATAATAGATATATAGATAGATAGATAGATAGATAAGGATCTGATAAAGGTATGGAGCGGCAGGAGACAGATTGATGAGGGACCGGGTAGCATGCTGATGTGACGGGGCCGGTGGTTAAGGTGTATATAGTATGGGTGGTCTCAGTCCTCTCGGACGGTCTCCTCTGGGGTCTCGGTATATGAGACCTTCTGCTGTTTCTTCCTCTCGTGATGTATTTTCTGACCTGTAATTATTACATTCCTGTAATTCTGCCTCTAATTATACAGATCGTTGCTTTCCTCGATTTTCAATATAAACTGCTGGGTAAGTGTATAATTAGGACCCCCTCCCCCTCCCTGTACACACAGAATATATAGGATGTACGGCGTATTTATAGCGCCACGTATCGGCGCAGCTCCGCCTCTCTGTGATTTATTTACGCTGCGCTGTAATCGGTCTAATCATGGATCCTACAACCCCACCCCCGCCCGCACTGCGCACATGGGTACGCGTCTGTCAGAAGTAGTTTATGCTGTATGTGTCCGTGTGCGGCCACCCAGTGGTCGTGATGTGAACTGCGCCCTGCTCAGCAGGTTGAGATATTACCTTGACTTTCTATTCTGATACAATGTATCGCAGTCCTTTCTTCTGTTTGTATATCGTGTATGTCATCCCTTGGTCCGCCAGAAGGCTCCGGGGACCATACTTACCAACAGTCCTGATTTCGCTGGGACAATCCTGTGAGCCAAACAGTAAAAGGGGCAGAATTTATGCAAACCTCACTCAAAAGTCCCAGTGTTGGTTATTTTAATAGGTATGGCTGTATTAGTGGAATCGCTGGGGCTGTACATGATTTTCCATGCAGGGGAGGAAGGGGTTAACAAGAGCTGACTGCAGTGCGCTCCTGGTAGATGCAGGTGCTTGATGGTAAAATTTGTTCAGCTGGGGGAGAAGTAATATGTGCGTCAGTGCTGCAAGTCTGCATTGCACCGTTCCTCCGTTATTCCTCCTATAATGACAAATAAATCGACCACTGGGCGTTACTGTTGCTCTTGTGTCTCTCAGCAATCTGAGCCCACCTCTACTAACTGGACGCTGTGCAGGGGCATACTCATTAATAAAGAGTATGGCAAATCCCAGTTGCTGATTTATTCATACATTTCCAGGAGGAGTAACAGAGGGACAGCACCAGGCAGATTTGTAAGGTGACCCAGAATTGGGGGATGTAAGTATTTACTACAAGAGAGATGTCGGGGTCCTCGTTAGTCATTTAGGACTGTGCTGACTACTGCGACGCTCATGCTAAGCAGCTGGCGCTCTGTGCGGTGCGCGCTGAGGAGCCGCCCTGTCATCCATACTGAGAGGTTCATTTGCATTCGTTCTGCTGGTTCACCTCTGTAATTAGAATTTATTGTCCTAATCAAGTCTGCCCTAACAAGGTCTGGGCATTTGGGATTGATAACTTTGGTGACAAGGTTGATGCAGATTGAGGAGCGAGCTGTGTGATAACAAACCCCGATCTGGATCCCACACCTCAGACTTCTGCTTCTACATGGAGACAGTCACATCTAAAGAGCAGATGTCAGCAAGATCAACCCTATTACTGCCTGATAGGGTTGATCCTACTGGTTGAAACAATATCTGGAGTCCAATTCCATATACAAATTAGGGGTTCAGTGCACCGAGGGGGCGGACCCTAGCACCTCAGTGCACCGAGGGGGCGGACCCTAGCACCTCAGTGCACCGAGGGGGCGGACCCTAGCACCTCAGTGCACCTCAGCGACTCTGCTTTCCTGTTTTTGCCACGCCCCCTCTCTGCCCATCTGTGCACCGAAGCCCTAAATTGCATGAGGAATTAAGTGCAGCTCACGAGATCTCTACTGCCCCTTTAATTTGCAAATCAGCTGGGGTGCCGAGAGTCGGCCCCGATAGACTGCGATGCTCCGGAGAGACCGTCCGTTTTGTGATCCCGTAGAAACTCTTTAGTTGCCATTAAGGGTTTAGTGTTGTCAGCAGTAAAGAGTCTTCTGGACTCTTATTCCCCCACAATACTCCACTTATTCCCACACAAAAATCTAATAACACCAGAAAGTTTTAAATATTCATTTTTTAATTTTTTTATTTTCAATCTTATATTGTGATTATGCATCTTTTAGTTTATTTTCTGTACATGATTAGGAGGGCGGCCATCTTGCCCAACAGCATTCAGAGATTTGCTTTACAGCAGACCATAGAAACCTGTAGTCGGGACATGACTTAGTGACTTCTGTAGGAGAGTGTAGTGCTCATTGTGCAGGGAGGGGGAGGAGGTGAGCTGCGACCCTCACCTTGTGTGAATGGGGGATCCTGTCACTTTAATCCTGTCTGTGATGATAATGAGATGACTGTTGAGAGGTAATGTCTACAGAACAGGAAGCGTCTGACTACTGTCCAGAGTGAAAACTGCAGGATTTTAGAATAAAAAAAATATAAAGTTGGAATAAAAAAAATAACATAACCTGCAATTCTTAAAAAATGTGTTCAACAAAAAAAATAAAAAACATTGTGATGAAACTTTCCCATTGAAGGAGTTTTGGGGTGTTAAAAAAAACCTCATAAAACTTATTTTTTTTGCTATATACACATTTTTTACGCTTGCATTTTACTCATTTTGGGCTAAAAATTTTCATTTTTTTCAATTGGCCTTTATAAAAAATGTTCAGCTGTTTCTAAGGTACAAGAGTTAAAAAAATCAGTCTGTTTGCAAGCTGTGACTTTCTGTTTTCTTTAAATCCTGTTAGCTGACGTCTCGTGTAGCTCTCATCTCTGATCTCCTGATCACATTAACACATTTAAACCATATTCCTACTGGTTTGATAAAAATTGAGCTCCAATGAGTGCTTATCATGTCAGGAGATCAGAGATAATAGCTGTACATGAGACATCAGATGACAGGATTTAAAGAAACCATAAAGTCACAGTTTGCAAACAGACTGATTTTTTTTTAACCCTTCTACTTCAGAAATGGCTGAACATTTTTAATAAAAAACAATTGAAAAAATTATTTTTAGCCTGAAATTAGTAAAATTCAATTAAAAATAAGGTCTAGATCAGGTATGCTCAACCTGCGGCCCTCCAGCTGTTGCAAAACTACAACTCCCAGCATGCCTGAACAGCCTACCCCTGAAAAGAGACGATCCCCTAGAGGGCCATGGTTGACAAAAAACACTACCAGTGGACCAAAGTACAGGACGTTGGTGGAAGAGGAAAACCCCACTGTGCCAGGTATTTCTACCTTTATCCTCCACTAGGGGGAGCTCAGGAGTTCTCTGCATACTGTGTTATTATTCAGTTCAATGTATACACTGTCTGCTGTAACTTCCAGCTCTCCCCCTAGTGGTGATTATTATATTCCATCACATGGTATTGATAGTATTGGTCTCCTCACTTGAAGATGTGAGACTGTTTACCCCCTAGGGCTACAGAGCCTGGCTGTGACCACAACCTTGTCAATGATTTTTTTTCCCCCTTCCCTAACATACTGACTCTCACCTTCCTGGTTAGACATTCAGTGAAGTTATACAGAATCAGGAAAACTTTCTGCCAGTAACAGTGCCACACCTGTCCATAGGTGGTGTCAGGTATTGCACTCCGGCTCAATAGAAGTGAATGGCTGCAGTTACATAAATGAGCTATGGCCAGGCGTGGCGCTGTTTTTGGATGAGGGCAGCCATATTTTTCCAATCCTGAAAGCTCCGTCGGTGTGGTTCTATTTTCCGGTGGGTGTTTCTCTCTCTCTTTGCTCAACTGCTACTACTCAAAGTTTGCAAATACAGAAATGTTTAGCATAAATCAAAATTCTTGTGAAGAGTTGGAGCGGGCCAGCTGCTCCGCTGCTGCATAAAACATCCAATTCAGTCTAAACAGTGTAATTGCTTGTGATCAAGTTAGTAATCTTCAGCAGCAAAACAACTCTTCCCTCTGTACACCTCTCGCATCACAGATTCACAAAACTCATTTGTTTATTGCAGATTTTAGTTTTGCCCCATGGCGCCCCCTGGGGTTGGAGGCAGTGACTCAAGGATAGCACTAGTGCATCATATGGTACATTCTATAAAACTCAGGGTAACCATTGAATACATCTGACAAGATGGTTATTCTCTTTTCAATAACTTTGAAGGAATATTCCAAGTGAAAGTTGGTCGGGGCCCCCCAGCCCGTTCACAGCCACTAGCATAGACCACGACCCCCTTGCTAAGGTTCAGCTATGGCGCTAATGATGAAGCGGTTGTCAGCCCAAGTAAGGCTACTTTCAGCAAAAACGTTTCCATTCCTGATAATACGACCGTCTGCATCCGATATTAACGAATCCGGTTGTATTATCTTTAACATTGCCAAGACGGATCCGTCATGAACTCCACTGAAAGTCAATGGGGGACGGATCCTTTTTCTATTGGATCTTTCCCAATTGACTTGCATTGGATCCGTCTTGCTCTACATCCCAGGACGGAAAGCAAATGACAACATGTTGCAGTTTCCTCTCCGGTCTGGGAACGCAACTAAACGGAACGGAATGCATTTTGGAGCGCTCCGTTCTGTTCAGTTCAATTTTGTCCCCTTTGAAAATGAATAGGGACAAAACTAAAGCCTTTTTATCTGGTATTGAGCCCCTATGACGGATCTCAATAGCGGAGAACTAAAACGCTAGTGTTACACCGCAGAGGCATTACATGCATTATGGTTACAGTCACTCACAGTTGGAGGACACAAATCTTGAACATAATGTTGCAGAACTGGATAGCGGTCTTTTACACCTTAGCCCAGGTCACCTGGTTCTGATTAAAGACACAACCTCTCGCACCGCCCTCCCTCCAGCGGACTCCTATCCATCACACTACCCCCAGGTTGTAATGTCCTGGCCCCCGGCACCACGCCGCCTAGTCACACCACCGATGCTCCTTCATTTACACAGCTATGACTTGATCTTCTGTCTTACTAGGTCACTCCATCACACAACCTCTTTTTGGTGGGAGTCCAGCTCCCCCTCCTAAGGAATTGCTAACTCTAGTCTTTGGCATATCTTTGTCCTGTACTAGTCTCTCAGAACATACATTAGGTATTGCTCTATTTGTCCTGGAAACCTCATTTAAGACTTTCCAGGTGAGACATAGGTCTCCATGAGTTGCTGGCTTGCCAATGTCTTCATTACATTAGTATTGGTTCCTAGTTATGAGTTAAAAGTTTCTGCAATTTTTAGAGTCTCGAGAAAACAGTCATAACCCTACACCAGGTGTCTATTGTCCTAAGCAGCAGTAGAGGTCCTAGCTCTCCAGCCTCCATGGATTATGTCTCAAGGAATGACATGCCAAGTCTTACTAGAGAAAATGGTACTCTACATAAAGAAAAATTTAAAGACGCTTATGTCTACTATTTTTTTTATTGTATTCTACCTCTTGTTGAAACCAAAAGTATAAGAAGTATTCTATAATGTCCTAGGATATCAACCATATCTCCTTCTCTTGCCTACAGTCATGTTTCTGGCTGTAAGACAACTGGCTGCAGAAGGAGCCCTTCTCAACTGCTCTGCTTCCTAAAGAACTGTTAAGCTCCACCACCTTGATCAAGCGCCACTCCTCAAACAACTCTCACTCAAAGATGGAAGCCAATTATAAGAAATTAACTTTTGCATCCTGTACAAAATGTATACAAAAAATCCTGCCGACGAATACGCAGTATAGGTGGAAAACCAGTATTACTGCTTCCCTTTACTTTGTCCCTGCTTATTTCAACTACAGGAGCAGATAGATGGATAAACCAGACAGGTAGATAGATAGATAGACAGACATATAGATAGATAGACTAATTAAGATAGATAGATTAGGAGAGAATAGATAGATAGAGTGATGTCCACTGTGCAAGGCAGGATATGAGCTTTTTTTTTTTATAATCAACTGGTAATTTGATGCCTGAACTCTGATTGAAACACATTTGTAATGTCAAAGTATGTTGGTACCTTCTGAAACCCACTTGTGATGTCACTAAGGACTGCAGGATAGAAAAAAAAACTAATGTAAACCTTAAGAATTGAATTACTGCTGCCCTTTACTTCCTCTCTGTTGATCCTGTGATTACTGCAGCCTTGGCATAGACATAAACAGTTTGGAGGATTGTAATAACAAGGGAGAGATGAAATTATAATGTGAGTTTGTGGTTTGTAGAAGCAGTGACTGGGGTTTGAGCCTCACTGTCTCTGTAACATCTCAGAAAATATAACTACTTCCTGTCACTGAATTAGGAAGGAAACATCTCCTTTATATGCCTGATCTAAGGTGCACAAGTACTGTATGGTGCAAGAGACTCCAAGAGCAATGAGAAGTTTTTATTCTTCACTAGCTTTATATTCTGCAATGGAAAAGATTTTGAATGGTTGGAAACAATTGATTATATTATGCCGATCCATGTCATCATCACAAGACTACAATATAATGGAGCAGATAGATCGCTGGAAACTGTCTTGTTGTAGAGCAGGGGCATCGTGAACATCAGTCATATCAACAGATGTAGCAAAAACCCATGAGAAGTTTTTGATTGTGTCATTGAAACAAATGATGGATTGTAGCTGCAAACATACAAGCACTTTCTGACATTTCTATTCCTGCCTTCATACAACATGACATGTAAAAAAACAGAAACTGCATTTATTATTTCCTGCCGAGGGGGAAATAAGATGTCAGAAGCATCTCTTAGGAGGGATTACGGAAAGCTGTGACCTTCAGGAGTGGTGTAAGGGGGCTGGTTTTTTTAACACGCAGGGATTATTTGATTACACGATAATTAAACAAGATTAAGGGCTTTCAAAAATGTAAAAGTTATTTAATTTACAAATTAAATTACAAATTAAAAGTTTATTGCAGAACAATAAATGTACTTGTATAATAATAATACAAATAGTGAAAACACTGATGATCATTTTCATCCTCATCATCCTGACAATTATCATTATTTGTAATAATTTCTAATAAAATGTTATTATTGCAATTGTAAAAAAATAATAAACATCAGATTTTCTAAAAAAAAAACAATAAGTAAATAATAAATAATAACAATTTACGTTTCTTTTTTCACTGCTGAACTTCAGCAAATGACAAAGACACAGGAGAAGATCAGGGCACCCGATTTCAAGAACATTCATATTAAACTTGTGACGAGAGCTGCCAGAAAGAAAACCAGTAGGAAGCATGATCAGCGGGCTCCCTCCCCCACTATCCAACCACTGATTGACAGTTTTATCCCTACTGACAGTAATAAAGAGAACCTGTCAATCCGCAGTTGGAGGACAGCGGGCGCCAGTGTAACAGGCTTATTTTTAGACTCCTTTCTGGTGAAGTTTAACCAGTGGCGTACATAGAGAAGTAAGGGCCCAATAGCAAGGATCAAACCAGGCTTCCCCCAGAAGGGATTTCCGCCTAAACCCTTTTCAATGACCCTTGGGCCATTTTTTCTGCTGCCTCATTTGCCTAAAGTTGTTCCTTTAGAGCAGGGTTTCTCAACTCGGGACCACCTACCAGTCATGATTTCAGGATTTCCTTAGTATTGAGCAGGTAATATAATTAGTATCCATGCTTCAAGACTTACCACAGGTATTCATTCTGTGGGATATTCTCAAATCCTGACCGGTAGGTGGGTCCCGAGGACCGGAGTTGAGAAACCCTGCCTTAGAGGGTAGAGTCCTGACCAAGTTTTCACCCACAGTAGAAGAGGACATGATCCCAACTGGGTCCCCTTTGCCCTGGGCCCTATAGCAGCCGCATGGTCTGCCGCTATGGTAGTTAACATATAAGGTCGAAGTGACAGATCACAAACATCAGGATTTCTGTCACTAAACTATGCTTTCTTCACAGTGGTTCCCTTCAAATAGCACCAAGATTCCCATTTTTTGCAGGCTTAATTGTAATTGCGTGGGCTGAACTCGTAGGCCATCGAGCACCAGATGCAGTATATCTGTATCATCTTAAAGTAATCTTTCAACAACATTGTACTGTTGGTTCTATTTCTTGATATACTTGGCTAGATCTTAATTTTACTGACACAGAACTCCAGATCACCTGCACAGTCATAGATGAAAAATGACTTTAAGATTCTAGCTTTCTGCAGCCACCACTAGGGGAGCTCTGGAGTCTATTGCATATAGATATATACAGCCACCATTAGAAGGAGATTACTACATACAGATATATACAGCCACCACTAGAGGGAGCTCAGAGATTACTAAATACAGATATATACAGCCACCACTAGCGGGAGCTCGGGAGATTACTACATATAGATATATACAGCCACCACTAGAGGGAGCTCAGGAGATTACTACATATAGATATATACAGCCACCACTAGAGGGAGCTCAGGAGATTCCTGCATATAGACATATACAGTCACCACTAGAGGGAGCTCAGGAGATTACTGCATACAGATATATACAGCCACCACTAGAGGGAGCTCAGGAGATTACTACATACAGATATATACAGTCGCCACTAGAAGGAGCTCGGGAGATTACTACATACACATATATACAGCCACCACTAGAGGGAGCTCAGGAGATTACTACATACAGATGTATACAGCCACCACTAGAGGGAGCTCAGGAGATTACTACATACAGATGTATACAGCCACCACTAGAGGGAGCTCAGGAGATTACTACATACAGATGTATACAGCCACCACTAGAGGGAGCTCAGGAGATTACTACATACAGATATATACAGCCACCACTAGAGGGAGCTCAGGAGATTACTACATACAGATATATACAGCCACCACTAGGGGGAGCTCAGGAGATTACTACATACAGATATATACAGCCACCACTAGAGGGAGCTCAGGAGATTACTACATACAGATATATATACAGCCACCACTAGAGGGAGCTCAGGAGATTACTACATACAGATATATACAGCCACCACTAGAGGGAGCTCAGGAGATTACTGCATACAGATATATACAGCCACCACTAGAGGGAGCTCAGGAGATTACTGCATACAGATATATACAGCCACCACTAGAGGGAGCTCAGGAGATTCCTATATACAGATATATACAGCCACCACTAGGGGGAGCTCAGGAGATTACTACATACAGATATATACAGCCACCACTAGAGGGAGCTCAGGAGATTACTACATACAGATATATACAGACACCACTAGAGGGAGCTCAGGAGATTACTACATACAGATATATACAGCCACCACTAGAGGGAGCTCAGGAGATTACTGCATACAGATATATACAGCAACCACTAGAGGGAGCTCAGGAGATTACTACATACAGATATATACAGCCACCACTAGAGGGAGCTCAGGAGATTACTACATACAGATATATACATCCACCACTAGATGGAGCTCAGGAGATTACTACATACAGATATATACATCCACCACTAGATGGAGCTCAGGAGATTACTACATACAGATATATACAGCCACCACTATAGGGAGCTCAGGAGATTACTACATACAGATATATGCAGCCACCACTAGAGGGAGCTCAGGAGATTACTACATACAGATATATACAGCCACCACTAGAGGGAGCTCAGGAGATTACTACATACAGATATATACAGCCACCACTATAGGGAGCTCAGGAGATTACTGCATACAGATATATACAGCCACCACTAGAGGGAGCTCAGGAGATTACTACATACAGACATATACAGCCACCACTAGAGGGAGCTCAGGAGATTACTACATACAGATATATACAGCCACCACTAGAAGGAGCTCAGGAGATTACTACATACAGATATATACAGCCACCAGTAGAGGGAGCTCAGAAGATAACTGCATACTATTGCTGTAGATTTGGAGCTTTGTATTAGAAAGACTGGCCTGAGGATCTCTGCACAGCGCTTTATACTCAAGATCTTCGCATAACTTCTCACTGACTTGGACCCCCTCTTTACAGAGACCCTATAAAGGCCACATGACCTTCCCCTGTCTCACATAGGCCCTCTGTCATGATGTGATACATCACCTGGCCTTTCACTACATTGCTGAGCTGGTTTGCCATGTAGGATGGTGGGAAAGTTCCATAACATACCTGTATGGATAGGGTTATTAACTTATTAGTAACATTTTCACTCCACTTTTTAAATATTTTTACATTTCGGTTAACATTTTTTGTCTTCCTCAATGACATTTTTGCTGGAGTTTCTCCGCCTGGTCACAGACAGAGCCGGTGATGTCATCGGAGAGTTTACTTTCCAGCAGTGATCCCTTTGCGTTATTAGCATTTTAATGGTGGTTTCTGCAGTCGCCCTGCGCTTCTTGTAACCGGAGATAAGCGGAGGCAATTATTTCATAATGAGTACATCTTAGAAAAGAAGGGAGCCGTGCACAGGAATTTCGCCTCACAACGCGTTTCATGTGGCTTTGTACATGCCTCCATCACTTCACACAGCTCAGACCTACGGGTAAATAATGTTCTTTATAAAAAGAAAAATAAATAACTAAATAAAAATTAAAAAATTCAGCCGTCTCTCAAGTTAATCCCCTTCTTTTTTCACAAACATCTTTGCGGCATTATAGGAGACTAAATCCTCGTGTCCATTAAACAGTCTATTTTTGGCCGCTGCTATCTCCCCGCTACATAATTTTGTATAATCTTTTAAGGATATTGAGCAAGAGTCTGAGGGTGGCGGGACTTATGGCGTATAAATTCACACAGTATAATGACAAATTGAGAAGTGGGCCAGCATTAATCTAAGGATTATGAAAATGAAAAATATTATGTTCAAAAAAGTCCCGAGAAGAATTATTCCTCAGCCGATATCTTTAAATTACAGTCTTTTTTCCTCCTTTAGAGACGTATTTAAATGTCATTAACTCGACAAAGACGTCTCGTGTTCACCTTGTTTTGACTCTTCATAATGTTTTTATTTTTACCCAGTCTTAAAAGAAAAAATGAGAAGGTCACACTGGGAAGTTAAAGAGTTTAGAAAAAACTATGTTCATGCACCCTATAGGGAAATTCTGAGTTAATAGAGGGGGGTCTTCTGTCCAGGATCCTCATCAGAGTGGTCACAAAGAGTGTCTCTCGTCCTGGAGGACCTGCCCTGTCCTGCATTAACAAACATTCCATTGACTTGAATGGGCACTGTGCAATACTTTATTTCTCCAGTGATGGTGCTATAGCTGAACAGGTTTCTTCACAGATTAAAGCTGGATCATCCCAGAAGGGAGACACATTGTGATCAGATATTGTCAAGAGACCATTCTAACAAATAGGGATTGTCAAAAGCAGAGGACCTCTTTACAACCCAACTGGTAGATACAGTATAAGTAATACAGCTTCTCCAGTGTCTTTAAATTGATGGCCATGACTTCTGAATGCAAGTGGTTCTCAAATGTTTCTCCACTCCAGCCCTCAACAAGTAATGTTTTCAGGATTTATTAGAATTTATTAGAGTTCTATGGGATATCCCCCAAACCTCACCTGTTGGGGGTACCTGAGGATTGGAGATGAGAGGCTATGAAATATGGATGTCTTTGCCCCCAGGGAAGAAGAGCTTACAACGGAGAAAGAGGCCTCCATAAAAAAAAAAAAAGACAAAATGAGGGGGGGGGGGGGGTCAGTAGTAAAGAGCAGGTTAATCCCGGAAGTAAACCATCCTTAAAGCATCAAAGGCCAATAAAAGCTCTATGAAGTAGTGACACCTACTTTCTATGAAGTAGTGGCACCTATAGTGTCATGAGGGTACTGCAATGAGGACCAACAGCCATAGTGCCACAGGTGGGTGATCCCTACAAGATGATCTAAACACATAAAACTAAATTTAATTAATCGGAAAAATGTGCAGCGTGCTGGGAAGTCCCCGCCCATAGATCTCTACTTCATGATGGTTGACCTTGACTTCTCACACAATAAAAGAGATAATAAGGAGGGACCAGAACCGAGCGCTGCACCCCTTGGGTGCTGGAGGGGAAACCGGTGACTCGTCTGCACTAATTTGTTTGTAAATATTTTGAGTAGAAGATCTCAGTCTAATGCAGTGTAATTATCCCCTCGTTACCATGTGACGGTCGCGCTGTTTACTTTATATGTGTAAAAAAACAATACTGATAATAACTCATCATAAGATTCCTGAGAGAAAGAGAAAACTATCGGCCCCGTGAACCAAACCACAAAACGTAACCAATCAGAAGAGAGAGACCAAATGATACACTGATGTACTTCAAATGTACGACTACATATTTACATCCTCTTCCTAAACTTACTGTATGATTTATGATTCTTTCTTTCTTTTTCTTTCTTTCATCCTCCTTTCTTTCAGGAGAGAATGGATGTGAAGAGAAGGACAGAAGGAATAGAGGGAGGAAGGTAGGAAGAAATGAAGAAAGATGGCAAGGAAGGAGAAAAGTAAGCAAAGGAAGGAATATAGGAAGGAAGTTCCTATCTTTCTTCCTTTGCTTACTTTTCTCCTTTCTTGCCATCTTTCTTCATTTCTTCCTACCTTCCTCCCTCTATTCCTTCTGTCCTCTTCACATCCATTCTCTCCTTGTTTGTGAGCTTCCGTCCTTCCTTCCTTTCTTCCTTCCTTTCTTCCTTTCCTTCCTTCTCACCTATCTTCATTTTTTTATACATTCTTCCCTTTTAGTCTTTCTCTCCTCTTCTTCTTCTCTTCAATTCATTATTTTTTTCCCCTACTTTTCTTCATTTTTTCCTAACTTTCTTTCTCTCTCTTTCCATCATTCCCTTATTCCTCCTTTCCTTGATTAGTCATTAGTGTTGAGCGCGACTATTCGAATAGCAAATTTTAATGGCAAATATCGGCATGACGAGAATTCGCGAATATTTAGAATATAGCGTTGTATATTCGTAAAATCAAATATTAGTTTTTTTTGTTTTTTTTAAACACCGTACACATCAGGTGATCGTCCCTCCCTTCTTCTAGCTTGTGGGCCAATGAGAAGGCTTTGTCAACGCTTAGCAACATCTATAGCAACCAATAGAAAAGTTGCCTACCCCTTACTATTGCTGAAAATTCTCGAGTGCGAATATATTGGAGCATATAAAGCCTGTGTAATGTTCTGCCGTGCCGACCATTGTCTCCAGTCTCAGGAAACTTATACCAGCTTGAAAAAATTTAGCAACAGTGACCCAATTTTTTTGAATTGCTGGTGGATATCTCTTTTTATAGAGATAGATAGATAAGAGATAGATAGATAGATATTAGATAGATAGATAAGGATAAGTCCCTCAAACCCCTTTAAGATTATTGAACCTATCCAGCCATGAGTCTGAGGAATCCTTTCAATAATCACATTGTATATCTTGCACCAGTGGATCGAAAATAAGTAAATGTATAAAAAGGAAGCGAGGTTTCAGGATGTCTCGTTTTGTGTATGCAGCCCCTGTGCAGACTTACGGGTCTCCATGATTCAGGTTTAAAGAAGCACATGAGAGCAGGATCACTCCTCACAGGCTTAGCTATAGAGGTAGCAGGGGAAGTGGCTGCTACGGGGCCCGAACTCAGAAGGAGCCCACCCAGGAGCAGGAGTGAAAGATTTTACTACAAGGGCCCCCTCAACAGTATTATACAATGACATTATATACAGTAACATACAGTATGTACAGCATGTGTAGGAGACTGACGGAGCGGCTGCCGGGCACGGTCTGAGAGAGCCATCTTGACTAGCCGCGGGAGGAGGGGATGCACAGGAGGAGGGGGTTACTGGTGGGGCCTAGTCAGTTCTAGTTACGCTACTAGTTGTAAACCTACAGCAATGGAAGATTTTTTACCAAATCCATGCGCAGTCACTTGTTTTATGTTACGATACATTGTTGCAGACTTTAACCGCACATCAATTCAGCGCTCGAAAACATTGCACCGAAATGGAAAGGAAATCGGCCGATGGATGAAATAACTAAGACCTTTGATAGTTTGATCCTATATACTGGACATGATTTATCAGTGTGAACGCTGCTGTATGCCAGCCTTATCTTACAGGATGTATAAATGAGGAGTTCTCCTATAGAGTCCATTATAAATGTTATTTCATCTTCTTAATTAAAGTGAAAGCTAATAATATCACAGAACATCGCCCCGCAGGACCTTCTCACTAATGACGCCAGACAGGATTTCACTTCTGCATCTTTCCCCAAGTGAAACGGAAAGTCCTGGAGGATAGACTCCATTACTGCATACAGAGTGCAAGATCTGGAATACGGCCCCCACTTACCATGTGCATTTGGCCCCGGCAGGACCCGGGTGTGATATAGAATCACATGTGCAGTCACATTAAATCTATCACACATAAAATACATTCTAAGGTTCTTCTCCATTCACACCCAAAGCTTAATTTAGAATTCTGCTGGTTTTCTAAAACAGGAATACAAATAGTAGACCTTGATATTCTGTAGATGTAGCAGAGCTGAGTTTGGCCCCATCTGTATAACGACACAAAGCACTTCATATGAATGGATGGAGGGTACAGCAAGAAAAAACTCCATGTGCCCCTCTGTGCAGCCCAACGAGTTCTAAGGGTGAAGGATTGCAGCTCTGCGCGATGCGGCAATCCTGTGTACACCCACTGATATATTATATGATAAGAGGCTCAGCCTGCAACATCGCTTAGCTATAGATACATTCCCTGCAGTAAGGAGCAGAATATTTACTTTGGATGTGATTGGAGAAGAAAACATAAAACCCAAAATCAGAACAGGTTGAACACATTTATGTGAAGATGCCAAAAAAAAATTATAAATAAAAAAAACACTTTCTAAAGACAACTGGCAGAATTATGAATGCAGCTCTGGAGTACAATCCGGAGTGATAATAGTGTTCAAGGGTGGACATAGTCTTTCATTCAGCATCTACAGTCTATATCGTCTGCAGTGATGGGGGCATGGTAAGCTTATCAGTGCTGAATGTTTAGCTATTACCAATATATTAGGGAATTGCTATTTGTGCGATTTCCCGATATAATGCACATGGACTGTTCCCAACCTGTCTCTCCGTATAGCGTTTCCTCAAGAGGATGCAAACCAGAAAACTCTTAGCACCTCGCTATTGAGCGCATGAGCCTGATTGACAGTTATGGCCGGGGAAAGAGGTCTCTGTGTGCTTGTCATAGCAATGGCCCTTCTGGGCAGCTGATGTCCTGCGACGTCTCCAAGCTGTAAATCTAACCTGCCGAGAGCACTTGTGACCCACATCGCACAGAAGTGCTGACTGCAGCTGTTTCCTCAATGAATATTTTACTACAGCTCCTGCCATCACTTCTTCCACTTGTATCTTGCAGATGCTGACATGTTAGATGTATGACCCTTATATGTTGAAGGGATAGACCAATGCAGACAACTCGTTATCAATGATCGCTGCTTTGGGTTCCTTGAAAGAGGGAAGCCCAAAAACAGTTTGCTCCATCCTTCATCTGTGAATGTGGAAGAAGCCTTTGTCTCAACAGGGACCTTCCCATCAGCAAATAAAGAAGGGGGGAAGCAGCTCAAGGGCCACAAAGAATGAGTAGGACAAGAAACAAGCACCAGCAGGGAACCCATTTACCTTTGCCCCAGCAGATAACAATTTAACTCTATGACTGGTATAATTGGTCTTGACAACTAGCTCCATTGATCCGTGTCTTGGTAATATACCCCATTGGTCTCAACCTTGGCGAACCACCCCACTGGTCTTGGTTTTGGCAATGCACTTGCTTAATTGTGTACCTCCTAGGTCTTAGTAATTTACCCCATTGGTTTTGGTAATGTACCCTATTGTTCTTGGTATTTTCAATACACCTCATCGGCCTTGATCTTGACAATATACTCAATTGATTGTGATCTTGGCAATGTTCTCCATTGGTCTTGCTCTTGGTAATGCACTAATTTGATCTTGGTCTTGGTAAAGTATGCAGTTGGTCTTGATATGGGCAAAGTACTCCATTAGTCTTGAATTAGTTTTTTGTCTAGATATTGGACCCCACTGGTCATGGTAATGTAGCCTGCTGGTTGTGGTCTTGATAATATACCAGACTGGTTATGGTCTTGGTAATGTAGCCCCCCTGTTTATAGTCTTGATAATGTACCCTATTATTCTTGAAATTGTTCCCCATTTGCTTTTATCTTGATAATATACCCAATTGATCATTGTCCTGGTAAGGTAGCCCAATGGTTATGGTCTTGGTAATGTAGTCTATGGGTTGTGGCCTTGATAACATACCCCACTGGTCATGGTATTAGTAACTGAACCCACTGATTATAGTCTTGGGAATTTACCCTATTGGTCATAATCTTGTTTAGATATTCCATGGCTTGTTAATGTATCCCACTGAGAATGGTCTTGTTAATATATCTCACTTATGGCGGTCTTTTTAATATGCACTACTGGTCATGGTCTTGGTAGTGTACCCCACTGGTCCTGGTCTTGGTAGTGTACCCGACTGGTTCTGGTCTTGTTAATGTGTCCTATTGATTGTGGTGTTGGTAATATACTCCACTGGTCATGGTCTTGGTAATGTGGTCCCCGGTTGTTGTATTGGTAATGCAGCCTATTGGTCATGGTCTTGGTAATGTATCCCCCTGGTTATCGTCTTAGAAATGTTGCCCCCTGTTTATGTTTTTGGTAATGTAGACCCCTGGTTATAGTCTTTGTAATGTAGCCTATTGGTTATAGTCTTAGTAATGTAGCCCCAAGTTTATAGTCTTTTTAATGTAGCCTATTGGTCATGGTCTTGGTAATGTACCCTACTGGTCCTGGTCTTGTATACAATTGATTATGATGTTGGTAGGCTACCCCACTGGTCATGATGATGTTGCTATTGTACCCCATTGGCCTTGGTTTTACATGACATTCTGAATATTTGTCATGGTGGAACTATCTCCTGAACTTACAATATGCTTTATAAAAAGTCCTAAGACTTTATTTATTTTACCCAATGGAAATGTCTTAAAAAAAACAGCTTTGAGTCTTATCATACATTGAAGACTTTGATCAGCAAAGCATTCACACACAGCCTAAGTAAGCCAAACTGCATGGAAGATCCCATCTGTTTTTCTAATTACTTCCTTCAAACAGTAGCTTCACTTGTTTTTGTCCTAGAGCTTTTCTTGTTGAATCAGCAGCTGTACGCTCTTAAAGGAAAGTTACGCTCGTAGCTCAGAATCTATTGTGTCATTCTCCTGTAATGATGAAGCATTGCCAGAAATCTGCAGCAATAAACCTACCATTAGAGAGGGTTAAAGAAAGCAAGAGCAGAATTTTTTGGTTGAGTTTGTGGGATGAGAAGTTCCTACTGCCCTTCGTGTTCTTCCGCTGTCCTATGAATGGACTCCGGTCAATGAAAGTTCTGCTTCAGACATGATTAAATGGATTTGCGAAATCAATTTTTTTCTCACCTGATTTGGGCTCAGAACGAGTGAATAAAGCTGAGCTGTCACTCACTTGTGATGATTGTGTTGGCAGCTGATCTTTTGTCTAAATATATCCTTCACTGATGGTAATACTACCCCATGATAAGTAGAAGGAGGTTGGTATGGTAAAGCTGGCCATACATGTTGGCTGAACCTGCCAATTTCCGCAGGACTTGTTGACCATCTCAGGTCTATAGGTTCATCCTAATGGCAGATGTCGGTGGTGATAGGATCGGGCATTTTGTTTTTGGGGAGAAAAGACAATTCCTGAGGAGTCTGGAAGGAACAGAAGAGTCTGGAAGGATTAGAAGTGTCTGGAAGGAACAGAAGAGTCTGGCAGTGGCTTCCTCATCCCTTTCTACTGGGAATACATGTGCTTCTTTGGCCAAGCGAAGCATGTACTTGTATGAGGGGAATCAGGAGAGTTAGTAGTCAGTAGTGTTGAGTGAATGCAAAGGATCCAAAGTGGATTGTGTTCCGAATTTCAGGGAAAATTCCATTTGCCGCAAAGCCGAATTTCCTCGTGCTTCATGGTAACAAATCAATATTCCCTGAAATTGAAAAAAATAACAAAAAAAAAACATGCTAACCTCATCCGTTTGAGTGCGAAGAGGCCTTCGTGGCCATCTTGATTGAAGATCCTGCACAAAACCTTGTGTGCGGTGACGTATGACGTTACAAGGCCGGCCACAGTGATGACGTCATCACGCATCGTGCAAGATTTCGAGCAGGATCTTCAATGAAGATGGCTGCGACGGCCTCTTCGCACTCAAACAGATGAGGTGAGTATTGTTTTGTTTTTTTAAACCTGAAAGGCCTCCATTTTTATTTCAGATGCATCTGAGGGCTTCAATGATGGGGGGGGGGCCATCATTGCGCCCACTACTTATACAATTTCTTTGTGTAATTCGGCGAAACAGCCAAATCAAAGTTTTCATAACGTCGCTCATCTCTAGTTGTCAGCCAAACAAGCTTTTGGCCGACATCTATCTTATCTGTATGGTCGGCCTTAGACTTCTCCTCCAGAGGATCCTTCGTTACCCAAAGGCTTTGACGCAATAATAGGACCAAAGGTTCAGACAAACCCAGGTTCAGGTTGCCGACCACCACTTGCCCCTAAGTTCTGTTTGTTATGGAGCGACTCACGGATAACTTATTAGGTCTTATTGATGATGTGTCCTGTGTGTGGAACGGCAGCAGAGGGGCATAGCTATGCGGGGTAGAAGTTGCACCCTGGCCATGGTGACAGAGGAGACCCAAATTCCCCTCTATAACATAATAAGACTCCAGTACTGTGAATGACACATGGTGGACGGGGAGCTTGGTCCCAGATTTCACATGTGGTCCAGTACAGATGCCGGGTGCACCCTTCAGGTCCGATACTGAGTAAGATAACGGAAGCTGCCTCTGCACAGAAGGATTCCAGATAGATGCAATTTAAGAAATAGAAAGATCCAACATTTTTATTTGCAATAACACGGGATTATACGACACTATAATTTATTTAAAGGCACATTACAGGCAGCTATTTTTTTTTTCATGATCCTTCCCGGTGGAAATTGCAGCACATACATAGCAGTCCTGGGAATTGAGAATTACGTCTGACGTCTGCATCCCGATTCCTGGTTTTATGGCCTCGGTAAACAGCTAGGTTAAGTAAATCAATACATCTGTATAGAGATATTCATTACGACTAAATGGCCACATGCATCGGCGGTATATTTTATTTTTATTGTTGGACTCCCAAGTAATTTCCATAGAGATGCAGTTGTGGAAATAAATTCATGAATTACTCTGAAATATCCACATGGTTTGCAGTCCTGCAAATTAGCTACCACTATACAGACAGGATTTCAATACTGAGCGGTAAGAGGAGTATATTGGAGGGGAGCGGCGACCACAGTACAAAATCAGAAGTGAGATGCAATATTTTCATCTACCCCCAACCTAACATCCCTTGTAAGAGAAAGACGGCAGCGTCAATGGGTTGCCGACTCCTCTACAACTGGTGATGTGGTACTGATTGTACATAGATTGTCATAACCATAAGAGGTTTTTATCAGTTTTGACCAAAACTGTGTCTTTTACCAATAATGGTGTTGATATTTAACCCCCTGATTGGAGAAATTAGGGGAATGGATAGGCTGGAGTCCAAATCTGTCTGAAACCCGCAGAGGCCAATGAGCGCATTATTTTGAAGGTAAACCTCAGCGTTACTTGTCTAACGGGGCAGCCATTGGGCGAGGTTTCGGCCTGAACCCCTATGATCATGGCAAGTATTCGCCAAGAGTCCTGGTCATCCATCCACTGACGATTATTAGGTTACATGCAGTAGCTTCCTGCCATAAACTGTCTGACTTATGGCACACCATACACATTAGACAAAACTCTCCTGAAACTATCATTGGGATTGACTGTGAATCTAATATTTATGGGTCCTTCCCACTATTCCTGTGGCGAATGTCTGGGCAAAGAAGGATCAGATATGTTGGATTGGTCTTTATGATGGGCTTGGAAGAAATAGCTGTCACCGTGTGATGGGTATGGCCACCGTAAAGCCAGCTATACATTGGAGATACTGTAAATATTGGTAGCTTTCATCCATTTCCTCCTACTTTTGACCATTATTTGGCCCCATTGGGTTGTCTAGTTGACTTATCAGTGACCGTTGATCTGTCGTGTTGGGCTTAGTGGCTGGTTGTTGGCCATAACAGTCTCTAAAATGTGTTCAGTTATTTTTATTTTCTTGCAGAACCGGGCAATCCTTTTATATATGTTTGTAGTGTAGTTTGTAGTGTTGATCGCAAATATTCTAATCGCAAATTTTTATCACAAATATCGGCACTTTGGGAATTCGCGAAGATGTAGAATATAGTGCTATATATTCGTAATCGTGAATATTCAAGATTTTTTTTCATCAGTAACCTCCCTTCTTGCTTGTGGGCCAATGAGAAGGCTGCAATGTCTTTGTCTGAGCTTAGCAACATCCCTAGCAACCAATAGGAAAGCTGCCTCCCCCTTACTATATAAGAACCTCCCCAGCAGCCATTTTCTGCAGTTTTGTGCAGTTATGAGAGAGATCAGTGACATTGCTGAACTCTGTGCTTTCATCTGGATCCTATTCCTTATCCAATTTCATTAGATAGTTAGTTATCTCATATATATAATACAGATAGTTAGTGGGAGATAGTCATTGTAGGTTATATCTTGATATAGTGTAGCTGATAGGTTCCAGTGCAGAGTGTTAGGCAGTGTGATAGGGATTAGTGTCCATACATACAGCTACAGACATAGCGCTGTGATGTCACAACAATACTTAGTGCACCAACCACTAATATCTACTCAGACCTGATCAAATGCGAAGTTGCATGTATTGCTCGAAAAATATGCGCATCATTAGTGCCGATTTGAGCAATTGCAAAAATAATGACGAGATCACAAATTCTAGAATTCGCTAATTTATTGCGAATATTATGCGAAAAATTTACGAAATATCACGAAAACGAATATTGCCTATGCCGCTCATCACTAGTGGTGGCATCAGCCAATGGTACAGTCAAATGCCGATCGTTAGTGCATCTGTTGGCCACTTCAAGTCAGCTGATCTAGCTCTAGAATCCTTCCTAAAGTTGTGATTATTGTAAAAAATATACTTAATGCTAGCCCATATGGACCAGGTGATGGATTCCCACCTTAAGTTGCCAGTGGAACAGATTATTAATTGGGTAGGAATCTCATATCACGCATCATGACCAAAGTAGATGTGAAGAACATCACAAGTATTAGCCAAGGTGTTCAAAGCTGTCCTACATTTCCCCTGGTTGAGCCCAAGACATTGGACATCTGCTGTTCCTGACGTATCTCAGAGGCATAGCTTGACGTACTTGGGCTCAAATGCAAAAATCTGTAACAGGGCCCCCAGTACCATGTGCCTCTTATAATTCTGGAGGGGTCACATGGTACTGGGGGCAATTATTACCACTGCACCCTTCGCCTATCTCCATGATCGGAGAACCTCAAACTGATAGGTAAGACAGTGTACTTGAGTATGGACATGAAAAAAGCCCATATGTGATGATAGCTCAAAAATACTTAACTATTCTTAAAGGATCTGTCTGGTCAATTTAACGGTTTGCTAATATGGTCAGAATAAGTAAAAAATAAGAGATATGATACTCACCATACCATCCCATGCTGCTCCCATTACCACGCTTCCTGGCCTCAATAGTCTTCTAGTTGTGCCATTCCTCTATTATTCCTAGGTTCTTCTTTCTGGTCAAAAGAAAGGGCTACTGGACCAATCACTGGCTAAGGCGGGTGACCACTACAGTCAGTGATTGGTTGAGCGAGGGGCATGTGCTGAGTGCCAGGTGAGGAGTTAACAAGCCTTGGCCAGTGGATTTAGAAGCAGGGCTGGGCAACAATATAAATATTTTCTCCAGGTGAAGTCAAGCCTAGTGATGGCTCAATGAGAGGTCACCTCCTGTGAGGGACCAGAAAAGGAGCCCAGCAGGGACCTCGGGATGGGATCGGTAAGGTGAGTCTCCTGCATTTCTGGGCCTTTTTACAATATTGTTTGGATCTCTATGTATGTGATGATTTGAGATGTGCATGTCCAGTGCTTGGTACCGGTGTGTGAGGTGATCAGATCATCAGACACTGTGTTTGTGCTCTGGTTGGATTTCGTTTGGTGCACAGCCCTGAGCTACGCTTGATGAACTCGACACAGATCCACCCAAACCTCAGTGCAGCGCGGTTCATTGCGGTGATGCAAATGCTCAATCATCACATCTCAGCTGCTCCTAATGACCCAGAAGCATCTGGTAACTTTCATTATAAATAATCACTTGATTCAAAATCGTGTCATCAGGAGGTTTTTTTTCGTTTTCGGTGAGCGCTGAAAATGAGGCAGGCTGCAATCAACATTTTGGCAAAACTGCTGCCATCAGGACGGGAATTATCTGACATTTAAAGCCCATCTTCGAATGGTTCTCCTAAGGACCATCCAATGATTTGTATGGGTGCTGTTTGTTTTGCTTTATTTCCCTTTAGGTAATTAAATACAAATGTAGCAAATGTCAGCTTGACGCTTAAAGGGAACGGGTTCCTTCTCCTGACATGTCTGTTCTAGTAACTGCTCGCATTCCCCTTGTAATAATAATGCTGGACCCTCTCTATCTTATCACTCTCTATGTTTTGCCGTTCCTCTATTATCCCTGCCGCCAGCAGTCTGCAATAAAAGTCCTCCTGGATGTCACCAGTTTGGGGAGTATCCTACATCGTAGGACACTATCCAATCAGTGCTGCCGGTGGCAGACTGTACAGGACACACCCCCAACAGGTAACACCCAGGCGGACCTTCATTTCTGGCCATTCATTTATAAACGTCTAGCAGGAATAATAGAGGAATGCCACAACATAGCTTATATGAAAAGATTCTCCAGAATTACTGTTGCATGGAGAATGTAAGTAATTACTAACACAGACATGTCCGGAGAGGGGACAGTCCTATTAGCACAAACAAAACCTGTCCTAATCACACAGCAGGACAAGTTACTTCACAACACTGAGCTAAAGAGCTGCCTCATCCTCCTCTCCCACTTGTCCTGAATACAGATGATAAGATCTTTAGCTGAATCTCTGTGGGAATGGAGTTTATGAGGAGACATGAAGTAGAGAGAGGAAGGGGGGGGGGGGATAATGAGCAGCAGCTCTTGTATCCAGTCTACATTACCACAGCCCCACATTACCACAGTCTGGCCCGTCTGTACTTCATGTCTCCTCATGGACTCCATTCCTACAGAGATTCAGCTGAAGATCATATTAAACTCTATTCAGGATCATAATCCCTGGAAAGCAGAGCAGATGATGAGGCAGCTCTTTAAGGGTCCATTCACATGTATCCGTGGATCCGCAAAACACGGACATCGTTGATGTGCGTTCCGCATTTTGTGGACTGCACATCTGCGGCACTTAATAGAAAATGCCTATTCTTGTCCGCAATTGCGGACAAAAATAGGACATGTTCAATTTTTTGCAGGAACGGAATTGCGGACCCGGAAGTGCGGATCCGCAATTCCGGATCCGGGCCGCACATCGTGCGGCCCTATAGAAATGAATGGGTCCGCAATTCTGTTCCGCAAAATGCGGAACAGAATTGCGGACGTGTGAATGGACCCTAACTCAGTGTTGTGAAGTCCTGCTGTGTGATTAGGACAGGTTTTCTGTGTACTAATAGGACGGCAGCCATTTTATTTCTCCTAATGATTGCTCCCCAGACAAAACCAGGCATTATAACTAATAAAAGGTATTTGGGAATATATTTATAATAAACCAATACTTAAAGGGTTTCTGTCACTAGATTTAACCCTATTAAGCTAGCTGATATTAGCGATGTACTAATGTCAGCTAAACCTAACCAGCCTATTCCTACTTGTATCTGTGCCCCCGTTACGCCAGAAATCTAACTTTTATAGGGGGGCGATGTTCCTGCTCCTAGAGGCTCCGTTCTCCCACCTTTGTCGCCTCCCTCCAAGTCCTGATTGACAGGGCCAGGCAGCGCTCAAATCTGTCTGCCAGCCCTGTGCTCTGGCGAAATCTCACGCCGTTCAGTATTCGGCGCAGGCGCGGTGAGGAAGCTGGCAGCCTTTGAGCGTCTTTCCCTCAAAACACATACGGACGTGTGAATGGACCCTAAGGGTTGTTTCACATTAGCAGCAGGGGACTCCGGCAGGCTGTTCCAGCGGGTGAACAGCCTGTCGGATCCGTCCTGCCGCTAGTTCATGTGTGCCCCCGGACTGCCGCTCCGTCCCCATTGACTATAATGGGGCGGGAGCAGAGTTCCGCCGGCGGCACGGCAGCGCACGGCGAGAGGCAGCCGGACTAAAAATACTGCATAAGGCAGATCTATACACTGCACATGCATGCATCTACCATGTCACTCCCTGGTCTCTGGGGGCCGGTTCTGTCCTCCATCCTTCCTGGAGACCGTAGTAATATATGACTTTTCTCTGTAAATTAAATTCCATCCATCGCAGCTGCCATAAAGCGCTCCCACCCCACTGCACTGTAAAGAAAAGAAGTGCAAGTCTCCAATATGGCCGCCCAGTGAAGTTTAAAATAAATAAATAAATGGTTTCAACTAAAAATAAATAAACAAACAAAACAAAAAACTTTTTTTTCTCTTTTCCAGACTTAAGGTTAAAATTAAACACAAGAGATATTCTCTTTAAGACTTTATATAGGAAGCCGTTATTATAGGTGGGTTTGAAGTAAATATGAGCTAAACCTACGTCAAATGGAAATGGAGGCTCAAATACGGGCCCGTTGTCCTTTATGAGGTATAAATGGTTACATAGTGGGAAATTGGAACGTTTTGCTCATCTTTGTTGCCCAGTTTGATGGTAAGCCCCATGGAATACTAATATACATAATACTAATATAGAAAATAATATATTCATGACGTATTCTATAAAGTGACACGTTATAAGATATTGGCCATCTGGATCATATCCAGGTCATACATATGTTAAATTAGGGAAGAGGAAAGATAGAGAGTCAGTGTGACCCACACTAATACATTTTAAATCCTAATTTGGCATGAGAGGGGCCTGGATAAAGAAGAATTGCTGCGAGGTTAATTAAACTAATGACGTGATTGCTATTTTTTTCTATTAATGTCTACAATAGAAGTTACCCCTAAAGCCAGCAAGTACCAAGTCGGCTGAAGGCAGCAGTAAGAAGAGATATGTACATAGTAGAGCAGAGGCCTTCTCTACACGGGGCTAAATGAATGACGTTTAAGTCTATGTACTGAAGTTAATGAGAACAGTGGATTCCCCTTAGCAAAACGTAGGCAAAAGGACACATACGACCACTAGGTACAGAAATCATTAAAATATTCTGCATGAAGGAAAGTCAAGTAATGTATTTCCAACCTGCAGGGCCCAAGAAGTAAGAAGACATTAACACGAAAAAGAAAAGGAAGGAATGATACAAAGTGACGGAACAAATAACTTGGAAACAGCGAGGACGGTATTTATAGAGATGAACGAAACATTGGCTCAAGACAAAAGGAAAAGCTCAAATGTACAAATAAATAGAGGGGATGGAGGGGGCATCATGGTTTGGGGTTGGTGGAGAGAGGCTGGGCTGGTAGAGAGGGCATCATGGTTTCAGGCTTTTGGAGGGGACATCAGATATTTGGGACCAGTAGAGGGGCCATCATAGATTGGGGCTGGTGAAGAGGACATGATAGATTGGGGCTGGTGAAGAGGACATCATAGATTGGGGCTGGTGAAGAGGACATCATAGATTGGGGCTGGTGAAGAAGACATCATAGATTGGGGCTGGTGAAGAGGACATCATAGATTGGGGCTGGTGAAGAGGACATCATAGATTGGGGCTGGTGAAGCGGACATCATAGATTGGAGCTGGTGAAGGGGACATCATAGATTCGGACTGGTGAAGGGAGCATCATGGCTTGGGGCAGGAGAATGTAAGAGCAGGGTCCATAACTGGAGAATGTAAGAGCAGGGTCCATGATCACAAGCTGAAGAGAAGTTGGGTGATGCAGCAAAACAATGACCCAAAGCACACAAGTAAATTAACTAAAGAATGGCTGAAAAAAGATTTGTTTTTTTCAAAGGTCAAACCAGAGTTCTGCTCTCAAGCCTTGGAGATGCTGAGAGATGACCCGAAGAGGGCTGTGCACACAAGACATCCCAGAAATAGGGTATTAATGAACTGAAACATCTGCATAGAGGAATGGTCCAAAATTCCTCCTTAGTGTTGTGAAAATCTTATTTGCAGTTCCAGGAAACTATTGGCAGAGGTGATTGTTGCTGAAGTGAGATCTACACTATAGGTTATTATATTCAAGGGTTCACTTACTTTTTCTCTGCACTGTGGATGTTTGATCCGTGTGCTCAGTAAAAGACATGAGCAGGACAAGTGTCTTGTGCTATTTGTTCAGTTACATTGTGTTTGTCTATAATTGTGACTTAAAGAACAGACCAGAAATCCAAGCTCTGTAATTTGCAAGGGTTCATTTACTTTTTGTTGCAACTGTAGAAATTTCACCAAAAAAATCCATACTTTCTTGGCCGCCCCCAATCTCCTCCTCTCCTTTGATCCTAATCTACAGTCACAACAGTGAGAAATATATGATGGATTCCTATATGTGTCCAAGGAGATCGGCCATTCTCTTCCCCTTCTCACCAACCTCTGTCTTTCTGTATGGCTACTGGCTGTAGCAGGAGCCCTTCCCCACTGCAGCGGGAGACCAGGAATGCTTAGCCCTACGCCCTTTGCTAAGCGCTGCCTCTGGAAATGAACTCCTGAGCTCTCTGCATTATTTCTACAAAAATGTTTGTTTCAGAAGCTGCAGAAAATCCCATTCCATGAAATGTTCAGTTTACTTTTACCATTCATTTCCAGACTTACTGTAGTGTGGAGGAAATGTCACTTTACGCTTGTCACTTCTGGCTGCATCTTACAATCTATGTGACTAAAAAGTTCTATCGTTGCTCCTTCAGTCCTAAGGAGACATGTTTGCAGGAAATGTCTTGACATGTTGACGTGCTGATGTCATCTTCCCGTCTGCTCTCATGTTTAGGCCTCATGCACACGACCGTTGTGTGCATCCGTGGCCGTTGTGCCGTTTTCCGTTTTTTTTCGCGGACCCATTGACTTTCAATGGGTCCGTGGAAAAAACGGAAAATGCACCGTTTGGCAGCCGCATCCGTGAGCCGTGTTTCCTGGCCGTGAAAAAAATATGACCTGTCCTATTTTTTTCACGGCCAACGGTTCACGGACCCATTCAAGTCAATGGGTCCGTGAAAGAACACGGATGCACACAAGATTGGCATCCGTGTCCGTGATCCGTGGCCGTAGGTTAGTTTTTATACAGACGGATCCGAAGATCCGTCTGCATAAAAGCTTTTTCAAAGCTGAGTTTTCACTTCGTGAAAACTCAGAACCGACAGTATATTCTAACACAGAAGCGTTCCCATGGTGATGGGGACGCTTCTAGTTAGAATACACTACAAACTGTGTACAAGACTGCCCCCTGCTGCCTGGCAGCACCCGATCTCTTACAGGGGGCCGTGATCAGCACAATTAACCCCTTCAGGTGCGGCACCTGAAGGGGTTAATTGTGCTGATCACGGCCCCCTGTAAGAGATCAGGGCTGCCAGGCAGCAGGGGGCAGACCCTCCCCCCCGGGCAGACCCTCCCCCCCCCCCTCCCCAGTTTGAATATCATTGGTGGCCAGTGCGGCCCCCCCCCTCCCTCTATTGTAATAATTCGTTGGTGGCACAGTGTGCGCCCCCCCCCCTCCCTCCCGCTATTGTAATAATTCGTTGGTGGCACAGTGTGCGCCCCCCATCGGCCCCCCCTCCCTCTATAGCATTAACAACATTGGTGGCCAGTGTGCGGCCTCCCATCTCTCCCCCCCCCCCCCCCCCCATCATTGGTGGCAGAGGAGTTCCGATCGGAGACCCAGTTTAATCGCTGGGGCTCCGATCGGTAACCATGGCAACCGGGACGCTACTACAGTCCTGGTTGCCATGGTTACGTAGCAATAGTACAATAGTAGAAGATTCATACTTACCTGCTCCAGGCTGCTGCTGCGATGTTAGTGTCCGGCCGGGAGCTCCACCTACTGGTAAGTGACAGGTCTGTGCGGCGCATTGCTAAATGAACTGTCACTTACTAGTAGGAGGAGCTCCCGGCCGGACACGAACCTCGCAGCTCCCAGGTAAGTATGAATCTTTACTATTGTACTATTGCTAGTAACCCGCTGCCACCAATGATCGGGGGGGGGGGGGGAAGATGGGAGGCCGCACACTAGCCACCAA
Organism: Bufo bufo; assembly: GCF_905171765.1. Lineage (NCBI taxonomy): Eukaryota > Metazoa > Chordata > Amphibia > Anura > Bufonidae > Bufo > Bufo bufo. Next base: position 6,540,098 of record NC_053399.1, on the reverse strand, counting down.
TGTTGTTAATGCTATAGAGGGAGGGGGGGCCAATGGGGGGCGCACACTGTGCCACCAACGATTTATTACAATAGAGGGAGGAAGGGGGGGGGCACACTGTGCCACCAACGAATTATTACAATAGAGGGAGGAGGGGGGGGGGGCCGCACTGGCCACCAATGATATTCAAACTGGGGAGGAGGGGGGGGTCTGCCCCCTGCTGCCTGGCAGCCCTGATCTCTTACAGGGGGATATGATAGTACAATTAACCCCTTCAGGTGCGGCACCTAAGGGGTTAATTGTGCTGATCACGGCCCCCTGTAAGAGATCGGATGCTGCTAGGCAGCAGGGGGCAGTCATGTACACAGTTTGTAGTATATTCTAACTAGAAGCGTCCCCATCACCATGGGAACGCCTCTGTGTTAGAATATACTGTCGGAAATGAGGTTTCACGATCTCACTCATATCCGACAGTATATTCTAACATAGAGGCGTTCCCATGGTGATGGGGACGCTTCAAGTTAAAATATACCATCGGATTGGAGAAAACTCCGATCTGATGGTATAAAAGGGACTCCAGACTTTACATTGAAAGTCAATGGGGACGGATCCGTTTGAAATGGCACCATATTGTGTCAACGTCAAACGGATCCGTCCCCATTGACTTGCATTGTAATTCAGGACGGATCCGTTTGGCTCCGCACGGCCAGGCGGACACCAAAACGACTTTTTTTTCATGTCCGTGGATCCTCCAAAAATCAAGGAAGACCCACGGACGAAAAAACGGTCACGGATCACGGGAAAACGGAACCCCGTTTTGCGGACCGCAAAAAAATACGGTCGTGTGCATGAGGCCTTAGTCTTATCTCTTCTCCTAGGAGGTAGTCTTTAAGAAAATTGTCAATTTTTATTGTGCACTCAGCACATTCAGTCCCTGAGGGTCCCCAGAATAGACCTAGAGTATAGGCGGTTTGTGCGCCACTATAAGGTGTCCCCGTGAGGCACTATATTCTCCGCTAGAAAAAAAATGTGGGAAAAATGGGTTGAAATGAAAACTATCCATTGCTCACCTCACCTATCCCTGAGGGTGCTCTGGTCCCACTGCTTTCTTTTCTCTGGCCCCTGCTTGACACCCAGGAAGTAGCTGGAAGCGCCCTTTCAGCCAAGCACTGCCTGGGGTGGGTCACTGCTGTGGCCAGTGATTGGCTGAGTAGGCATTTCCAGCCATTTCCTGTGTGACAAGCCGTGACCAGGAAGTAGAAAGGAAACAGGGCATCATCTGAAGGCCAATCGTTGGATTGGTAAGGTAAACAATGACTATTTTTTTTATTTTTAACCCATTCTGGCTTTTTTTTTAAAATACCCCAAGACAATACCTCCACGATATGACATCATGTATTAGAGCGCACCCAATGGGGATATGACGTTGCTTTAGGGCTTTAGGGCACATTCATACTTTGGGATTTTTTGTTCTGCAGCCAGTCCACCTTCTGTGAAAATCAAACTGCACCTCTTCTGTCCAGTCTGAACAAGCCGCCTTATGTTTTCTCTCGTCCCCAGTTGAAATGAACTGCCTTTAGCTAACCGGCCAATTTCCTATTACAGAGCTGCATTTTTTTTTATTTTAAAAGGGTTGTTCAGAGTTAGAAAAACATGACTACTTTCTTCCAAAAACACCTGTCTAGTGTGGTATTCCATCTCAGTCCTATTCGCTTCAGTGGATCAGACCTGCAATACCAGACACAAACCATGGGCAGCTGTGGCGCTGTTTCTGATATTTTTCTAATCCTGATAACTCCTATAATACAGATCCCCATTGGAGCCTTGACTGTCTAAAGCTACTTTCACATCCGTGTTTTCCTTTCCGGTTTTGAGATCCGACAGAGGATCTCAAAACCGGAGGAAAACGCTTCAATCGGGACAAAACTCAACAAACCGAAACAGAGTGCGTCAGAATGCATTCCGTTCTGGTTTGTCGCGTTCGCATGCCGGACACAAAACCGCTGCAAGCAGCGTTTTTGTGTGCAGCATGGGAATCTGAACATGCGGGATTCAGCACCGAAAACCATGTAAGTCAATGGTACCGGATCAATTTTTTTTCGGACACTGGGCCCATTGACTTACAGTGGCTTTAGTGGCGGATCCGGCATGTTCAGTCACGGATGCAGCCGGTTGTATTATTCAGATGGATACGTTTTGCTCTGGTTTTGAGATCCCATGCCGGATCTCAAAACCGGACAGCAAAAACGCAGATGTGAAAGTAGTCTTATATGAGCTTCGCCTGTTGATAAAGTTGATGATCACAGAGTTGCTCAACACCGTTCCCTCTGTAGATATTTTTTTCCGTGTAACTTGTTGAACTTGTGAAGCCTTCATTTTTGTATCCCAACCTCCATCTTGATTAATGGGAGAGTATTAATTACCCTAAGCAGGGTTACACTGACCCAGCAGAGTACCAGAGGATTCAGATACTGGCATAATAATGGGACCCAAGAGTACAGCAGAGAACAGCCCAATCTGGAACTGGAGCCAATCACTTGTCACCAGGGACTTACGGGATAATTCTCAAATAACCTTAGACCTAATTGACGATATATCTCCTCTGTTTACAATGATAACAACTGTTACAATGTAATTCTAAGTGGACGAGCACTTGTTCTGTGTAGATGGAGGATGGACTCTCAGAGTCATCTCTTCTGGGGGACCAAAGGAACCCAGTTAGATACTGATGCTTGGTCTTAAATAAACATCCGAACACACCGTGTACCTTACTAAAATGGCAACAAAAGCAATATTATTTGTTCTCAAAAGTAAACTTTTGTTACAAAATTTCAACTGCATCCAAAACAAAGTGTTTACAATCTGGAACGGTGGTTTGAGTCCACTAAGCTGCGCTATGACACCTGTTGGGCATGAAATGTGTGGTGCGCACCGGAGAACAAGCATTGTAATGAAGGCGAATAATTTTTTCTTGTCGACTGTTGAAGTCTGTACGATATTTCAGGATCCTGCCGAGTTTTACACAACAAAACACTTGAGAGAAAGAGCCGCAGGCTTCTGACTGAACAGTGGGATCCTTACTTCAGCTTAAAATGATATAAAAAGTAAAGGTTCTGTTTTTTTTCAAGATTTTGGGTAAAAAAATATTGTTTTTGCTATTTAAAATGTAAAATCGCTAAAAATCGGTAAAGGGTTGGTAAATATTTTTGTGATTATCGGGTATAAGTGATAAATGTTGGACAAATGGGGGATCCATAGGCCGGGACCTTCCTCAATCAATGGAATGAAGGGACCCTAATTCACCTTTCGGCCAAGCCAGCAGATGCATGGAGTGATGGCTAGGAACGCCCAATGCCCTTCCATCCATCTATATGGGACAACAGAGAGAATCTTCCCAGGGAACGCCCACTGAGCTCTGAACTTGAAGCTCCACAAGCAAAAGTATGTTAACCCCTTAGTGACCAACCAAAAGCCTTTTTTGCGGCAGTCACTAACGGACCTTAGGCTAGGCCACTGCCTGTCTACGATGGCCTAGTCTATGCATTGCATGGGTCTCCAAAGCAGCAGAGAGTGAGGACTCGGCTGTCTCGCGAGAACCAGGATCCTGCTGTAATGGCCGGGACTGAGACAAGCGGGGGATCTGAGCCATGTAACCCTTTAGATGCCACAGTCAATAGTGACCTCTGCATCTAAGTGATTTAAAGGACGCTCCCTCTGTCTCCTTTGGGCACCACGTGAATGAGATCACAGGATGCCAATGTCTTGGCATGGCGGCCTTGGGCCTAATGAGGATATCGGGTTGCACCTCTCTGTCTCAGCCTGCTGGTGACTGTCAGTACAACACATTGCATTACATAAGCAGTACAGGATATCATAAAAGCAACCAGAAGATTGCCTGTTAAAATACCCTTTGGGGACGAGTAAACGGTTGAAAAAAAAAGTTTTATTGAATAAAGAGATTTAAAGTAAAATAAATACATTTTTTCCATTTAAAAAAGCTTTTCAATGGAAAACATTGCAAAAATAAAATCTGCTCCACATATTTGGTATCACCGCATCTGTAATGACCCGCACTACACAATTACTATTTATCCCAAACGTTGTAAAAACAAAACAAAAAAAAGATACCAATGAAAACTACAAGTTATCCTGGAAAGATGAAGCCCTCGCACAGCTCGGTAGAATGAAAAATAAAAAGTTACATAACCGAAGAGCAAGCACTGTAAGAAAAACTGTTTTTCTTGTGTCCAGTTATCTTCTTCCATTCTAGATCTTATGCAGTGATCTGGATTTGGAAGTGAAGAATATAGTCCAGACGGATAGTAGGTCAGACCTACAGAGGAGTCCAGCATCAAGCATTAGTTTTGAACCACCTCAAGCCTTACAGGGGTTGTCCAAAGTTACAATAAAGTCAGATTTATTTACCAATGCTTTGCAGAAAAAGCGCCACCTCAGGCTGTGCCTGGTACTGCAGCTCATTCCTGTTCAAGGAAATACCAGCTGCTGTACCAGAGACAGCCATGGACAAGAGTGGCGCTGTTACTGAAGAAAAAAACAAAAAAAACACACACACACCGTATTTTCTAATCCTGGATGTCCCCCCTTAATTCCTGTTACTCCTGATGAATTGATGTTAAAAACAATAAAAGCAGAGCGATTATATTTCCTAACAATAGAATCCTCAGTCTGCTCGGAGAGAACAAGCACGTTATCAGCCAGTAAATGCCTCGAAAGTGTCGTCCTTGAATATTGAATCATTTCACACGATGCAAATGGCCACTATGTGCGGCAGTGTTCTGCGGGATACGTCATCTCGGCATTTGTTCCGTCTCGTTTTCATGCGTCATGCGGCACAACAATGGTATCGACATCTGCACCTTTCCGGAACAGCTGTGCTACAGCCGAGCAAATCAATGCAAAGCAATGAGATCTGAAGGAATGTTAGATTTATTACTCATGTTTAATTAAAGCTGATAGCGTTAACCCTTTAATGACACGGAAGAAACAATCAAACCTCGAATGTTACAATGTAACCGTTTCAGATAATAAAGTCAGTATATGTGGCGCATTGTAACAATGGCTGAGGACCTATCCGCAGAGACATAATACAGCGCCTATAGGTCCATGTACTGCAGGGGAAAACTCCCCCAAAAACATTTTTCTCACGCGCGTGCAAAATGCATTAAAACGCTTTGCACTCGCGTGGAAAAATTGTGCAATTTCCCACAACGCACCCGCATCAAAAGATGCCTTAGATTTCCTGCCGATCCAGCGCCGTTGCTCTGGTGGTCTTTGTTGCCTTGCTGTTCATGCATGTGACCAATGCAGCCAATCACTGCGCTCATCGCCTTTGTGCCATGCAGTGCTAGCAGCACTGAGACCTGGGATTGGCTGCAGAGGTCACCTGCATGTACGACATGTCAATGCTGCAGGGAAGTAAGACCGTCAGAGACCACCAGATCGGTGGTGCTGGAGCAGAGTTGCTTTTCAGGGATTTTTTCAAAATCTCAGATAAAAGGATTTTTGAGTGAGACAAAAATTGGTGTCAGAATGGCCCTAAAACCATAAAATAACTGATAGTTACCTCCAGGGATCCCACGACGATGCTGCTCGGGTCCCTTCCGCTTTCTATTTCTGTCACGATCCCTCCCGTGACAGAGGTTAGAAGATCTGAGAGTCTTGCATCACGTGAGGTTATCTGACAGTCTCTCGGTTTCACTTTGCAGTGTTGTTGTTGGTATGATGACCACACCTCTTGTTTCAGGTGCAGCTTGTGGTCATTACTATTCTTCTATTTAGTCTGGACTCACTTCCTACCATGCTGTTGATATTCTCTGCCTGGAGTTGGAAGTCTCCCCTTTGTATTTTGTTGTCCATTTTGCTCTATGTTTCCTAGGCCTCAGGGAGACGCTGGTTTGTTCATCTGGGAAGGAATCAGTGGTCTCAGACCCTGTCACTATGCCTAGGGATTTTCAGGGTATCTAGGGCCTAGGTATCTGATGTATGAATATTCCCACCTTCAGGGTCTATTCATACTGACAGAAGTCAGGGCTAGGTTTAGGGTTTCCTAGGTGGTGACCTTTTTTGTTTCCCTAGCCACGAGGCCTAGATTCGGGTCATTTCCCTTCTGTGGTCATTCTGGCGTTCCTCCCCTCCCCATACATTGTGCCAATTTCCTGCTCTCATCTCGAAACTCAAGAAAAATACTGAAAAATGCCCTCCCAGCCAATCACTGGCCAGAGCGGCGACCTAGCTCAGGGTGGGATAAGTGGGCTTTTTCTGTGGTTTAAGATGGAAGCTGCTGTAGTCAGCAGCAAGGACCCAAGGCAGCATTAAAATGGCAAGACCAGTGGTGCAAGATCAGTGGAGGCAGGGCTCCTGGTTCATGGGGGCCCTTGGGTGATAAAGTCTCAGTGGACCCCCTTGGCATTTTGCACGATGCATGCAACAATGAAACTTCATTGCCAAATGCAATAGACAGAGCATGTCCGCCAGTACAAAAAATACCCCTATAATGTGCCAGTTTCAGATTTGGCACATGACTTACAGGGACAGAGACTAACAAATCCCATTGACTACAATGAGATCCATTAGGTTTTCATTTAGGAGAACTTTTTTTAGCTGAGAAATGCATGCAGGTCTTATATCTCCACTAGGCCATGAACGTAATGAACGTAGTCTCCAATGCAGATTTGAACGTAGCCTAAGCAGTCAGTCTCATCAGACAGTCCAAAGTAGTCTGAGACAATGAAGGAAACACATGTCTAATGTAAAAGATGACCGAGGAGCCAACCCTGGATTAGGTGACAGCCAGGGCCACGTTAGAGAAGAACTTTACTGGAAAGCAGGCCAGAAGAGAAAGAAAAAGAGAGGGGCAGAGTAGAAGTTCTGTAGAGGTGAACTTCATTGCAAGAAGCTTATAGACTCTACAGCCGTATTGTCCATTTGTGTTAAGACTTCCAACCTATACTTACCCAGCAGGTTGATCACCTGTGTAGATGAATCAACATCCTAAATAGTGTTGATCACAAATTTTTATCGCAAATATTGGCACTTCGAGAATTCGCGAATATCTAGAATATAGTGCTATATCCTCGTAATCGCGGATATTCTAGATTTTATTTTCATCAGTACCCATGATCCTTCACTGCTTCTTGCTTGTGGGCCAATGAGATGGCTGCAATATCTTTGACTTTAGGAGTAGTGTTGATCGCAAACTTTCAGATCGCAAATTTTTATCATGAGTTTTCCGATTGCTGATTTTTGCAACCAAGAAAATAATGACTAGAGATCACAAATTCTCGAAGTCGTGAATATATGACAAATAATCACCCAAATATTCGCAAAATATTGCGAATTCGAATATTGTCTCTGCCGCTCATCACTGATCCTAAAGAGAAAACTGTGGAAGCATAAAATAAGGTGCAGAGCATAGTCTGACATTTAGGGTCCGCCCTGTGATTGCCTTGCCTAAAGAAAATTGTGTACCCCGTACCTGGATGCTTAAGGACAGAGAGGTGCAATGTAAGGAAGATTGTTCTAAACAGACACTTTGTGTCACCTGGAAGACTGCGCAAAGAGCATTTTGTGTACCAACTGCCAGTCCATGCACGCTAAGAACTGCCCTGACGTGTTAACATTTGAATTATTCTGTAAAGAACTGTTTTGCTGCACAACTGCCTCATCATTGCTTCCTGCACTGCTACACTGCACCAACATCTGCAACTGCACCAAGGAACCCTGCCTTGCACTTCAAACCCTTCAACATGAAGGGAACCAACATCAGACAGGAGAACCCCAGAACCAGAGTGTGCTTCGAAGGAAAGAAAGATGCTCCCTTTCCATCACTGCACGGCCCAGGGGAGTGTAAGACCGAGTGAGCACTACAACCACTGTTCTTACTACTATCACTCTTAGGCTGGGTTCACACGAGCGTGTCCGGATTAGGTCCGGATGCGTCCCGGTGCATTGCGGCAAACCCGCGCGAGTAGGAATGCAATTGCAGTCAGTTTTGACTGCGATTGCATTCCGATGTTCAGTTTTTATCGCGCGGGTGCAATGTGTTCTGCACGCGCGTGATAAAAAACCGACTGTGGTACCCAGACCCGAACTTCTTCACAGAAGTTCAGGTTTGGGTTAGTTGTAGTGTAGATTGTATTATTTTCCCTTATAACATGGTAGGGAAAATAATAGCATTCTGAATACAGAATGCTTAGTAAAATAGCGCTGGAGGGGTTAAAAAAATAAAAAAATTAACTCACCTTCTCCTCTTGTTCGCGAAGTTCCCGGTATGATGAGTTGTGGGCTAAAGGACCTTTGGTGACGTCAGATCACATGCTCCAATCACAAGGTACATCACCACGGTGATGGACCATGTGATTGGAGCATGTGATCTGACGTCACCAAAGGTCCTTTAGCCCACAACTCATCATTAAAGAAGTAAAGAAGAGATCGGGAACTTCGCGATCAAGAGGAGAAGGTGAGTTAATTTGTTTATTTTTTTAACCCCTCCAGCGCTATTTTACTATGCATTCTGTATTCAGAATGCTATTATTTTCCCTTATAACCATGTTATAAGGGAAAATAATACAGTGAATAGACTGTCACCTAGCAACCATGCGTGAAAATCGCACCGCATCCGCACTTGCTTGCGGATGCTTGCGATTTTCACGCAACCCCATTCACTTCTATGGGGCCTGCGTTGCGTGAAAAACGCTGAATATAGAGCATGCTGCGATTTTCACGCAACGCACAAGTGATGCGTGAAAATCATCGCTCATCTGAACAGCCCCATAGAAATGAATGGGTCCGGATTCAGTGCGGGTGCAATGCGTTCACCTACCGCATTGCACCCGCGCGGAAATCTCGCCCGTGTGAACACAGCCTTATCCTCCTCCTCTGCTCTCCTACCCTTCGGCACACTGCAGATTGAAATCACATTGAGCTCTTGATGAATTCCATTGGACTCCAGCTAACCCTGCCATCAACTCAACGAGCCATCACAGGCCCAAAGGAGCCTTTCAATGACAATTTCCACCTTGCTCCATCTCTGTGCAGATCTTCCCCCAAAGTTAAATGGTCAATGGCTTCCCAGGGAATACTCCATCAAGATATTTGCTCACAGGATGCCATATCTAAAAAAAATGACTATATCTTCGAGTCCCGCTCATTGTTTTACTGGAGGAAGTTCCAGAGGCTACAGATTCATCAAGTCCCCGGAGAGTAAACCAATGTCTCCATTAATAACATCCCAACCTCTATCTTCTCCTTCTTATAAAGTGTTCCTGGCTTTATGCATAAGTCCCCGGTTTAATGGGATTTCCACTGCTCCCCGGGTGGACGTCTCGAGATGAATCTCCTCCGAACGCTCATCGTACAAGCTCCTGTAAAATACGGTAAACAAATTGCCACCATGGTCTTCTGATAAACTAATCTAGGCCATCGGCAGAAAGCGCAATATAAAACAGAAGCGCTAATATAATGATATTGAGATGAGAAAAAAAAACAGGTCAATGCACTGCACCAACATTCTTCATCGGGAGACTGTTATGGTGGCGTCAGGGACAATTTATTACATTTTTTTTTTTTTTACTTTCATTTTTTACTTTTTTTCCCTTCCCCCATGTCTTCCACATTGGTTTTATTTACAGCAGGGAATAGGGAAGAAATTGATTCTTTCATGCTATGTTGACTGCATTTATGAAAAAAATACAGATTCTAGCCAAAGTCCCAGACTTGCAGTAAATAATACTAATAAAAATGCGCTAATATTTTTCCTCGCTTGTCGCCGAAATCTATGACTTAGTTCCATGCTAAGAAATGACGGCCTGAGATAATTTAAGGAACGTTAAAAAAAGAGGTGAAAAAGGGAAAATAAGACGTTTAATGGCTGATAGGATACATACTTTTTATTTGTGGCTTGTTTATGCTACTAATCAGGTGATTTTATGTGTTGGGCATAATATACGGGGGAGACGGACAGAGCATTAATCCCTTTTATGCCTCCCTCTATTTGTCCCTTTGCACCTGTGATGTTCTACGTGATGCAGCCGTGCGTCGGCCAGAGCGGATCCTGCTTCAGGCAATAGAAGTAGTGAAAATTGTACAAAAGAGCACAAGACCCTAGTGGTCTATACAGGGAGTGCAGAATTATTAGGCAAGTTGTATTTTTGAGGATTAATTTTATTATTGAACAACAACCATGTTCTCAATGAACCCAAAAAACTCATTAATATCAAAGCTGAATATTTTTGGAAGTAGTTTTTAGTTTGTTTTTAGTTTTAGCTATTTTAGGGGGATATCTGTGTGTGCAGGTGACTATTACTGTGCATAATTATTAGGCAACTTAACAAAAAATAAATATATACCCATTTCAATTATTTATTTTTACCAGTGAAACCAATATAACATCTCAACATTCACAAATATACATTTCTGACATTCAAAAACAAATCAGTGACCAATATAGCCACCTTTCTTTGCAAGGACACTCAAAAGCCTGCCATCCATGGACTCTGTCAGTGTTTTGATCTGTTCACCATCAACATTGCGTGCAGCAGCAACCACAGCCTCCCAGACACTGTTCAGAGAGGTGTACTGTTTTCCCTCCTTGTAAATCTCACATTTGATGATGGACCACAGGTTCTCAATGGGGTTCAGATCAGGTGAACAAGGAGGCCATGTCATTAGATTTTCTTCTTTTATACCCTTTCTTGCCAGCCACGCTGTGGAGTACTTGGACGCGTGTGATGGAGCATTGTCCTGCATGAAAATCATGTTTTTCTTGAAGGATGCAGACTTATTCCTGTACCACTGCTTGAAGAAGGTGTCTTCCAGAAACTGGCAGTAGGACTGGGAGTTGAGCTTGACTCCATCCTCAACCCGAAAAGGCCCCACAAGCTCATCTTTGATGATACCAGCCCAAACCAGTACTCCACCTCCACCTTGCTGGCGTCTGAGTCGGACTGGAGCTCTCTGCCCTTTACCAATCCAGCCACGGGCCCATCCATCTGGCCCATCAAGACTCACTCTCATTTCATCAGTCCATAAAACCTTAGAAAAATCAAGTCTTGAGATATTTCTTGGCCCAGTCTTGACGTTTCAGCTTGTGTGTCTTGTTCAGTGGTGGTCGTCTTTCAGCCTTTCTTACCTTGGCCATGTCTCTGAGTATTGCACACCTTGTGCTTTTGGGCACTCCAGTGATGTTGCAGCTCTGAAATATGGCCAAACTGGTGGCAAGTGGCACCTTGGCAGCTGCACGCTTGACTTTTCTCAGTTCATGGGCAGTTATTTTGCGCCTTGGTTTTTCCACACGCTTCTTGCGACCCTGTTGACTATTTTGAATGAAACGCTTGATTGTTCGATGATCACGCTTCAGAAGCTTTGCAATTTTAAGAGTGCTGCATCCCTCTGCAAGATATCTCACTATTTTTGACTTTTCTGAGCCTGTCAAGTCCTTCTTTTGACCCATTTTGCCAAAGGAAAGGAAGTTGCCTAATAATTATGCACACCTGATATAGGGTGTTGATGTCATTAGACCACACCCCTTCTCATTACAGAGATGCACATCACCTAATATGCTTAATTGGTAGTAGGCTTTCGAGCCTATACAGCTTGGAGTAAGACAACATGCATAAAGAGGATGATGTGGTCAAAATACTCATTTGCCTAATAATTCTGCACGCAGTGTATTAGAGCGAATTTCCTAAAATTCTTTCTAGTCCGTTTCGTATGAATCAGCCAAGATATTATATTTGGGTACAAATCAATTCTACCCAAATAGAAAGTTTGTTAAATGCCTGGAAAATTTCTCTCTCTCTGGAAAAATTCTACCTAAACGTATCTGAAGAAATTATGATTCTACCAACACAGAATAAAATAAAAAAAATTCTAACTAATCGATTCGCTCATCTCTAGTCTATACGACATGATGTTCAATATGGAGCCTCCACGAGGCGCTGCATTCTTTCCTAGAAGCAAAATCAGGAAAAGATGACTCTGTAATAGGTCATGAGATGGAGCACTGCACAATTTGGGGTCACACGGAGGTAGAGTCTCGACTCATATCCGCCTGGCGGAGCTACATTACTGCACCGCCCCCCCTACCCTGACGATCGCCAGAGAACACGAGCGCCAATGGATGCACCTCCACCGATCAGACATCTAACATGTCAGAAGTACACATGGTACATGGTAGGTGGGGGCCCTGTTACAGATTCTTCTTGGGGCCCAGCAGTATTAATTGACCTACAGAAAGTTTTTTATACTTTTTTTTAAAAAAAATTCTGTTCTATGCAATTTTTTGATTTTAACAGAACCAGCATCTTATCTGATTTCCTGACCTGGCCATAGTAACGTCGAGCAGCCGGATTATTACAAAGAGGCTTCATCTACAGGACTCCGGGACTGGAGATTTACACCGCCTTCTATCTATCTGATAGTGATTGGGAACAATACAATTTTCCAGGTGGTTGGGCATCCACCGGCCATGGATAACTTGATCAATACTCAAAAGAAACAGAAAAGACATCACAAATTCAGTGTTACAGAAGAGGTTTTTTTTACAGTAATTGGTTGGAAATTGAAAAATACAAGGTAAATGCTGTTAAACCTAGGCCTTTTGTCTAGATTTAAAGGGACAGTTCCTCCTTCCATGCCCATAGTGATCAATGTCCTGACAGGAGGGCATCCTATCATATGACACACGCCATGCATGGCATGTCTGTATGTAGGGTTGAAGGAACTGTATGCAAGCATGAAACCTCCATTATAACACTTAAGATGGCACATCTCTCAGTAGTGCAGCCCAGGGCCTTGGACCTGTGACTATTTTAGCCTTTACAATGTATGTGCAAATTTTCAACCAATTTTTAGATTGCAGCATGCAAACCAAAATCCTATCGTTTTGTGTCTACAGATTCTATGCAGACCTATGTGTCTCCATGGCAAAGTCTGATCCTGCAGTCATATGTTAATATATGACAAGACAACACAAGAGGGAGAAAATGAAATGGAGTAATGCATGACTGCAGGAGCAGACTGCACACAGGGTTTGTTTGTAGTCTGTAACCATGGAGACCCATAGATCTGCATTGGTGCTGCATTTACAAAAAAAATTAGGCTTTCCTTGTCATCAAGACTATTTGCAGAATGATTTCTTCTTATTTTAGATGCAATATAGATGAATTAGAGCATGGATGGCCAACCTGCGGCTCTGCAGCTGTTGCAAAACTACAACTCTGCCAGCATGCCCTAATAGCTGTAGGCTGTCCAGGCATACTGAGAGTTGTAGTTTTGCAACAGCTGGAGGGCCGCAGTTTGGGCATCCCTGCATTACAGCAATCCAAAAAGTTTCAAAAAGTTGTACATACCCTGATATTTTTCTGGCAGGTTACCACCAATCTCATACAACTTGGTTGTCTTGTCTGCTCATGTGACCCAGAGATCCCACGTGCTGTGTACATACAATATTACATGGTTGCTTTGCCATACTATAGATGAAGGGACTATGCTTGTACGGCATAAAGTGATAATCTATATGATGAAAGTCTGCCGTGTCAGGGTCATTTACAGATTTTTGTAATTTTAGTTGTGTCGGTAAATCTAGGTGTGATGTATTAATTTGCATTTTGCTTTCTTCTCGGCCTTTTGTTTACAGCCGCATTCTCTTCGCAGAATATAAACACATCTGTTGTCGGCGCATCAGCCGTAATGTTTGCACACAAGCTCTCGAGAGCCATTCGACTCGAATAAATAAATATGGTTAAGTCTGGGACGCTGGTCTCCATCAAATCTCTGCTAAATGATCAAGCTCGAAATCCTTCTAGAGATTTCTTTCCATCAAGTATTTGTTTATTTGAATCAACATTTTATATGTTTCTGTTTTGTAAATACAACCAGCCTAAACCAAACTAGAGGTAAAGGCTGAGTCTAGTGGTGGAATGTGATTACGTGTAAAGCCTGTATTACACTGGCAGATATTCTGCCAGATCATCTGGCAGTCTAATACTGCTACTGATTACCCAATGAACTAGCTCGTTCATCGGGCAATCGTGAACTTTCAGCATGATGAAAGACAGCGATTTGCCGGCGGCAGATCGTGCTGTCTAATCATGATTTGCTGCCCGTGTTCTGCCAGATCTCTATACCTTGCAAAAAGTCTATACCGTAAGTGACGCGGCCGCACCGGAAGCGACGCGGCCGCACAGGAATGAGCTGGAAAAGGGTGTGCGCAAGCGCACATCCACTGGCTTCAGGAAAGAATTGTTGCAGCGCCGCGATGGAAGTATTTAGTGCACCGCGCTTGCGCACTTATGGGTATAGAGATTTTGCAGCGCAAAATGTTGCATCAGATCTCCCTACCCCTGAGTGCGCACGCGCGCACAAATCATTAGTTGCAGTTCATCCTGTTTGATCTGATGATTTTTGCGCGCGTGCACACTCAGGGGTAGGGAGATCTGATGCAACATTTTGCGCTGCAAAGTCTCTATACCCCTAAGTGCGCACGCGCGGTGCACAAAGTACTTCTATCACGGCGCTGCAACGATTCTTTCCTAAGCCAGTGGATGTGCACTTGCGCAGCGCCGCGCACACCCTCCTCCAGCTGATTCCTGTGCGGGCGCGTCACTTCCGGTATAGACTTTTCGCAAGGTATAGAGATCTGGCAGAACACCGGCAAAAAACTAGACAGCATGGTGACGAGCGATGACATAACAACCACTCCTCCTCATGATGTGGAGGAGATCGTTGCATGTAATATCAGCAGTCTCCTCTACTAACGAACAGGCTATTGCCAGGAAGGAACTCTTCCCTCCCAACAATCGCCTGCAGAATCTGCTGGTGTAATACAGCCTTTAGTCACGGCAAAATCACAGGATCCCAGCAGAACAGTGTCAGTATTTCACTATGGGAAACAAGGTGGTGAATGACCTTGACACCATTGCAAAAAAAATCCTACATGTTCTGATTTTTTTTATTTTGCAGCGGTCACAAGATCATTCACAAATATCTCACTTCCCTTTGAGTCTGGTAATTTTGCAACTCATGCATTGGCCAATTGTCACCATGAAAACCAAGCTTTAAAAAGGTTGTCCAGGATGATTAAAAAAAACATGGCTTCTTCCTTCCAAAAACAGTGCCACACCTGTCGGTAAGTTGTGTGGCATATTGCTGCTAAGCCCCATTCCATTCAATGGAGCTGAGATGCGATACCAGGCACAAGCTATGGACAGGCGTGGTGCTGTTTCGGGAAGAGAGCAGCCATGTTTTTCTGATCCTGGGCAATCCCTTTAGAGAGAACCTGGCAGTATAGCAAACCTAATAAAAAGGTCCAACTGTTGGCAACTCTACTGTTCAAGTGAATAAGACGAGGCTCCAATATCCTGTACCAGTAGACACATTCTGGTAAGTGTCACCAATGACGAGGCCACGCCACTCTTCAAGCAGCTGATTGGAGGGCTGCCACAACCAATCTGATATTGATATGATCCTAGAAAACTCAACAAAATGGGGAATAAAAAGAAAGGCCCTAAACCCAGGAGCATGCAATGAAGAAATCCGTTTAGAGGGACTCTCCGAGACCAGGAACCCCTTTCAGTACTGCCAGACAAGGTGCAGGGATTTAAAAAAAAGACTTACTAGTCGTGGGGCTCCAGTTCCAACCTCAAGCTCCTTTCTCCCCGCTAGTGGCCTCAGCGGTGGCAGTAGTCACAAGCCGTGCCGGCACACATCACTAATGAGGTCACTGATTGACTGGCAGCAGTGATCTGCATGTAGATGGCACGTCACATTTCCAGCCCAATGGGGACCGGAATTGGGGAAGAAGGGAGTTTGGAACTGGAGCACTGGTGACAGGTGAGTCATTTTTTTATTTTTATTTTTTTTAAATTCCTGCATCAAAAAGTGTTCCCAGTCTCAGAGAACCCTTCAAAGGGATTTCCCATATCTTTAATGTTGATGGTCTATCTTTAGATTTAGGGTTTGGCTTCCAGATTCCTACCTGATGAACAGAATTTTCGTAAGCACCGCAACTTGACTGTACAGACGGCTGTTGTATCTGGTACTAAAGCTCAGCTGTAGTCATGTGAAGGCCCCTTGGTTCTGGGGGTCCCAGGGGTTGGACTCTCACCAATTAAGCAGCATATCTAACAGACCATCCATAGAAAAGTCCTGAAGAACCTCATTAAAGAACCTAGTTTTCATTTCAAGGCTGTGATACAATTCTCATGGTGGATCTTCACCAATGCTCCCAGATCTTAGATGTAGAAATCTAAAGGCTTGATATCCTCGGTGCAGTGCTCTTCATAGATGGTTAACCAATCTTATAAGAATGGCAAGGTCTAGGGAATCTCAAAGGCAATTACGGCAGCAATAAACCTGAAACCCACCGAAACGATTTATCCCAGAACCTGCTCCTAACCTGGACTGGTGGGAAAGATTTAATAGCTGAAATTCTTCCTCTCTCTAATCCATCATACTGCAGCTGAAAGGCTTGAAACGCGTCTAATAAAGTCCGCATTCCCTCAGTTCACCTGCATCTCAGCTTAAGAGCTATCCTCCAATATTGGGATCAAAAATTCCTCTGCGAGCAATTTCTATATTTATGAGCAAGAAGAAGACGTAGCGAGAGTACTAGGTTCTGTAGATGTTCTATAGTTTGCCATTTTCTATGAGTTGTCTCCTTCCATCAGTCATTTGATGTGATTGTGTTTCACAGACTTAAGGGGCCTCTATCCAGGGACCAGTTCCCTTTAAGACTGCGCTTAGTAAAAGGATGCATAGCTGAGGCTTCTCAAGCATCGCATGTTTCTTATGGCGCCGACTGGTTGTTAGGTGTCTTGGCTCATTGCTTTATGCGCTGGGTTCTTGTATTTGCTTGTAGCTGGTAAATGCTAAGCATTGTGGGTCAGATCAGGATACGCTGCGCCGGTGCGGGGTGTACTTACCTCGCGGGTCTGACATGTGACGTGCAATAAAGCCAAGAAAATGCTGCAAAATGAATCTACTCCGACCACTTAATAAAAGTAACAGTGAATGTTACAGAATTATTCTCTCATGTTATAGACATTCCTGTGGAAATGCAGTAAAGTAGAAAATGTAATTTATGTAAAAATGGAAACAGTTCTACATCACAATAAAGAAATATCTATCCCATATCCATCCATCTCATCTATATAATATCTATCATTGATCATCTATCTATCTATCTATTATCTATCTATCTATCTATCCATCCATCTCATATCTATCTATTATCTATCTATCTATCTATCTATCCATCTCATATCTATCTATCCATCCATCTCATCTATATAATATCTATCATTGATCTTCTATCTATCTATCTATTATCTATCTATCTATCTATCTATCTATCCATCCATCTCATCTATATAATATCTATCATTGATCTTCTATCTATCTATGGAATTATGTATACATCATAATCCTGGTGCATCCGGTTGGTAACCACATTGGTGATCTGGATGGTAAATATCGGTTTTATTGATCCTGAACTATTTCTTCTTCGTTGACAGCACCGCCAACTGTTCGGATTATCCACTCGGGGCTGGCGTGTAATATAGAAGAAGAGCGGTATTCAGAACGGGTCTACACGATAAAGGAAGGAGAGACGTTAGAGCTGACATGTCTGGTGACCGGACACCCAAGGCCACAGGTGAGTAAGACAAATGTGGAAATCTTGAAGAACATCTGATGTGATCAACTCTATACATTTAAAAGGGGTTTCTATGGGATAGATGTGAAATGTCTGATTGCTGGAAGCTCCACCATTAAGACCTCCACTGAGTGCTGTTATGGGGGTGCTGACCTGCACTCCTACTGCGGTCAAGCACGTGCACTGCGACTCCATACTAACCAATGGGAGTTTTTGGAAAAACATGAAGCCGCTGAGATGTTTCCATTACTCCCATAGAGTTTGTATGGAGGCAGCACACGTACTTTACCACCGTCCCATACAGTCCATCCCTCATCACAGCTGTGCTGGATGAGACCACATACCAGTGACCATGGAGATCCTAGCAGTGGGGGATACATCCCATAGAGGCGCTCCATGAGTCCTGCCTTGGTTGGTCTCCTTGACTTCAACAGACAATTCCTTCAAAGCAACTGCAATGTTGTTTGGGGAATTGGCATGGAAAGGGTGTGTGTGTGGGGGGAACAAACACCACAGTCTTCTGCCGCGGGTGGCAAACCCCAGCCTCATAATGGGGGACCTCCTGGGCTTTATGGGCCCTCCTGTTTCACTATGTGGCTGGAGTTCAGTCCTATAAAGTGAATCTTCACCTTTTAAGACCATGTCCAAAATTCTAGCACAGAGTGCTAGAGACTTTTTCTGATTGGCTGTCTTTTACAGGATCGGGCAGCCACAAGTCAGGTGACTGGATAGATCCTGGCGATCACGTGACAACGTAGTCTAACTAGACCCAGAACAGTCCTGATTGTGACCATTGGGGCATCATCAGGACTGTTTTACTCCATAACGTAGATTTCTATTACCGCACCAGCTATAGGGAACATACGGATACATGTAAAAAACTAAATCCTGTCTATGCTGAAGGATACAAGTCAGATCACAAAACAGTACAGATGAAACAAAAGATAATAAAATAATTACAAAAATTATAATAATATTGATAATAAACAAAATACCCAATATATGCCCCAACCAGGGATTCCTATACTATTCATTCACATGAATAGAATTGCTCACATAACTGTCATGGCCTATGGTGTGCGCTGTGACACTGTTGCTACACTTGCGGTTGCCCGCGGCAACGTGTTGCTGTCTGAGCATGCGGTGGCAGTGTCTCAGCCTTCTGGGTGATTGCCGTGACATGGTTGCCACGCATGTTGTTGCCTGCGGCAACGTGTAGCTTTCTATGCTTGTGTGTGCACTTCCCCTTTAAGTGGCTTCCTTCCCTTGTCTGGTGTTGGAAGGGTTAACTCCCTTCCTAGTGTTCTGTGAACACTGGGTTTATGTGTGTGTGGGTGCGGCTGCATGGGCTATTTAGCCTCTGCTGGATGCCTGAAGCTGGGGGGTTCTCCAGCCATGGTGTATGCTGGAGCTATCCTCCTGGTCTTCATAGTCCATCTGTCCAGTGATGGCCACCCCTGTGGTCATAGATGTTCTTATGGTGTCTCACGTTTATTGCAGCTATGGGTGTCCTGGGTCCCTGTGTGGTTTGTGGTGTGTGCTGTGTCCTTAATGTTGGTGTGGACACCAGCACTAGTGCACGGGTTCCAGTCAGTGTGTCTGTGGCAGGTAAGTGTGTTACTGGTCTAACTTACCTGCCATCTCCATATGCTGTATGTGTTCCCCTCTCCTTGCAGCCTGGCATTACTGGGATGAACAGGTCGTCTCTCCCCTGCTCCTAAGTGAGGGATTACCAGGGCGACTTAGGGTCTCTAGGAATCCTGAGTATGAGTCGTCCTACCATCGGGGTCCGATAATCAAATGGACAACGAACGATTACCCGGGCTGTGCTCCCTCCAGGATGGCGCCAACCCCGACGCGCGTTTCGGTGAACCTTCGTCTGGGGTAATTGTTCGTTGTCCATTTGATTATTATGGAATATGTTTTCTGCACTTTATTGTTAATCATGTTTGTATAGATGGACAGATCCATGAACGTAGTGTCCGCCGTGTTCATCCTCCAGATGATGTCGCCTTTTCCCTGCGCCTATGTTCTTTTAACCATCTGTGTGATATAGCTTGTTGCTATTATGTAATAAAAGGACATTAATTCATAAGCGGTCTGGTAGTTGTTTGTAGGTTTTATTTTATTTTTCATAATAAACAAGTAGCTCCTCTCCCATTAGGCTCAACCAAGATGAAGCTAAACATTAGGCGCTAGCAGACAGCAGGGGTTAGCTACTTTAGGGTTAATACTAAAAATGATATAATAAAGATACAGTACATGTATGGAAGCTACCATCGCCCCGCACCGTTTTAAGCACAACTGAAGCCACGCCCCCTTGATTTGCATGCCGTTCACATGCCACTCCCGTCCATAAGATGACTGCGGATAGAGGTTGATAGGATGGACGCTATAGCCTCCTTCATTAAAGCACCTTCCGACGGCGCATGACCTCAGGGATCAGGCACAGGTGTAAAGGAAAGCTGCAGAAAGCTCCCCCTAGTGGTGGCTACAGGCAGACATACATTTCTCCTTTGTCTCTAGGTCTATGCAGGATTTGGAGCTCTGCCATGGAAAAGCACAGCTTTCGTTTATTTTTTGTAGGGTCAAATTTAAAGAGGTTTTCTGAGACTTTTATCAGGTCATCAGTATCTGATCACAGGGGGCCATCACCCGTAACCCCTGATAATCAGCTGTTTGAGAAGGCGCGGCATTTGCAGTAGTGCCGAGGCCTTCTCGCTGCTTTCCCTAGGCCATCTGACCTCATGTTCATCAGTCACATGGCCTAGGAGCAGCTCAGCCCCATAAAAGTGAGCTGCGTTACCAAGCACGGCCACAATACAATGTATGGCGCTGTGCTAGGTGAGCACGGATAAGGCGGTAGCACTGCTGCGGGCACTAGGGTCTTCTCAAACAGCTGATTGGTGGACCCCCTCCGATCAGATACTAATGACCTTTCCAGAGGTTAAGTCATGAATTAAAAAATCATGGAAAACCCCTTTGAGTATTTATTTTGTTCTTTTCTTCTCGATATGCGGTGATTGCCATATTTACTCTTTCCAGCCGCTCGGTCTGCTTTGTACGTTCCTTTTGCTTGTAGAAGATTGTGTCAAGATGCGGCCGAGTATATTACCGCTTTGTTGTAATTACGCCTGCAGTTCTGTAATGTGTCATGTACTCTAGAAAACAAATATCTTCAGCTTTTGCCAACTTTGTCCTGTTTTTGGCTTTTTGCCTTTCTCTCCGGCTCTGCGTGCTGTGAATGTTAAGCAGCGAGCGACTTACACTGTGTGCGAATGACAGGAATGGCCGCCATCTTCCATCGAAGTGGCAATGTGGCCCCTCTGACGTCTAACATAATAAAGGCTGAAAGACCCTTCTATTTGTCAAGATTCTTTGTTCAACCGTTTGGAGCAGTGGTCTCAGTAGACTAGTGAGCAATCAGCAGGATATAGCTGGGAGGGGAAGCAACATAATACAGTCCTGATCAAAAGTTTGAGACCACTTGAAAAATGGCAAAAAATCCTATGTAGCATGGCTGGATCTTAACAAGGTTCCAAGTGGAGCTTCAACATGCAACAAGGAGAAATGGGAGGGAGACAAAACATTTTTTGAGCATTCAATTTAAGCATTGAAACACTGGAGCATGAAGGCCCCCATTTGCACTAAATTGGAAGCGGTGGAGCGCCCTGGCTCATCGCCCAGGAGAATGTCGGTCTCCTCCCCCCAACCACGGACAACACCAGGGATCCCCGAAAAGTTTAAAGTCCCCCTCAAAGCCTGCTCTTCTTGCTCCTCCTCCTCCCCCCCCCCCGCCACCATCCTCCTCTGACTCCTCTTCAGACTCCTGCTGACTTGTCTCAGATGGAGTAGATCCCCTGGGAATTCATCCAGCATTGCGACTTCCTCATCTTCCTGCTCCTTAACGGCTTGATCAATGACACGACGCAATGCACGCTCCAGAAAGAAGGTGTAAGGTACGATGTCACTGATGGTGCGCTGGCTGCGACTGGCCAGTTTGGTGATCTCATCAAATGGCCGCAGAAGGCTCCAGCAGGGCACATTTTTGAGAGTTTCCCTTTTAAGACGCATAAAAATGGCCCCTGATTAAAATACAGATTTTTTTGTGGGAATTTTTGCAATTGATCCCCCTCTGGTATGTCACTGTCCATGTTGTGGGACTATTTGTGTACTTTTAGTATGTATTTGGTGGCTGAAAATATGACCTGAAGGCTTTTCAGGTTCGCATTCTATTAAAGTGAATGGGGCCCGCCGCAAACGCGCGGTTCGCGAACATTTGATTTCGAACGTGCGTTCGCGAAACGTCTCGGACGATGTTCGTCCATCACTACCCCAGAGTGGTGTTACCACTCCTGCACCCTGCTACTGTCTTTATTGCGCTAACAAAACGTTATCTTATGTATGTCTTTCCAGGTCCTATACACTGTGCATTCCTAATCTGTTTGCAACTGTTATGTTCATGTAATGTGCCTGGTTCACCAGCAGGTGGCAGCAAACACGGCAGAGCTGTACTTAGCTAGAATAGAACTTACCATTCTATTCTAACCCCCCTGTGGAGAGGAGTGGGCTTGTCCTACTTCTTGCAGGAAGGAGGTGGGGCCGTTCTGGTTGGTGCTGTTTGAGACTCCATGTTGGAGCTGTCAGGATTCTAACCTATTCCTTGGCTGAAGCGAAGTCCGACTAAAAAGTTAAGTGCAGCATAAAGAAGAAGCCAAGTTACCAAGTCAGCCTGTCAATACAGCAGAGTGAGAGAAGGATAGAGCAGAGTTGAGTTTGCCTGCCAGTTTCATGCTAAAGCCTGATGGAACCAAGACAAAGCCTGTAAACTGTTTGAAGAAACGTTTATTCAAGTAAAGCTGCCATTGAACTTCATCTCAAAGTCTGGACTCAAGTTGTTATTTTATTCTTCAATTATTTTATCCCTTTTTATTGCTTCGGAGCCAAAGGCTGGGTTCCAGCGGTATCCAGGTAGGAGCACCGTGCCACACATAAAGAGACATTTTAGGCTGCACTATACCACTCGACATTTCTACACCTGGGACGCATTATATATATGGCCCTGGGCGGAGGCGCCCGTTGCACTTCCTGTGGTCGTAACCAGCCTTGTAAGTAGGGAATGTATAGAAAACTCCAAATCCTACCCTAACCGTGACCACCCGGATAATGTACAGAAGGTGCCTTTGCATTTGTTAATCAGATTTATTGTGAACTCTTATCTAACCTGCCCCTGTCTCTTGGCCTCGCGGCTCATGAGGCCTTATTGGATCCACCGACAGTAAAACAGCAAGAAAAAAGCAATTACACTTTTCAGATCTGCGACAAATAATTGCTGAATATGAAAATGTTTATCTGGAGTATGCAGAGCATGAAGGAGTATTCCTCGGTGCCTCAGGCGCAGGGTTCACACCTTATCGTGACTTACAGAGCGTCTACTAAGTAATCACTTCTCTAATAACGATATTCACTTTACATGAGCTGCGGGTTATACTTCACTGAGGTCTAGGGCGACCCTGCTGCGTGGCGCATGTAGTAAAGTAATACAGTTTCCTCCATCCAAAAATAAAAATTGACCCATGGATTGCAACACACCGTATCCTCGAGGTGGCCCTTGATATTGGTTTTATCGGCTCCAGTTCTTTAGGGGCTATAGACCACCACCATCATGAAGGCCTATGAAGCTGCGTCCTTACGGTTCCTCAACCCACCGGTGGTCTCTCCTGGCGACTGCTTCGTGTTACTTCCTTTGCTGTCTGGTTTTCGCCGATGCTCTCGGTCCAGACTGAGGCTCTACTGCTCCTAGTACACAGAGATCTCCAGAGAACCTAGAGCCTGAAGGTGACATCATGGTCACGGCTGTTTATAGGGGCGTCCATTTGAGACACATTGCCTAGTGATCAAGGTTTCTTGTATTCTCAATAGGAAGAGGGTGAAGAAGCTGCTGCCAGACTCCACTGGTGGCATCTTATCTCCCCTGACAACAAAGGATCTAATATACTGAACTTTGAAATGTCCGATCCCTCTTTCCCTTAACATGTGCCCTCGGGAGAGTCAGCAGACCAACATACACATTATATGGTTGTCCAGCCCGAAAGTCGGTTCGGCTGATGTTCATTTCATGTGCCAGGTGGACTTTGTTGCTAAAGAGCACATTTCATCAGGCCCAGTCCCATGACATCAGGCACAATGCCTGGTAGGGTTGATCCTGCTGGTTACAATGAAAATCTGTTTCCCGAAAAGAAAAAAAATTCATGCTTTATGCAAATGAGAGTTCAATTGACCACAATGGGAAAGCTCAGGTGCACCCGGGGACTAGGCCCCACCCCTCAGTGCACTGAAGCCCTAATTTGCATAAAGTCTGTTTACTCAGGGACTCCGCAACCGATTTTCACAGGACGTGTATCATTGTAATCAGCAGGATCAACCCTAACGTGCAATATACTAGATTTTATCCTGCTGCTTTTTAACGTTATAAAATACTTTTTACAGTCGGGTCCCTGGAGACTGATGATGTCATCAGTGGAATCCAGTCAATTAAGAAGTGAACATGCATATTTCAGGTCGGAGGATTCTCCTTTGCTTCCATGTTGGTTTTCTTCTATCGTACGCCCCCTCCGGTCTTCTACTTGGCGTCATACCTGACCCCAATGCTTTCACTCTGCACCCCCTCTCCATTTCTCTATAGTACAGCTCTGCAGTATTCGGATTTTACTTCCTCAGCCCCGGCAGCGGCTTCTCCGTGCTGCGCAATATGCTTTTTGACTTTTCGCCAATTAAGTTATTCGGTTCACCGCTCCTTTCCCCATGAGCAATCATCTTTGATAGTGATGAGGCAATCAGCGTTCTGACAATAGCAAAAAGCTTGACCCGACTGACAGAGCTGATTTGGAGAAGAGTCCTGAAGGGACTGGAAGGTGCCAGGGACACCACGGTCATGCCGGAGAGCCGCCCTGCTCGCGATTCTTTAGGTTCCCCTAAGAGCGATACGCCAAAGCGCCCGGTTGGCCCACCTCTGCCGGCTCAAATTAAATCCAGCTTAGTCAAGCTTCATAAAGACTCGGTTTCAATGGTTTCTTGTATTTTTTGTGTTGGGACTCGCGTTATCTCTGCTTCTCTGTTGCTGGGAAGTATTGATTGTCTTCAGCTGCTTTTACACTGAAAGTTTCTATTCCCCTCCGTATCCTTCGTCTGTGGCTGGAGAAAAGACATTGACATGTAAAGTTATTCGGTTTTCCATCAAAGCCGAACTTGAGAGGGCGACATGTTCTACCTAATGCTTGGCGTACATGACGAATGGACAGATAAAAGACTGAACGTCAGCAATATCGTAGGAGGCCATGCCGAAATCATAGAGCCCCGGCGCAAAGCCGAGGATGGACCGCACACCCCAAATATATCACAGACTTACTGGGATGAAAGCGGTTTTCTGGATATGAAATATTGGAGACCTACTTGACCTAGAAAGAGTTTTTGTAAATAAATTTCGCATTACAACAGATGTGAAATCTGAGCAGCGATTGACTGGCGCAGTAATGGGTGCATCCACGTGGGACATAAGCTGCAGATGAAAAAGAATCTGTAAAATCTGCAGGAGTTACGTGAGCCTTTGTCATGGAGTTTGCTGAGGTTTGTCGCCAATTTCATCCTGTGCGGGAGAAAATCCACAGCATAGAATGCTACTACGGTAATATGCCGACCAACTGACGTGATGCAAAGGGGGTCAGGTCACTGCGGACATTGACAGCCGAGGTCGGAGAGCAAAGGAGCCGGGAGCCAGTGTCAGAAAGCAGGTAAGTATCCTTCCCTTTTGCAGGTTTGGCCGAAGGGGGGGGGGAGTTTATCAAGAAACCCCCAAGAGGTGGCCAGCCCCTTAAGGAATGAAATCCCATCCGATAAAGGGGTTTTCTCATCACAGACAATGGGGGCATATCCTAGTACTGGTCCCACCGCTGAGATCCGCACCTATGTCAAGAATGGATCCCCGGAAGTTTTGGAGGGCGCACTGCGCATGCGCAGCCGCCCTCCATTCATTTTCTACGGGGCTGCGGAAAATAGCCCATAGAAGTTAGTGGGAGCAGTGTCCGGTTATGCGCGGTGCACTTCCATTCACTCCTATGGGGAGCGCGCTTGATGGTGGCCGGACCGGAGTCCTTCAGACACCAGTTTGTGGGGCTCTGTTCCCGATATAGGTGCGAGTCCCAGCGGTGGGACCTGCACCTATAAGACAATGGGGGCATATCCTAGCGATTCTCCCCCATTGTCTGTGAAGAGACAACCCCTTCAAGCTTGTTTGATAGTACTTGTTGCATCTGTTATTTTTTTATTGCAATTGTTCTATTAGTTATTTAGTACATATGTTAGATCGTACTTGTTACATTGGCTTTTAGATTTATTAGTTTGTATTGTGCTGGTCATTATTTCTTAGATTATAGGCTGTATATTATATCACTCATATATTTGATTTATTAGATTGCACTTAGTTATTAGATTTATTAACCTGTATGTGTTCTATTAGTTATTATTTAGATTTATTTGATTGTAGGTGTTATATTAGTTACTTTCACACTAGCGTTAAAGTTTTCCGGTATTAAGTTCTATCATAGGGGCTCAATACCGGGAAACAACGCATCAGTTTTATCCCAATGCATTCTGAATGGAGAGCGATCCGTTAGGTGTGCATCAGGATGTCTTCAGTTCAGGATACTGCAGTATTTTCTCCGGCCAAAATTCCGGAACACTTGCCTGATTGCTGGATCCTTCCATTGAAATATATTAATGCCGGATCCGGTACCAAGTGTTCCGGAAAAACGCATCCGGTTTGCCGGTCTGCGCATGTGCAGATCTTTAAATCTGTGAAAAAGATAAATACCGGATCCATTTTTTTCCGGATGACACCGGAGAGACGGATCCAGTATTGCAATGCATTTGTCAGACGGATCCGGATCCGAAAACAAATGATATCCGTTTGCATACGGATTTCCAGATCCGGCAGGCGGTTCTGCCTAACGCTAGTGTGAAAGCGCCCTAAGATTGATTAGATTGTAATGGTTACATGATTCATTAAATTTATTATTGGACTTGTTATACAGTATCAGTTTATATATATATATATTAGATTCAACTTTTCCAATATTTTTTTTTTTTACATTTATTAGATTGCACTTGTAATCAGTTTGCAGATATCATGTGAAAAAGGTAGAAAGATTTATATAAATTCCCTTTTCACGTCTCCTGGGTCTGAACGGCGTGACCCGGGGGATCTGTACCACACGCCGGGCACGGATTTTGAAACAAATCTATGATGGACATGGCCCCATTTAAGAGAAAGGTCCAGGACATTTGGTTATGAAAAATGACCTTTAAACTATGGAGACAGGAGATCGATGAAGGAGCCGGCGTTCCTGCAACTGAATCTAAACGGTAAATTCAGCGCGGCGGTTAGGAAGCTGTGGATGAGAGGAGAAATGACACGACTCAGGCCACGTTAACCAGTTCGTGACCGCATGCTGAGAATGCGTACAATATACAAAAATATTTAAAAACTCAATTATAAGAGAAAAAAAAACACACGCTATAAATCAACCATATCGATATCCTCCCAATCTCCCGCTGGTCTGTTCCGTACTTGACTGGGGACCGGCTGAGGGGTGCAGTTTGCTGGGGAGCATAGCCATCTTTTTTACCTATTGCAGCCAGGGCACAGGGGAGGCCTCCCTCCTGCTGCAGACAGACATAGGACAGTGAGGGGGAGGAGGGTGGACATGGCGGAGCTCCTGGGACACAGAGAAAAGATTTATTTTATATATTGTTCAGTTTTAGCTGTAAAATGGGGCAAACTAGAACCAAAAATCAGGAAGAAATTAAGGATGGAATCGCCGGATGTTCTCTTATTTTTGCGCACATTTTTGTTTTAATGCATTTAAATGAAGTATCTTTAGGCAGACCTATGCGTCGCTATAGAAACAGACTACAAACAAACCCCACGTAGTTTGATTCTGCAGTCATGCATCCTGCAACATACAGGTGGAAGAGATTAAAGGGGGTTATCCGAATTCTAAAATATCACCTTCAATGCCCCGGCCCCTCTTATACATTATACTTACCTGCTCCCCGGCACCCGCTTCGCTTCGGATCCCTGCACAGTCGCTGCTGCCTCTCCCCATCGTGCAGATCAAAACATCCGGCTACGGGGGGAGCAGCAGCCAATAGCAGGCCATGACGGTGACGTGCCCCCCTTAAGGCTGGTGAGATGCAGCGGCGGCCGTGCAGGTAAGGCCTCATGCACACGACAGTATTTTTTCACGGTCTGCAAAACAGGGTTCCGTTGTTCCGTGATCCGTTTCCGTTTTTGTTTCCGTGTGTGTTCCTTGATTATTGGAGGATCACCAAACATGAAAAGTGAAAAAAAAATCTAAGTCAAGTTTGCCTTGAAAATGATAGGAAAAAAACGGACACGGATCACAGACGCGGATGACAATCTTGTGTGCCTCCGTGTTTTTTCACGGATCCATTGACTTGAATAGGTCCGCAAACCGTTGTCCGTGAAAAAAATAGGACAGGTCCTATTTTTTTGACGGACTGGAAACACGGATCACGGACGCGGATGACAAACGGTGCATTTTCTGAGTTTTCAACGGACCCATTGAAAGTCAATGGGTCCGCAGAAAATCACGGAAAACGGAACAACTGACACGGAACGGAACAACTGTCGTGTGCATGAGACCTAAGTATAATGTATATGAGGGGCCCGAGCATTGGAGGGGATCTTTAGAATTTGGATAACCCCTTTAACTAATTTTAGAAAGTCAGACCACACAATGTGAGGCAGATTTACCAAAATGCACCAGAATTCTGGCGGACATGTCGTGTGCCGCATTTATTAAGTTTTTTTTTTAGGCTTTTTGACAAGGGGACATGGTTTAGCTAGAAAAGAACATGGCTTAGTAGAAAGGGGCATGGTTTGTATCACACGCATCACAGTGTGCCTCATTGTGTGCCAACATTGCTCCAAAAGAATAGGCAGTGCAACATGAATACATTTGCCCAATGTTTTTTCCTTCAGTCTGCAGTTATGGAGGTACAGAGGTCTGTGTAACGAATTTGTTTCATTTTTAGATTTTGAATACATTGTTTGGAAAGTTGTATATACCCGTCTTATGTCACACCGCACCCTGGTAACTAAACCTGTGGGGGCCCTCGAACAGGAGACGACTCTCTTATGGGTGTATATTTTGCTGCCGGGTCCATTGAGAAATCACCCGTTTTGTAAAAATGATGCCAATAGTAGAGACATTGTGAAATTCTATACATTGTTACCTGGATGTTGCAATATTCCATTATATACCGATCCGCGCTTAAAAGGTCAAAGCCGAGTTAGATTTACAGCCGGAGCGTTTTACATTTTAGAGTGCGTCTAATCATCGGAATTTCTAGACTCCAGGACACAACTAAATAAAGTCAGTTAAAACCATTCACGAAATGCCAAGGTGATGCCAATGAGACCCTGAGAGATTCTGGGAGGAATCTATTAATATTTATGCAGATCTCATATCGGTAACTTCCAAGAGGGAAACGCTATGCAGAGCGCTGCAGATGTCATAGTAACAACAGAAGAGGCCTTAGGGTTGCATACGTCGGCCTCTTCCCTCGTGTGATCTCTGTGCTGCTCCCTCTCCCCTCTCACAGCGTGCAGTCTGCAGCTGCTCCCTCTCCCCTCTCACAGCGTGCAGTCTGCAGCTGCTCCCTCTCCCCTCTCACAGCGTGCAGTCTGCAGCTGCATCCCCCTCCTCTCCCTCCCCTTTGTCTAGTATTCACACTTAATTGGTGACTGATTGGGTTGGGACGGGTAAGAGGATTTACATACTTGTTGCATGATGAGGAGGATGACATTTTCCGACATAACACATATTACAAAGTTTCTTATATTCACATTAACCCCTGATTTATTTTTCATTCTAATGCAGCAAACACAACAGACTCTGCTACATCTGAGTGAACTGCTGATGGCCAGGATACTCGAAAAATATTCAGCCCATATTTTCTTCTGTATAGAAAATCAAATATGAGTAGAGCGTTGGCGTGCCACATGAACCTGAATGTATATCTGGCCTGAGTTCAAAAGCTTCTTTCTCTGCTTGCCACCAAGTTTGATTAAACACCTCTCAGCCACAGATGGGTTTTTATTCCAAGGGCTATAAATTCAAGACTCTTTCTGGCGTTCTTCCAGTCAGGAAAATGGAAAAAATATATACGGTTCTGTACATATTGTGCCATTCTGAAAATTAGTTTTTATTTAATATTTGTTAGAAAACTCTAAGATAAAAAATTAAAGGTGCACTGCAAATAATATAATAAATGCATAATAATAATATAAATACACAATCTCCTTTAATAAAACACTTTATATGATCTGTAGGGGTAAGTTTAGATTACAGACCATGAATGGACCCCTTTCTATGGCGGAGGCTAAAGAACAACCAACAAAACTGCTTAATAGCCCCTCTACCCCATAAATGGGCACTATTAGAAATGGCACACTAATGGTGGCTGCATATATATGTGTGCAGTAATCTCCTGAGCTCCCCCTTGTAGTGGCTGTATATATCTGTATGTAGTAATCTCCTGAGCTCCCTCTAGTGGTGGCTGTATATATCTGTATGCAGTAATCTCCTGAGCTCCCCCTTGTAGTGGCTGTATATATCTGTATGTAGTAATCTCCTGAGCTCCCTCTAGTGGTGGCTGTATATATCTGTATGTAGTAATCTCCTGAGCTCCCTCTATTGGTGGCTGTATATATCTGTATGTAGTAATCTCCTGAGCTCCCTCTAGTGGTGGCTGTATATATCTGTATGTAGTAATCTCCTGAGCTCCCTCTAGTGGTGGCTGTATATATCTGTATTTAGTAATCTCCTGAGCTCCCTCTAGTGGTGGCTGTATATATCTGTGTGCAGTAATCTCCTGAGCTCCCTCTAGTGGTGGCTGTATATATCTGTATGTAGTAATCTCCTGAGCTCCCTCTAGTGGTGGCTGTATATATCTGTATGTAGTAATCTCCTGAGCTCCCCCTTGTGGTGGCTGTATATATCTGTATGTAGTAATCTCCCGAGCTCCCTCTAGTGGTGGCTGTATATATCTGTATGTAGTAATCTCCTGAGCTCCCTCTAGTGGTGGCTGTATATATCTGTATGTAGTAATCTCCTGAGCTCCCTCTAGTGGTGGCTGTATATATCTGTATGTAGTAATCTCCTGAGCTCCCTCTAGTGGTGGCTGTATATATCTGTATGTAGTAATCTCCTGAGCTCCCTCTAGTGGTAGCTGTATATATCTGTATG
This sequence comes from Bufo bufo, assembly GCF_905171765.1. Taxonomy (NCBI): domain Eukaryota; kingdom Metazoa; phylum Chordata; class Amphibia; order Anura; family Bufonidae; genus Bufo; species Bufo bufo. Next base: position 6,509,114 of record NC_053399.1, on the reverse strand, counting down.
CAGTAATCTCCTGAGCTCCCTCTAGTGGTGGCTGTATATATCTGTATGCAGTAATCTCCTGAGCTCCCTCTAGTGGTGGCTGTATATATCTGTATGCAGTAATCTCCTGAGCTCCGTCTAGTGGTGTCTGTATATATCTGTATGTAGTAATCTCCTGAGCTCCCTCTAGTGGTGGCTGTATATATCTGTATGTAGTAATCTCCTGAGCTCCCTCTAGTGGTGGCTGTATATATCTGTATGTAGTAATCTCTTCAGCTCCCTCTAGTGGTGGCTGTACATATCTGTATGTAGTAATCTCCTGAGCTCAGTCTAGTGGTTGCTGTATATATCTGTATGCAGTAATCTCCTGAGCTCCCTCTAGTGGTGGCTGTATATATCTGTATGCAGTAATCTCCTGAGCTCCCTCTAGTGGTGCCTGTATATATTTGTATGTAGTAATCTCCTGAGCTCCCTCTAGTGGTGGCTGTATATATCTGTATGTAGTAATCTCCTGAGCTCCCTTTAGTGGTGGCTGTATATATCTGTATGCAGTAATCCCCTGAGCTCCCTCTAGTAGTGGCTGTATATATCTGTATGTAGTAATCTCCTGAGCTCCCTCTAGTGGTGGCTGTATATATCTGTATGCAGTAATCCCCTGAGCTCCCTCTAGTAGTGGCTGTATATATCTGTATGTAGTAATCTCCTGAGCTCCCTCTAGTGGTGGCTGTATATATCTGTATGTAGTAATCTCCTGAGCTCCCTTTAGTGGTGGCTGTATATATCTGTATGCAGTAATCCCCTGAGCTCCCTCTAGGAGTGGCTGTATATATCTGTATGTAGTAATCTCCTGAGCTCCCTCTAGTGGTGGCTGTATATATCTGTATGTAGTAATCTCCTGAGCTCCCTCTAGTGGTGGCTGTATATATCTGTATGTAGTAATCTCCTGAGCTCCCTCTAGTGGTGGCTGTATATATCTGTATGTAGTAATCTCCTGAGCTCCCTCTAGTGGTGGCTGTATATATCTGTATGTAGTAATCTCCTGAGCTCCCTCTAGTGGTGGCTGTATATATCTGTATGCAGTAATCTCCTGAGCTCCCTCTAGTGGTGGCTGTATATATCTGTATGTAGTAATCTCCTGAGCTCCCTCTAGTGGTGGCTGTATATATCTGTATGTAGTAATCTCCTGAGCTCCCTCTAGTGGTGGCTGTATATATCTGTATGTAGTAATCTCTTCAGCTCCCTCTAGTGGTAGCTGTATATATCTGTATGCAGTAATCTCATGTGCTCCCCTTAGTGGTGGCTGTATTTATGTATGCAGTAAGCACCTCAGTCACAGTCTTTTAGGGAGACTTCATCTCTTTCCATGCTCTGTGGGCCACTTCTGTTGTATGCAGCAGTGTACTGGCCACCACATCCTTGGGGAACATCGCCCCTTGGCTCCAGCCAGAATGTAAGCACAGGCCACTGCTTCACTATGACCTTTTTTATTGCACACTGCCTTTTATGGAGTCACAATTTTTCAGAGGGAGACCCCCTCTCCTCCCGTTGCGTGTCACCCATCAGACCCTTGCAGTACAGTAGGTCTTTTCCTGCACTCACCCATAGTGCAGAGACGTTGAGTGCATGCCTTGTGGCTGGCACCGCACTTCTATGGGGCACCCCCACTCTTTAGGATGGAATCTTGTCCCTGCTCACATGATCACAGTCCTTTCACCTCCTATGGTGCCCCTGGGTGTGTGACGGGCTCCCTGTGTTCCTGTGGGGGGTTGCTTTTCCCTCTCCAGTGGGAGCGCTCTGCATCAGACATAATGGTAAATGGCGGACACTCACCATATGAGGGCTATTTTATTCTTACTCATTCTTTGCACTTTTTCACAGTTTTGTGCCCTCTGTGCTGCGGATCTCGGCAAAGGTTACGGCTGACAACAACAATATTTTCTCCATGATAACTACCAGGCAGAATAGAAGCTTCTGTAGGTGGAAAAGTCCTGTCCATACATTACGTAACGACGGCAGTGCTGGCTGGAAGTAGGCTGTCCACAAGGGCAAACATTTCATGTAACGCGCTGGTGCTGTGTTATACAGATGTAGCAGAGCTGAATGTGGCCATATGGACAATGTGGTAAAACTAAGTGAAAGGGGTTGTCACATAAGACATGGACCATATATTGTGTTCAGGAACCTGGTTGTTGTATAGTGGTTACCTTAGGCCATCACTTTGCGTTCCCATTTTTAAAATGGGAGGTAAGTGAAGCAAGGCCCCCTTTTTCACTTTTGGATCCAGTTACTGTTGCATGGTCTGCACCGTTATAGCTAGGCCACCATGTCCTGACACATAATGATCCCCTTTAAATGAAAGCTGTTATCCATGTTCTGTATATACCCCGATCAGCCATAACTTTACTAACACTGGTGAAGTGAAGAACATTGACTATCTGGTGACAATGTCGGGGGATGAGGGACATATTATAATATATTAGGAAGCAGTTCGTTCTTGGAGTTGATGTTCTGGAAGCTGGTAAAATGGGCAAAGATCTGAGCCACTCTGACAAGGGCCGAATTGTGATGTGTAGAAGACTGGGTCAGAACATCTCCATTATGTCCGACTTTGCGGAAAGTTCCCAGTGTGCAGTGGTCAGTACCTACCAGAAGTGGTCCAGGGGAGGACAACTGGTGACAAGGTCATGTGGACGCTCAAAGTTCATAGAGGTTTAGGTGGAGAAGTCAAGCCTATCTGGTCCAATACCACAGAAGAGCTCCTATAAAGTACTGACAACGTTGCTGCTGGTGATGATAGAAAGGTGTCAGGACACACAGGACATTGCAGCTTGCTGGTTACGGGTAGGTAGGTGTAGTCAAGGCTGGTCAGAGAGCTCATGCAGACCCCTGTCCACCACTAAGTGTCTACTATGAGCATCAGAACTGGAGAAAGTGAAGTAGGCGGCCTGGTAACTGGGGAAGAAATGGCACCAGGAACACTATGGGAAGAAGGCAGCCTGGTCTGAGGAATCATGTTACACCATGTAGACGGCCAAGTGTGTGTGCGCCACTTACCTGGGGAAGAAATGGCACCAGGATGCATTATGGGTAGAAGATAAGCCAGCGGACGCAGTGTGATGCTTGTGGATGTGTACAGAGCAAAAGAAAAAAAGAGAGTGTTAATGAAAGAGCTGTTTGGATGCAAATTCTAAAGGTCTTAGAGTAACGGCGGGGCGCCAATAGGAAGGAGAGTAAATCACTAAAAGAAGTACAGTAGTAGGCGGCTGCCATTAGCGGCTGTATATGTAGAAAACAGTGCTACATAAGAGCATATATAGGGAAAAAGAAATGGAGTTGTCAGCCACAGGGAGGGTCGCCATCTACTGATGGTTACTAAATATCAATATAAGGCCTCATGCACACGACCGTTGTGTGTATCCGTGGCCGTTGTGCCGTTCTCAGTTTTTTTTCGCGGACCCATTGACTTTCAATGGGTCTGTGGAAAAATCGGAAAATGCACCGTTTTGCAGCCGCATCCGTGATCCATGTTTCCTGTCCGTCAAAAAAATACGACCTGTCCTATTTTTTTGACGGACAACGGTTCACGGACCCATTCAAGTCAATGGGTCCGTGAAAGAACACGGATGCACACAAGATTGGCATCCGCGTCCGTGATCCGTGGCCGTAGGTTACTTTCATACAGACGGAACCGAAGATCCGTCTGCATAAAAGCTTTTTCAGAGATGAGTTTTCACTTCGTGAAAACTCATATCCGACAGTATATTCTAACACAGAGGCGTTCCCATATAGAATATACTATGAACTGTGTACATGACTGCCCCCTGCTGCCTGGCAGCACCCGATCTCTTACAGGGGGCTGTGATCCGCACAATTAACCCCTCAGGTGCTGCACCTGAGGGGTTAATTGTGCATATCATAGCCCCCTATAAGAGATCAGGGGCTGCCAGGCAGCAGGGGGCAGACCCCCCTCCCTCCCCAGTTTTAATTTCATTGGTGGCCAGTGCGGCCCCCCCCCGGCTCCCCCTCCCTCTATTGTAATATCATTGGTGGCCAGTGTGCGGCCTCCGTCGGCCCCCCCTCCCTCCCTTTATTGTAATATCATTGGTGGCCAGCGTGCGGCCCCCCCTCCCTCTATTGTAATATCATTGGTGGCCAGTGTGCGGCCCCCCCTCTATTGTATTAATATTATTGGTGGCCAGTGTGCGGCCTCCCCTCTCCCCCCCCCCATCCCGATCATTGGTGGCAGCAGAGATTCCGATCGGAGTCCCAGTTTAATCGCTCTGGGGCTCCGATCGGTAACCATGGCAACCAGGACGCTACTGCAGGCCTGGTTGCCATGGTTACTTAGCAATATTACAATATTAGAAGCATCATACTTACCTGCTGCGCTGTCTGTGACCGGCCGGGAGCTCCTCCTACTGGTAAGTGACAGATCATTAAGCAATGCGCCGCACAGACCTGTCACTTACCAGTAGGAGGAGCTCCCGGCCGGACACAGACAGCGCAGCAGGTAAGTATGATGCTTCCAATATTGTAATATTGCTAAGTAACCATGGCAACCAGGCCTGCAGTAGCGTCCTGGTTGCCATGGTTACCGATCGGAGCCCCAGAGCGATTAAACTGGCACTCCGATCGGAATCTCCGCTGCCACCAATGATCGGGCAGGAAGGGGGGAGAGGGGAGGCCGCACACTGGCCACCAATGATATTAATACAATAGAGGGGGGGCCGGGGGGGAGGCCGCACACTGACCACCAATGATAATACAATAGAGGGAGGGGGGGCGCACGCTGGCCACCAATTATATTACAATAAAGGGAGGGGGGGTGACGAAGGCCGCACACTGGCCACCAATGATATTACAATAGAGGGAGGGGGGGCCGCACTGGCCACCAATGAAATTACAATAGAGGGAGGGGGGGGCGACGGAGGCCGCACACTGGCCACCAATAATATTACAATAGAGGGAGGGGGGGCCGGGGGGGGCCGCACTGGCCACCAATGAAATTACAATAGAGGGAGGGGGGTGACGGAGGCCGCACACTGGCCACCAATGATATTCAAACTGGGGAGGTAGGGGGGTCTGCCCCCTGCTGCCTGGCAGCCCCTGATCTCTTACAGGGGGCTATGATACGCACAATTAACCCCTTCAGGTGCGGCACCTGAAGGGTTAATTGTGCGGATCACAGCCCCCTGTAAGAGATCGGGTGCTGCCAGGCAGCAGGGGGCAGTCATGTACACAGTTCGTAGTATATTCTAACTAGAAGAGTCCCCATCACTATGGGAACGCCTCTGTGTTAGAATATACTGTCGGATCTGAGTTTCACGATGTAACTCAAATCCGATGGTATATTCGAACATAGAGGCGTTCCCATGGTGATGGGGACGCTTCAAGTTAAAATATACCATCGGATTGTAGAAAACTCCAATCCGATGGTATAATAGGGACTCCTGACTTTACATTGAAAGTCAATGGGGGACGGATCCGTTTGAAATTGCACCATATTGTGTCAACGTCAAACGGATCTGTCCCCATTGACTTGCATTGTAATTCAGGACGGATCCGTTTGGCTCCGCACGGCCGTGGATCCTCCAAAAATCAAGGAAGACCCATGGACGAAAAAACGGTCACGGATCACGGAAAAACGGACCGCAAAAAAAAACGGTTTTGTGCATGAGGCCTAAGAGAGCAGAAAAAAGCATGAGTAAGAGTATGAATATTCATAAGGTAGCAATATAAAAAATGGGTATGAATAAGTGCCCACCTAAAATAGTGATAATAATAATATCCACGATAATACCATTGATAAAAATAATAAAAACTGCAATTGTGAATAAATAACTCACTTCACCAGGGAGATGGTCTGTGGGATAAAGGTCAAGACACCCCCAAGCACAACCTCCCTCGCCTGGATCGCTTGTAGTGTCTTAGGAAGAACGTCCGTCCCACAGATGGTACTTCTGGTAAACTCCTTTATTGGTATCACAGGTCAAGCTTGACTCCATGATTTTATTATTTTATTAATTGTGATTGCTTCTGAGGAAGGGGGTATGAGGTAACGCCCCCAAAACACGTTGAGATGACCAGTGATACCAATAAAGGAGTTTACCAGAAGTACCATCTGTGGGACGGACGTTCTTCCTAAGACACCACAAGCGATCCAGGCGAGGGAGGTTGTGCTTGGGGGTGTCTTGACCTTTATCCCACAGACCATCTCCCTGGTGAAGTAAGTTATTTATTTACAATTGCAGTTTTTATTATTTTTATCAATGGTATTATCGTGGATATTATTATTATCACTATTTTAGGTGGGCACTTATTCATACCCATATTTTATATTTCTACCTTATGAATATTCATACTCTTACTCATGCTTTCTTCTGTTCTCTTATATTGATATTTAGTAACCATCAGTAGATGGCGACCCTCCCTGTGGCTGACAACTCCATTTCTTTTTCATCATGTGGATGTGTGACACGTTCCATCTAACTAATGTAAACAAGTGCCCACCTTCAGAGCAGCGGTGCCCCCTATTGGCAATGCGCTCTTTCAGAAGGATAATGCCCCAGCCGCACTGCAAAAACTGTCCAGGAATGAGGAAAGATGCTGCCCCGGGGAACTTATCTGCCAGATACCAGAGGACTCCTCAGAGATCTTGGGGAGTCCATGCCTTGACATTAGTGTTGAGTGAATCGAAGTGGACTTCGATACGAATTTCAAGGAAAATTCAATTCACCACAAAGTTGAATGTCCTTCTGCTTTATGGTAATGAATCATTTTTCCATAAAATGGCGGTAAAAAAATATTAAAAAAATCATACTTACCTCCTCCATTTGCTTGAGAAGACTTTGCCACGGCCATCTTGATTGAAGATCCAGTGCAAAATTTCATGTGCGGTGACTTATGCCGTCACTACGCCAGCCAGCGTGATGATGTCATCACTCCCCATGCGAGATTTCGCGCTGGATCTTCAATCAAGATGGCCGCCGCAGAATCTTCGCGATCAAATGGATAAGGTAAGTATTTTTTATTTTTTTTAAAAAGATCAACCCCTGACAGCCCTCAATGGTCATCTCAGATGCCGCGATCAGCAATGAACGTGGCATCTGAGAGGTTCAGTGACTGGGGCGTTCCTGACTCATTGCGCCCACTACTCACAAAGAAATGCGCCTCGTGACAAAGTAATTAGTCACTAAACAAATTTCTTTATGGAATTCGGCGAAGCAGCTGAATCTAATTTTTGAGAACTTCGGTCATCTCGGCTTGACATGTCGGAGAGTGCTAGACTGGTGGTTTTAATGCTATGGCTGGCTAGTTGGTGTATAATCAGCAGTGTATATATATATCTTCCATATCTGGCTCTGCACACACTGTGTGAATACCTGGATAATGGAGTTAAAGTGTGTAATCCCTATTAGCTTCTAATGCTTTTAGATGAATTGAGTTTTCGGGCTTTGGCCAGGATGCGGCAGCTGTTTCATTATTAACCGAGTTCTTGTTATGAAAATTGAAAATGATTTAGTGTGACATTATTCAGCTCACTGAGAGATTCACCGATGTTCACTGAGCAGCTGACAAAACGCAACTTGACTCATGACAAAATTAGTACCCAGCATTATCTGCAGGAAAAAACACATATCTCCCTTCATAGATTTTTCACGGCATACAAATTTAAAGGTATGTGTGAATAATAATCTATTTGTCATAATGTAGAAACCTTTTCTCATCAAGTCATTTAAAGGTTCAAATTTCTGTGCTGATTAATCTCTTAATAACCTGAAACAGAGCCCCAAATCTCCTGCATAGAGAAAGAGTAGAGTGACATAAGTCTTGAGGCTCACTGCGACCACTAGAGGGAGCTCAGCTTCTTAATATGTACAGATAGATACAGCCACATGGGAGGAGAGAATCGAAGTCCATTCGCATAATACTTTGAATATTGTACAGAGCGATGAGCCGAAGTTATTATTTCGCAAACTCTCGCGACTCGGACTTGGCATAATAGCTTCATAAATTAATTTCTGCTGTAAAAAAAACATTTCCTGAAAACGGGTTCGGTTCCAAGGTACCACTCTAACAAAGTATTATGCAAATCGACTTCGGATGTTTCATCCGAAGTCAATTCGCTCATCCCTAACAGCCACCAATAGAGGGAGCTCAGGAGATTACTGCATACAGATATATACAGCCACCACTAGAGGGAGCTCAGGAGATTACTACATACAGATATATACAGCCACCACTAGAGGGAGCTCAGGAGATTACTACATACAGATATATACAGCCACCAATAGAGGGAGCTCAGGAGATTACTGCATACAGATATATACAGCCACCACTAGAGGGAGCTCAGGAGATTACTACATACAGATATATACAGCCACCACTAGAGGGAGCTCAGGAGATTACTACATACAGATATATACAGCCACCACTAGAGGGACCTCAGGAGATTACTACATACAGATATATACAACCACTAGAGGGAGCTCAGGAGATTACTACATACAGATATATACAGCGCACCAGTAGAGGGAGCTCAGGAGATTACTGCATACAGCTATATACAGCCACCACTAGAGGGAGCTCAGGAGATTACTACATACAGCTATATACAGCCACCACTAGAGGGAGCTCAGGAGATTACTACATACAGATATATACAGCCACCACTAGAGGGAGCTCAGGAGCTTACTAAATACAGATATATACAGCCACCACTAGAGGGAGCTCAGGAGATTACTGCATACAGATATTTGCAACCACCACTAGAGGGATTGCTGAAGATTAATACATACAGTAGGTTGGAATATTTGTATTTATTCAAGATATAATGTCTCAGTGGAGGTTGATAATATCTGCAGTTGGCACAATGGAGCTGGAGCGTTGCGAAAGGAGATAGCAACACATGGCGGGGGTCACTGATCTACTGGACTCATATAAGGCTGTACAGTATATGGTTGGTGGGTGAATGCTGGGAGAACTACGTAGACTCAGGAAGAGTATAACATGGAAGATAATCTAAAGTCTCACCCTGTGGGACATTTACCCAATGGGTGCTCACCAGGCCTCTAGTGGCGAATGAATAGATGATCATGGCATTGACGGTCACTGACCCCCGTGTAGAAGACAATGATTGCATCCACATTTTCTAAAGCCTTATTTTCTTTTCATTTGTATTACGGTACATCTGTATCATCCAATGGGACCGGGAATAGATTGCTACCGTCTATAGTGGGACATGATGACTTCAGTACCCGCTGGATTCCTGGACATTTTATGTAAAGTCTTCTCACCTTTTGCTGTATTTGAAGCATTGTCTCTTTTATATTCGAGTTATACAATTTTTCATACACTTTGAAACTTTGTGGTAAGATAAAAAATAAAGGCCGGCACATCTATGGAGATGTAGCTATCATAAAAGCGAACCATACATCTCCAGAGGCTTCCGCTCTTTACCTGTCCACTAATTTAGTTCATGTCTCCAATTTCTTACGATACAAATTCAATTCATAATTGCAACGTGCAAGCAACACCCTCGACAGATTGCAACCCACATCAGAACCACTGGGTGGCTGCACATAGATAAGTATAACATAAATATCTCCTAGAAGAGTATCGCATAATCACGGAGCAGATTTACTAATCCTATAAATGCTGTGACCTTAGACTAGTTGTCTAGACCTGCAGCAGATTTATCACAGGGGACATCCAGGATTGATGAAACATTTGGTGCAGACACTTTTCTCTAGTTTTAAGCCAGAATTGTAGTGCACTTTTGGAGCAAAATGATGCATATTAAACCACGCCCTTTTCCAACAAGGTTGTCCCCATTTCAGGGTATTTCATGCCTCTTGGTTTAGATAATGTCTCTAAACCTATATGTGCCAAAGTGGGACACATTTTGGTACAACTTATGTGAAAATCTAGGTGCCCTCAAATTAGTAAATGTAGGACCATGTTTTTTTTTTATCAAAACCAGTCTCAATCTCAGATGTCACACCACACATCATGGAACATATCGAGCCAAGTAAAAAGGTTAGAAAGAACACACTTGTATTATGGGGCCTTTGGAGGGAGAGTACCCAGTTCTGTCTGTTCATCATTTTTTCCACTGGGTCGTGAGAACTTTGGCAAGACTGAGTCAAGTCCAGGCAACCAAACTGTGGTGGAAAGATGTTTCTGTAGTATCTAAGCTACCTCCTGGTGGTATGAATTATGACAAAACATTCAAAAAACTCTAAACTCAAAAGTTCACCACCTTGGGCAAGTATTTGTCACAGGTAAGAGATCTTCAGGGAAGGGAAGTGACAACTTCTATGGCTACACCAAAATGGCACCTAAAGTGGTCTTTTTTAGGTTTCACAAGCCATTACCTGAAGTCGTCTAGGAGGTTAGGGAACCTTCCATGACAAGGTCATGTGTAACACAGAGGCAGCTTTTGGGGGTCATTGGTAAGGATTGTTCCAGTTTTGTCTCATCCCCACATTAATGGGTGGTGAGAACCTGCCCATGGATGCGGTGATGTCAATCAGCACCTTACAAGGGAAGTTAGACTTACATGGAAGAAAGGTTCTTTAAGATTCTGTGTTTTTGCACCAGCTTCATGACCTTTTTAGCTCTTGTGACTAGAAAACAGTCATCACATATTCTGTAAATTGGATTTGATTCCATAATCTGATAAGTAGCTTCTAGATTCTATAAGCGTGAAACTGTTAAACCCGTCAGAAAAAAAGTAGAGAAAGACATTTAAATGATCATAAAAATTGGCAGCGAATCCAACGTACAAAAATCAATTGAGATGCAGAATAAGGCTGGCCAAGCAAGTGAAGCTACGCAGAACACAATTAAGCGAGCAAGGCAGCGGGATGGCCGGCTGGAGAGCAGTGAAATAATAATTACTAATTTAAGTGCCATACACGTAATTGACAGTAACCAATATCACATTTGCTAAATGTACAGCTTGAAGACCATATTCTCCAGAAGGATTGTAGGGTGACCCAAGTGACATTCATATTTGAGGCTCAATACTAATCTCAGGTGAGATGATGAAAATGATCTTGTCCAAAGAATAGTCATGGATTGACAGCAAGAGTGCTGATGCTGATGCAGTGTAATCAGCCAAGAATAGACACCAGGAGAGCGGTTAGGATGTGGCAAGCCAGAAGATGAGATGGAAGCATAGTAAAGAGAGCCAAGCAGTAGAACTACAAGTACTAGGCAGACAATCAGAGGGACAAAGCAGAAGTGAGGTCAGGAACAAAGTCAGGATCAGTGGAAACATTGTCATGAACAAGCCAAGGGTCAAAGTTAGGTGCATAACTACAGGTACCAGGTAGGCAATCAGAGGGACAAGGCAGGAGTGATCTCAGGAACAACGTCAAGATTAGGATCAATGGAAGCATAGTCAAGAATGAAGCCAAAGGTCAGAGAAAAAAGTAGAACTACAGGTACCAAGAAATCAGAGTGGACAAGCAGGAGCCAGATCATGAGCTATCTGAGGTCTGGGTCTGTCACGGATGGTGTTGCAGAAAACAAGAAGTAACAAATAAAGATCCGACTGACTTGATCCCAAACTAAGGAACATATGGGTGAGCCCTATAATAGCCCTAGAGCTCTCCCTGACTGCTCAGCCCATGCATAGATCTCAATGATAGAAAGTTGCATGTCCACGTACCTTAGACTGAGTGACACCTGCAAACCCTATAATAGTGAGGGGACACGACCAACGGCTCCCTGCACTTAATACGGAGGGAGTCAGGGTCACCTAGAATCAAGCCAACAGGAAAACACAAATACAGAAATAGACTTATCTTGAGGAACCAGCAGTAGCAACTTCAAGCAGTGAACCCAATCCAGGAAGTGGTATAAACCGCAAGGTGAGGCAGTATGGAAGGAGATATATAGGGAGGCAATCACTGCTAATAGATGACAGCTGGGAGAGGGAGAAGAGATGTCAAAACGAAACCAAAACAAAATAACATCATGCAGAAGGTACTGAAGAACGTCTTTCAGAACTTCTCAGAGATCTGGCGGTGACAGGGTCAGGATCAACCTTAGTAGATCAACCTCGAACACCAGGAAAAGCATTTCTTTTTGACTAGACCACCAGGCCCAATGTAATTTTTGGGCACTCAATGTGTATCCTGAGCAGCAGGGCTGGGTTGGAGAATAGGGGCCTGAGCAGGAAAGGACTAGGCACCAGATGAGACCATGGACAGAAGCAGCAGCTGCACAATGGAGCGTGGTGCTGGAACCAAGTGAGGTTGATGGCAGGGACTGCTGTTGCCGGCGGAATATGATGCTGGAACTACAATAGGTGAGTAACATGTCCCTTGCGCCCAATCTAACAGCCTTCAGGTAATATGGACATCAGAATACACCCATGATAGATGGTATTACTATTCTTTTCCAGTAGAAGTCGGTGGCCTATATCTGTAATAATATGTGACATCCATACTTCGGCGCACCTATAAATGAAGGCCTACTGCACTTGGGTCTATTGGTTGTTCTCATGGCTCAAGAGTCCTTATAAACTGATTGTTCTTCTAGAAAATAATCCATCTTGTTTTTCCTTCTTACGCATATGAGAAGGCAATTTCTTTTCTGTGGAATTTGTAATTTTCATTTACAGAACTACAACTATTCCATCAAGCCTGAGATGTAAATCCGCGATTTGCTGGAAGTTGTCATCTATGTTGGTACAAGAGGGAGGAAGCTTGTAGAGCACGAGTGGGTATATTAATTGCATAGTGCTAGGTTCTGACTTGTGGTTAATCTCCTGATATTATGTTATTGGATGGTAGAAATTCATCACACGCTGATGTTTTTTTTTTCATATTTTGGTCAAGTGACTCCATATAATAAGTAATATCTGAAATCCTAGCATTTGATAAATGAGCTATTACATAAAGCCATTTTGCCACTATTGTCTTCCCGGAAGTCGGACCTGCTTGGTGATCGTTTTTTTTGTAAATTCTCCTGTTTCCTTTCTTATTATTCATTACATGTTATCACAGCAGATGTACCCTCTATAATAAGGTTCTGCACGCTGCTGCGATTGGAATATTCGCCCTTAATACTTCATTGTGTACTTTGCTTTATTTCGCTTGTAGAACAATAAGCGTCAATGAACCGAGGCTTCATCTCGCTAGATAAACATTGTTAGGCCCTGGGCATTGCAAAGCTCATTGGGGAATGACATTTTGTCTCTAGAAAGCCACTGAAATTAAAAGTATGGGAGGGATTTTAATATTAGAGCGCCAGCGAGCAGGAGCCTGTTGTTATTATCATCACTGAGGCCAGTCGTCTGCCGGTAATGAGATGTCTACTGCTGGAATTTGAAGGATGAGTTGGGACCAACTAAGCATCAAAAGCTGGTGAAAATCAATTTTCACCTGACCATCATGGCTTATGGCTTTAGATCTCCTTATACCTGCCTAAAGGGAGTCTGCCAGCAGTTTTTACCTCTCAAAACTGCTGACAGCACCATATCAGGGAGCAGCATAATAAAACCTACGGTGATGGTCAAGCAAGTTGCATGACCCAGAGATCCAACTTTTAATTCCCAAGGCACCACGATCCCATGTGCCATGGAGGTTCTCCCTTCCTCTTCAGCGTCCTGGGCTCTCTGCGCTGAATCTTTCCCCAGCCAATCCCCTTTTGCTTTGAGTGACAGCTGTTGCATCTGGTCAGGAGACTGCCACAGCCTAGAGATGAGCAGATTTCCTAACATTTGTTTCAGTCAATTCATCCAAATCGGCCAAGAGATTTTATTGTGGTACAGATCGATTGTACCCAAATAAAACATGGTTTAAAAAATACCTGGAAAATCTTTCTCTCTTTTTCCAGATTTTGGGTTGATTTGCAATTCTAATGTATCGATTTGCTCATCTATACCACAGCCATGTCTCAGAACAAAGGGGAGAACTTAGGTGGAGACTGCCATAGACAGCTGTTACGGGGCTCTTGCCGCCCATCAGGAGATAGCAGGATAGTGATTGGGTAGAGAAGACAGATTGTAGGGGCATTGATTCTCATTGAAGAGACATGGAGGGTGAATGGAGTCTTATTTCCGAGGCAATGCTCCATGGAAAAAAAGTATGCAAATTAGCTCCTGACAGAAAAATAAAACCAGAGTCTCCAAAAGGTGGACAGCAGTTTTGGGGTTCTTGCCCCTTGTCAGTAAAGAACAGGGTACTAGTTGGCTGGATGAGATGCCTTAGATGCAGCTGTCTACAGATAGCTCACTCTTCCTTTGGTGTCTCTGCTTTGCCTGACATCAGATAATTTGCATATCTTTTCACCATAGAGCTTTGCCTTGAAGAAAAGTCTCCATGTACTTTCTGGGCCTCTACAATGGGAGCCACTGCCCATCCCTTCCGAATTACTAAATTGCAGCAGGAGTCACTGGCTTTAAATAGCTTTAAATGGGGCTGTCTTCTACTGGACCATAGAGGCTAATGATTGTTTCAGAACTTCAGCCCCTCTAGGGTCATTGGGTATTCTGTTGGGCCAGGCCAATCCAAGATGTCTAGTTCATGTTGACTAAACTGGTGTTACTTTGTAATGCACTAACAGTATTTTCTGATGCTTGCTCAGATCAGGTGGACCAAAACAGCAGGAAGTGCATCCGATAGATTTCAAGACTCCAGTGTCTTCAACGAGACCTTGAGGATTACAAATATCCAGAGGCATCAAGGAGGAAGATACTACTGCAAAGCAGAAAATGGGCTGGGCTCTCCTGCAATAAAGTCTATCCGAGTGGATGTATACTGTGAGTACAAAAGGCCATTATTCTCTTCTATCTCCAGTCTTATTGTAGAGAGTATAATGATGTACAGTAGAGTGTGTACAACCCATCCTCACGCTCGTTTATCGCTCTTTATTTATAGTCCATACAGTTGCCCCACTATTCTCCATCCCTTTATTGTTCTATGCCATGTATCACTGAATAGAGTATATGGTCTTGATTATTCCCTTTGAAATTGTTGTGGTTGTAAATCTGGATAATATAAGAGGTCATCACACAGGAGGAACCTAAATGACAAAGTCTATATTACAGTGAAACTTCTCCAAAAACAAAAAAAAATCTTTGAGATGACCCCCCTCATCCAGACCAGAATCCTGTGACACATTTTTAGTTTCACCACATATTATGCATATTGATCATCTTTTATGAGAAGAACACCCCCTAGGAGATCAGATATAGATGAAGGAGGGGCACGGAGATTTCCGATAGGTCATCAGATTTATTGAACGTAAAAATCCTTGGGATCATCAATGAGAGAGTACCGTATATCAAAAACGCTTGACTATTTCAATAAGAAGCTAGGCAGGTTCCTCAGGATGATGGGCCCAAGGGCCGATGCCTCATCATTTAAATTAAATCAATACTAATTAGGCCACCTCATAAAGGTGTTAGGTTCACACTAGTGGTAGGAGATCTGGAAGCCTGTTTCGGTAGACCATTGGTATTTGGCTACTCTCTCTCCCGTGATTCATTCTTCCCAGCATGTCATGTTCTTCTGCTACCGGGTCACCAGGTAATGTTTTCCTGTGATCAGCTGCCATATAGAGCTCTCTGGGTGACCACAGGACATGGATATGAACTCTATAAGAGCTAGAATTGCTGACAGGAAGCTGCTTCCTGAATTTGCTAGATGGAAGAAGGTGAGGGCACAGTCAGGTTTTCATTTTTGGTTGGAGGACCCTCTATAAAACTAGGTGGTATTGAAAGTGCAAATCTCACCATAGATGGTCCAGGAGCTGTATGCTCCTACTGATAAAACATACTGCTTCACGTATTGGGTTACTTCTGAGTATTCTCACAACACCTTCTGGAATTACATATTTATGTGATGCACCCAATGGGTGAAAGGGACATTGAAGGTCGGCAGGGGCAAAGTCGGGGCTTAGGGGTCACACCTTTAGGGCCCTCATCTATCAGCCACAGCATAGAGCAGATCAAAAGGGAATTTCTTACCCTGGAAAACGCAACACAATTGTGCAGTACGGTGTAATACTTCATTTCTCCTGCGGAGGCATTGCAGGGAAAGTGAATACTTACAGCTGGGTTCAATCGATCGCTTCGGATGCTTTGTGATCAGCTCATCGTGGGACCTTCCTAACAAAAAGTGACCATCCAAAGTGGCTAATCCTTTTAAAGATGAACTGTAGAAAATTTACATCACTCCCACTTTCCGTTCCTGTGTGTACTGTAGTTATGTAGCCTAAGGGCTCATGCACATTACCGTATGTATTTTGTAGTCCGCAAAAAAAACTGATCAGCAAAAAATACGTATGCCGTCCTTGTGTATTCTGTATTTTGCGGAACGGAACAGCCGGCCTCTAATAGAACAGTCCTATCCTTGTTCGTAATGCAGACAATAATAGGACATGTTCTATATTTTTATGAAACGGAAATACGGACATACGGAAATGGAATGCACACGGATTAACTTCCGTTATTTTGTGCACCCATTGAAGTGAAAGGTTCCGCATACGGTTCGCAAAAAAAAAGAAACATGAGGCCTAAGGCTTCTTGTATAGGAATGATACTATAGGAATGATACTTGCATTTATAGACATATAATGGTCTGTATTTTATGCCTTGACCATAACGCTCTTCCTCACTGCGTTTCCCGTGCCCGGTTGCCGTATGCGTCAGGAAGGCTTCATGTTCCTTCTCTATGGTAGACAGGCCTCTAGTAACATTCAAATTTCTAGGACCAATTATTGTCACCTCCAGTACCTCTCCTTATGTGCAGAACACCCCCTGCCAGGAACTAGCCACATTTTCTCCTACGGTGGAGGGAGAGGTGGCTGCCATGTCCTCCTGTTCTGCAGGGTGTTGATGAATTAGCACCAGAAGTGGGACCCATTTTGATTTCTGCTCTGTAGATGTAGCCCAACTGAAGCCACTTTCTGCTCAACGCAATGAAAACCACAGAGATAGACCACAGTATTTTAATATTTTGGATCTTCTAGACTAACCTGTAGCCCTATTCCTTGCCTTGCGAAGCAGCAGTTTTCTAAAAAATATATATTTTTTCTCTCTCTTTTCTGGACTTTATACTCTTCTGTTCCTCCTGTGATAGAAATCCTCTCCCCAGGCACTGACTTCCCGGTGAGAAGGCGATAAGCTGCAGCCAATCAGGAAAAAGAGAGCAGCAGTGTGAACCAATGATGAGACAGGGGCGTGTCTCAGACTACCTCAGGCTTCCTATAGACCTTGTAGCTGAGCTGTAGTCACAGATCACCGCCCTAAAGGAGCTAAACTAAAAAGTAGCCAAGGTGCAAGATCTGGGGGAAATAAATCTCAGGTCATCATCTCCTGTAGATATTAACCTTTATACAATCTTTGAGTTTCCTAATGAACAATCACTTTAAATAGATTTTTAGATATACCGCAGGGGATCACTTTAAGAACAATGCATTGTCCAGTCTTTCTGAATGTATTATACAAATCAGCTCTTTAGTACTTCATGAAAGGAGTGTACTATGGGGGAAGCGGGCTCCGTCTTGGGTGCCGGAGGAGGTACCATTAGGTCTCTCTGCCTTGACTAGGACAGGAAACCGAACCATTGTCCTTGTCTTCTACAGTACTTTCCATCTTGGATCCCGTCTTGCTTTAGTATACTGTATTTGAATTTCTTCGGCTTCAAATTTCCTTATTTGAAAAAAAAATAAAAAATCGCCTAATGTAAACTTAATTGGGCGCCATAAATGTACACGTTAATTTTATTTCACTTCACTGAATTCCCCCGTGTAATTTGAGGTGCGGTAATTGAAACATTCGCACAAACATTTCCTAAAACAATAATTTGCATTCCTCCTGACGGATCTAGTTTCATCAATTCCCCATCAAAGGGTTTTTCTCGAAACAATGTAACGATGATGATCGGGTGTTACATAATAGACATGTGAATTTTGTATGTAAATGACAGCCTCGCATACGCAGACCTCATGTAAACAATCCAAGCCGACTTCTTGGTATTTAAAAAAAAAAAGCAACAAAAATACTAATGAGTGGAAGGTTTGCATTTCTATTCTATTTCCATAGTGAAGGCCCCGGGAAAAGAACAGAGGCCGCTATATTTAGATGGCAGTCTGATGTGAGAGATAAATATACATCATTTCCAGAAGTATTTTGGATCCGTGTCTGAATGAAGCAATCAAGTCTCTTTTCAATGCTTGAACACATTCATTTTAGGTGGAAGAAAATAAATTATCATACAGTATTAAGCATCGCTACAGTCTGACCCAAGCATTTTCCGCTATTATGATAAAAGCGCACTTTCTGCAGACACATTCTGCGATTTTAACTCACTAGTTTGTACTATTTTGGAGCTTCAGGTTGGGAAAGGATCTCTGAGTGGTTGTCTTTTATGCTAGGATGGCAACAGGCAGTCACATTAATGGGGGTTTTAAACCTTTTAAAACCTTGTCCACAGCAAAAAAAATAAAATTAAAAACTTTTTTGAATACCACATTCCAAAAAGTGATTTTTTTAAAATTACCTTTTACGTTGCATATTCCTGTCATCCATATTCAACTGGGAGGGGCTGGAGGTGGAGCTGGAGGAAGAAAACTCCATACACTGTGTAGTGGCCGTGTCGGGTACTGCAGCTCAGCTCTCATTACAGCTTCACCAGAACCTACAAAGTGTCTGCCTCCAGCTCCCCCTTGAACCCCTCACCGTTCCGATATTGATGACCTACCCTGACTGAGACAGGGCTCAATAAAAACTTTGCTATGGCAGGCCTGGGAGTCTTTTAAAGGCTGCTGTAGCAACTGAACAGCTCCTGCAGTCTCATCGTGAGGCATATGGGCATTGGAGAGAGCTCCCTCTCTTCAAATGATCACTGAGATGGTATAGTCGCAATAGACAATGCCATATGAGGGGTTAAACGTCTGTGATCGGAGTTGTCTCTGATCATGGACACAATGCCCACTCCACTACACGGAAAGTGCAAACAGGTCTTTGGTGAACATTATAGTAAGGTGAACAGAAATGTGTATGGTAAAGTCCCACTCAGGTTCCTCAACTGGGTGAGGTAAATGAAGTTAAAATGGTCTCAGCAATGTGTAGGTTACTGAGACAGCTTTGTTAAGTTTATGGGCTGGATTTTATTGGACTGGGAAAGATAGGCTTGGTAAAGGGACCTCCCCAGTCCACCCCATTCCGGGGCAGGTTTTCCCCTAGCCTGAGGATCCCCAGCTTAAGCCAGCTGGGATTGTTAAGGGACAATAAAGCACAGTCCAGGCTGTCAGTCTGGGGAGAGGAATGCCTGGAGAAAGTCTGGGAAGATGGCTGCCCTGCTGGCTAGAGAAGCCGAATTCTCTGTGTGACCTGTGTTCAATAGGTGAGCTAGGATCTTCACTGTATTAGCCAGAGCCCAGACGGGCAGGTGTTTATTTTGGTTTGGTTTATGTTTTTTTTTTTGTGCTGGACCTTCACCTTAGACCTCTTGCACACTTTTTTGCGTTCATTTCAATGGATTTGCAAAAAAAAAACAGAAGGCACCGTATGCCTTCCGTTTCCGTATTTCCGCTCCGTTCAAAGATAGAACATGTCCTATTATTGTGCGCATAACGGACAAGGATAGTACTGTTCTATCAGGGGCCAGCTGTTCTGTTCCACAAAACACAGAATGCACACGGACATCATCCGTATTTTTTGCGGATCAGTTTTTTGCGGACCGCAAAATACTGAAAAAGCCATACAGTCGTGTGCTTGAGGGCTTACCCAGTGAGCTATAATTGTGGTTTGCCTGTATTTCCATAGTGTCATGAAAAATAAAGCATCATTTGGACTTTAACCCTCTGGTCTGCAAGAGAATCTGTCACCGCCGCCCTGCTTGAGAGAGCAATCCCTTGCAACATGTAATACTTGATTTGATCTGCGATGGCGCTGCTGGGAAGGTGCACACTTCTTGCCAGGCTCGATCACAGCGATCACTAGCGATCTCTGCAGTCGGACAGTCTATGATAAGCTGATTTTCAGGGGATCTAAAAAAAAATAGGTATAGTCCAAAATGGAATGGCCCTTCAGTACGGCCAGGCCAGGCTGTTTATTTCTTGCACATATTCAGATTGTAAGAGATTCATGCAAATTGAACCACTTGAAATATTCAAGACGCAATGCCTTCTCTGTTCCTCACACTTCCTAATCACCTTCGAGACCTGCCCATCTCCCCTTGTTATGCGCCCATGCCCCACCGCAGTGTTTTCTTCAGGCTCCCCTCTCCCACCTAACAATACCCTTCCTGCATGAAAGATATTGCATTAATAAGCCTTTTATGCCTGCATCAAAATAAGGGATCATTTTAAGCTCGGATTTTGAAAGCTTCTTCTGTGATGTGAAAGAAAAACTAGAAAGGTCCATATTTTCAAAAGAAAAATGAAAACCTTTCATAAAGAGAAATTTCTTTTGTCTGCAGTGTCACCCAAAGGAAATCTCATCCCCAGATTAATATTTACTGCACAGCAAAATTCTGCCAGGCCTGAACCTAAATCTATGAAATCATGAAACGGTGCCCGGTATTCCGGACCTGCAGAACGTGGAGTAAAAACAGCTACTTATCGACCCTACTCTCCGTATTAGGGAGTCGGGCAAATTCTTCAAATAAGCAACATCTGAAAACATACTATAAAGAATCAAAACTCCGCTAACTTTCTGCGACTACGACTACGTTGTCCAGTTACAGCAGCAATGCAATCACTCTCCATTGTGACATGTCAGTGATTGGATGGCGTGGTCACATGAACGTACCGCACAATGGATTCACCGCGGCAGATTTATCAATAATTGAAATTTAGAAGTAGACTAGATGCACCAAATTTATCACAGTGGCTCAGGATGAATAATGAATTTTGGGGCACAGGTCTTAATAAAGCCCTAAGCTGGCGGAGGATCCTACGATGTTATGAAGAGGTGCCAGCCTCTCCATAACTTCGGCGCATCAGCGCCAGTTTTAAGTGTCATATTCCTTGCTGTCTTACATTTAGACCTTTTTTCTACGCCTAAAACAGGCGTAGAAAATGGTAAATGACATGGGCCTCCCGACCCATGTCCTTCCCCGCCCGCGCACACCCACAATTTTAGACCTGACATCAGCGTTTATTTGCGCCGCCATCTGCGCCTGAAATGCGCCTAATGTAGACATATTTAAGTATAATAAATGACCCCCTTGGTGCCTTTTTTGATGCTTTTGTGTGTTGCCTATTTTTTGCACAAGAAGTTTTAAGGAATGAG